>NC_041382.1:260660487-260679842 GCF_002162155.2 Triticum dicoccoides | reverse complement strand
GCGTTGGTACGAGCGGTCCGGCTCCAGATGATCCGATCGCTGTGATCCCCTTCTTCTTGGGGGGCATGGCGATGATGAAGTCGATGCGCTAACTTTTAAACCTAATTTTCACAGCCTCAGCGCCCCCTGCCTGGCACGCCAAAGGATGTCGGCGAAAACGACACGTATGGGATCCCAGGGAATCCCTTGTACGGTAGGCGGGCGTGGGGCTGTGGAAAGAGCAGGTCTACCGATCAGCGCAAGGGGGTTTTTACCCATGTTCGGGCCACGAACGATGCATAAAACCCTAGTCCTACTTGCCTGTGTTTATTTTGTGTTCTTCCGTTCTTGGACTAGGTACTATGTGTGCCCAGTCCAAAAAGTCTGAATCCTTCCACAGTACGTCTCGGGCCTCCTTCTATATGTCAAAGGGGTCGCCATAGTGGCACACGGGAGGTGGAAAGTATCTACAGTGTACAAGTTTATCGCCTGACACCGTAGGACAAACACATGTAATGCGCTGCCTATGTGCCCTCTTGCTTTATCGGGGGTGCCAATAGAGCTCGTCCCATCCGTCGCCGCCTCGCCTTGCTTCGACGTGCGTCCAAGCTGACGAGGCATGCAGCACCATGATGGCTGGCTAGCTGATGTGCTGGTGCGGTGACAGCGTCTTCATGAAGTCCTGCATGCCACCACGTAGGTGCTTCACTAGTTGTCCTAGAAGCTGCATGCTGCCACGCAGGTGCTTGCCTTGTTGGCGGGACCATTTTCGCGTTGGGACGGTCGTGGGGTAGCGAAACGTTGGTGGATGTGGGCCTAGCTGTGGCCCCGCAGATGCCCCCGGCAAGGGTCTTGCCGGGGTCTTGCGGGCGTCCCCGGCAAGGATCCTGCGGGGGTCTTCGGTCGTCCTCGGCAAGGACCTTCTTCGGGTATCTTCATCTTCTGGTTCTCATCCAGGCTCACAGGCCTTTGGTCTTCCCAAATATCTGCATGTCACCACGCGGGCGCCCCCCGAGTGTTGGTCTTGACGTTGTCGATGGTGTCAGAGCTCTCAGGCTCAAGGGTGGCGGCCTCACTGGTGTGGTGCATGTTGCCCCGGCAAGGCTCTTGCCGGGGACATGTAGGCTGCCCCAGCAAGGGTGTTGCCGGGGGAAGCCTATCTTGCTTGTTTTGCCTCGCCAAGCATGGCCATAGGTGTGGCTACGACTGCCCGTGCACAAGTAAAAGGGGTACAGAAAGGCCCCTACTTTTGTACACATACAAAATGACATTATAGGTAGGTATGGTGGCTATTTTGATGAAGGGTATATGGTGGGTGTAAGGCACTAGCGAAAGTTGCGCGGCATAGGAGAGGCTAGCAATGGTGGAAGTGTGAGAGTGTGTATAATCCATGGACTCATCATTATTCATAAAGAACTGTAACACCCACAATGCGGCTATATCTCCCACGTGTCGGGGCACGACTTAGAGGCATAGCCGCATGGTAGGCTTGTCGCAAGAGGGGTAATCTTCACACATCCCATGTACTGAATAAGAAAGGGATAAAGAGTTGGCTTACAATCGCCACTTCACACAATATGTAAATAGATCATACATCATCCAAAGTACAATCAAAGGTCCGAGTACGGAACCAAAATAAAGGAAGACAACCCCAAATTCTAGATCCCTGATCGTCCCAACTGGGCTCCACTACTGATCATCAGGAAATCAAACATAGTAACGACCCGAATCCTCGTCGAACTCCTGCTTGAGCTCGGTATCGTCAGCTGCACTGGTATCCTCGGCACCTGCAATTGTTTGGAAGTATTCATGAGTCACGAGGACTCAGCAATCTCACACCCGCAAGATCAAGACTATATAAGCTTATGGGCAGGAAAAGGTACTGAGGTGGAGCTGCAGCAAGCACTAAGCATATATGGTGGCTAACATACGCAAATGAGAGCGAGAAGAGAAGCAACGCAATGGCCGAGAAACTAGAAGTGTTCAAGAAGTGATCCTGAATCTACTTACGTTCAATCATAACACAAGACCATGTTCTCTTCCTGGACTCCGCTGAAAAGATACCATCACGGCTACACACGCGGTTGATTCATTTTAATTAAGTTAAGTGTCAAGTTCTCTACAACCGGATATTAACAAATTCCCATCTGCCACATAACCGCGGGCACGTCTCTCGAAAGTTTATACCCTGCAGGGGTGTCCCAACTTAGCCCATCGCAAGCTCTCACGGTCAAAGAAGGATATTCCTTCTCCCAGAAAGATCCGATCAGTCTCGGAATCCCATTTACAAGACATCTCGACAATGGTAAAACAAGACCAGCAAAGCCGCCCGACTGTGCCGACAAATCCCGATAGGAGCTGGACATATCTCGTTCTCAGGGCACACCGGATTGTCCAAACTTCTGGTAGTCCATCCCAGAGTTGCCCCTAGTGGCCACCGGCGGTTGACAGGTTGGACCAACACTCAGAGGAACACTAGCCCAGGGGTTTAAAATCAAGATGACCCTTGAGTCCGCGGAACCCAAGGGAAAAAAGGCTTAGGTGGCAAATGTTAAAACCAAGGTTGGGCCTTGCTGGAGGAGTTTTATTCAAAGCGAACTATCAAGGAGTTCCCATAACACTCGACTATGTCGGAAACTAGGGTGGCAAGAGTGGAACAAAACACCAGGCATAAGGCCAAGACTTCCACCCTTTACCAAGTATATAGATGCATTAAAGTAAACAAGAGATAATAAGGATATCCCAACAAAATCCATGTTCCAACACGGAACAAACATCAACTTCACATGCAACTAGCAACGCTATAAGAGGGGCTGAGCAAAAGCGGTAACATAGCCAAACAATGGTTTGCTAGGAAAGGTGGGTTAGAGGCTTGACACGGCAATATAGGAGGCATGATATAACAAGTGGTAGGTAGCGCGACATAACGATAGAGCGAACAACTAGCAAGCAAAGATAAAAGTGATTTCGAGGGTATAGTCATCTTGCCTGCAATGTTCTCAGAGTTGTCGAAAGCTTGATCCTCGTTAGCATACTCAACAGGTTCCTCGTTCACGTACTCGTCTCCCGGCTCTACCCAAGGCAAGAACACACGCAAAGGAACAACAATCAAACACGGTGCAATGCACAAGCAACATGATGCAATACATGGCATGATATGCAAAACATGATATGCAATGCATATGCTTGCTCCGGAAGGGAAAGAATGATCAAGGCATCAACTTGGCAAACCAAGTATGCCGCTATAAAGATGAGGTGATTTGGTTGAAATCGATATAAAGATCACCGAAAACGAATGCACGGATTGCAAATGGCAAGCAAAACAAGAATGGTGCTATTCTGTGATTAACAACACGATGGCACTTAGAATGCAACAAGAAACTAAGCAACTACATGCCAACATATCAACAGGGCATATGGCAGTGATGTACAGGAGATGCTTGACAAAACATGAACACTGAGCTACGGCTAAATCACACTAGAATAGGTTCAAACAAGCATGGAAAAAGTCCAAAAGATATTAGCATCACAGACTTGGTGAAAAATACTAACATGTCAAAAACAACATCAGGAAGCATTTTTTAGAGCAAGCAAACATCATTCTACAGGAACATATCATAGCAAACAAAGGCATGGAATGATTCTACTAAGAGCATAGAACAAAAGTTCCTTACTGAACATGAGCCAAAAAGGCAAAGAACATATGATGGCACCCATGTAACCATAGAATGTTTTATTAACAGTTTCAAACTTAGCAAAAAAACAGAGCATGTCATAAACAGGTTGATGATAGCAACTTTGGGAGCTCATGCCACTCACCAAAAAGCTTTGCATGACAACATAAGCATACCAATAGCAATATGACATGTTCATGAAGCTAACCATGGTAAGAGCAAGTTCATAGGATGCATGTATCACTAGAAACAACCATGGCATTATTGATTAGCATGTTAACATTCTACCAGGAACATTTTATAGCAAAGGTAGAGCAAAAAAATGACATGCTAGAGCACTCCATAATTGCAAACAGGGGCACGGACGGATAGAGCACAACCAGATGTTGAAAACAACCTTACCGAAGTAACCCAAAATAAGCATGGATCTCACTATAGCATCAAGTTTACATGGCATCAAAATAACAACAGGAAAAAGACTTAGGAAAATCCTATGTCCATGAAAACATCAACATTGTGGAGCCTACTTTGCATGCTTGTGCTAGTCACCACATAGATCAAAAAAATGCAAGACTTGCACCCCTGTAAACATGGTATGGTGTAGTTCAAAACACATGTAGACCTCATGCTCATATGATGCATACATCAAATGCAACAAAAATGACAAAACCTCATGATCCGATATGTACCAGTAGTTAACATTTTGTAGCACTCTTGCATCAAGGAAAATTGTATTATAACAGAAAGTAACATGCATGGAAATGCTTCTAACGTGAAGAGATCAACGAGATGAACAATTCGACATATCATATACATGAAATGGAGTCGCAGTCACCGAGATACAATGCGATGAAGGAGGCATAAAAAATATCACAGAAAAAGACTTAGGAGAATTTGACCTCGCAGAAGCTGGACGAGGATGTTCCGGGATGGAGGGATCCGGGCACGGGATGTTGTTTGGTTGGACGAACTAGTGGATCTAGTCCAATCTACCAGGTCCTGCTGGAGATGGTCAACGGGGCGGCGACCGGCGAACTTGGCTTCGAGGCGGCGGCAGCGCGCGGGGCCGGCGAGGTGGAGCGGCCGGCAGCGAGCGGAGGGGAGCGCTGGTGGCAGTCGTTGGGGGGGCGCGGCGAGCGGAGGCCATTGGCGGCGGGGAAGACGATGGGCGGCGGCGCGACAAGCGGTGGCACGGCGAAGGAGGGCGGAGCCGGCGGGCGGAAGCAGCGGATCAGCGGCACTGGGTTGCGCGCGGGCGGAGGCGACGGGAGACTACGGCGGAGCGAACCGGCCGGGGAGGCCCGACGCGAGCTTCGCGGGCCGCGGCGGCAGTGGGCGGCGCGATGCCACGTGGCGGCGTGGGATTCACCGGGCGGCGGCGGGCGGATGTGTCCAGCCGTCGTAGACGCGTCCGGTGGCGGCGTGGATGATTTCTAGGGTTTGGGACTACTGGAATTTCGGAGGGAGACACACATTTATAGGTAGAGGGAGTTTGTAGTGTCCAAATGAGGTGTAGTTTTCGTCCACACGATCGTGATCCAACGACGGAGGACATGGAGAAGGTTTAGATGGGTTATTGGGCCGTTTTGGAGGGGTATTGGGTTGCAACGCACAAGAGGCCTTTGCGGTTACCCGGTTAACCATTGGAGCATCAAACGACCTCCAAATGGACCAAAATTTGACAGGCGGTTTACCGGTGGTGTACCAAGGCCGCTTGGCAAATCTCGGCCCATTCCGAGAACGTTTAACACCCGCTCACGAAAGGAGACAAGAGGGGTGAGCCGGTGCATGTAGGAGTGTGGGATTGCGAAACGGACAACGGGGAAATGCTCGGATGCATGAGACGAACACGTATGCAAATGCGATGCACATGATGACATGATATGAAATGCATGACATGAACAAAATGCAAAACAAACACAAAAACCCAACCACGAAGGGAATCTCATAACTTAAAGCCGAAAATGGCAACAGTCGGAGTTACAATTATGGCAAGTTACATTCAGGGTGTTACAAGAACTCACATACTTATTTCCAAAATCTAGTAGTTATTGAGACAAAGTACTACGTGCATGCTCCTAGGGGAGAGGTTGGTAGGAGTTAACCATCGCGCACTCCCAACATTCACACAAAGGATGACAATTAATAAATAAATCATGCTCCAACTTCATCACATAACGGTTCACCATATGTGTAGGCTATGGGAATCAAAAACTTTAAGACAAGTATTTCTACCAATCCACAATTACTCTATATCACCATCTTTATATCTCAAAATAGTCATAAGGAATCAAACTTCACATAGTATTCAATGCACTTTATATGAATGTTTTTATTGTATCCCTCTTGGATGCCCATCATATTAGGACTAAATTTATAACCAAAGCAAATTACCACGCTGTTGAGAGAGAATCTCAAAATAATATAAGTGAAGCATGAGAGTTCAACAATTTCTATAAAATAAATCCACCGCCGTGCTCTAAAAAGATAGTCCCTCCGTTCCTTTATATAAGGTGTATTTCTTTTTTGACAAAATTCTAGAATGTAAGGTGCATTTCTTCTAATTCCTCATAATTCCCTTGTTAGCCGTCCAGAACTAAGGAAAGTATCTCTCTCATGATTGTCTATATCTCTCCTTATAACAATAGAAGGAAACTATGTATCTGTCGATTGCATGTATCTCTTACTTTCCTAGAGTTACTGATTTACTTGCCACTAACCAATAAATTGGCCAAGGGTAGTTTTGTCCAAACATGTCTATAATTATGTGCCTTGGTCATCATGCTAAAAATAATACACCTTACATAAAGGAACGGAGGAAGTATAAGTGAGGCACTGGAGGAAAATTTCCTAGCTCAAAAGATATAAGTGAAGAACATAGAGTATTCTAATGAATTCACGATTCATATGTGTCCCTCTCAAAAGTTTTCTAAAGCAAGGATGATTGTGTAAAACTAAAAATCAAAGACTCATATCATACAAGACGCTCAAAGAAAAACACATATCATGTGGTGAATAAAAATATAGGCTCAAGTAAATTGACCGATAGACGAAGACGAAAGAGGGGATGCCATCCTGGGCATCCCCAAGCTTAGATGCTTGGTTGTCCTGGAATATTACGTTGGGGTGCCTTGCGCATCCATAAGATTAGGCTATTGCCACTCCTTATTCCATAGTCCATCAAATCTTTACCCAAAACTTGAAAACATCACAACACAAAACTCAATAGAAAACTTATGTGATCCGTTAGTATAAGAAAATAAATCACCACTTTTGTTACTGTTGTGAACTCATTCTTTATTTATAATTGTGTAATGTCTGATCTATTCCAACATTTCCATGGTTCATACCCCCCGATACTACCCATTGATTCGTCAAAATACGCAAACAACACATAAAAAACAGAATATGTCAAAAAGAATAGTCTGTAGCAATCTGTAAACTTTGAATACTTCAGTAACTCCAAAACTTCTAAAAAAAGGACAACATAGGAAATTTGTATATCAATCTTGTGTAAAACATTCAGAATTTTATCACGCTTCCGTGATTTTTAATAATTCTGTGAATGGGCTCAAAAGTTTCTGTTTTTCAGCAATATCCAATCAACTATCACCGTAAGCCATCCCAAAGGTCTTACTTGGCTCAAATACTAATTAAAACACACAAAAAATCTAACTAGAGGCTAGATGAAAATTTTATTGAAAAAAAGAACCAAAAAAGCAAGAACAAAAATAAAATTGGGTTGTCTCCCAGCAAGCACTATTGTTTAACGCCCCTAACTAGGCATAAATCATAGATCTAAGTGTTGTCATCTTTGGTATGCAATCAATAATTAGCTCTGTCGTGTACTAGAATAGGGGTACCCTAGTACCCCGAACTTGTGCACGGGCAGTTGCAGCACCCCGCGGCAAAGGCTTGCCGGGCGAACGCCAAGATCCCCCAAGGTTACCTTGGAGCCATCCAAGAACAAAGTATTTAAGCTAAGGAGACAAGACCCCAGCAAGAGGAGCTTGCCGGGAAGGCCAACCAAGGCGCTCCAACGAACTTGCCGCGACGCGCCACGCGCTCCGCAAGGCAACAAGGCCCCGGCAAGAGGAGCTTGCCGGGAAGACTAAATAAGGTACCCCGAGGCCCGGTAAGCGACGAGCTTCTGGACCCGGCAACATAACAACAGCGGCAAGGCGCTTGCCGCGGCAGGCGGCCACTCTGCGCCCACGCTCTAGCGCATCCACCAACGTGTCGCTCTGGGGGCCTCTCCGGGCGCGCGTGGCGGGAAGCTGTGCAGCCAGCGGTGCGCAGTGGCATGCGAAGCTGACAAGATCGCCATCGTGGCGAACGGTGGCGCCCCTAACGGTCCTTTTCTGCACTGTTTGGGCGACTCAGACGGACATTTAATGCCCTTGTCCCCTGCCGTCAGGGTTAGGTAGGGTGCACTGTACAAGCAACTGTATCAACTACCTCGCTTTTTACATTTTTACCCTCCTTTGCGTTGCCACCTGTCGGTGACCCCTTTAGCGTATAAAAGGGGGCCCATGCGCAACGTAGAGGAGGTTCGGGGTTTTAGAGGTTCGGACAGTTTGCTTCGATTCATTCGTAGCCCAGAAAACATCGCACTCTCTCACTCGAGAGCAAGAACACCCGATAATACAACCAGACAAGCAGCAGTAGGAGTGTTATCTCTCCAGAGAGCTCCGAAGCTGGGTAAACCGCTCGTGTGCCTCGCCTCGATCTGCTCTTCGTGTGACCTCCGCCCCCCGCCAAACCGAAAGGGGCCCGGTCCGCCGGCCCCATAGGTGTTCGTGGATCAGTTTCCCCGACATCTTTGGCGCGCCAGGTAGGGGGTGTTGAGATTGTGTGAACCAGATCCGGCATTCACATGAGCTAGATATTTATTCCCTTCATCAACATGCCACCGAAGAAGAAGACTTCGGCAGCAGCCGCTCCATCCACGTCACTTCCGCCACCGTTGGAGCAAACGAGTGGTGGGCTGGACGCCGGGGGAAGAAAGGACGTCGACGAGGAAGCTCATGATGCCGCCAGGTCCAAGAACAAGGCTGCACAAACCTCGGCGACTGTACATGTTCCGCGCCACTCTCAGGAGGCACAAGATCAACAGCATCATGGCACTAGCAGTGCCATACGCATGATAGCCGAAGACCAAGCTGGTGGATCTCGGGGCGCTCAAGACCAGCATGCACGCCAGCGTGCTGGCACGAGCGGGGCATGGTCGCCTGGACGGGATACTGCTCCTTCTAACATAGTTAGAAGTTCGAGCATGTCCCGCTCCTCGCGCCGTCTGCCACTGCCACCCACCACTCCAACAGAAGCTTTGGCGCGAGCTCAACTTCTCCTAGATTACCCTCCAACGTCGGACAAGATCGACGAATGGAGGGCCACCATTCAGAGTCTCATCGGCTACGCCAACGGCGACACTCCATGGCGGCCGAGCGCGTCGCCGCCGCGGCAGGACCGCCGGACGCGAGCCGGTGGCGACGAAACGGGCGGAGGTGCAACTACCATGCAATCACCGCCCCGAAGGCCAAGATCGCCGATTCGCCGGATCCACCTCGACAGCGACTCCACTGCATCGTCGGATCCACGAGCTCGTCGCGATCAGCGCCAAGTTCTTCATGATCGACAACAAGAAGACACTCGAACCCACATCGAGCGCTGAAGAGAAGCACGACGTCAATCCGACAAGCGCGCTGGACCCTCTGTTGACATGCATGCGCCAGGGGAACCAGGCGATCTGCTGTACGCGGTAGGTTGTCCCGCGTTCACTCGTGAGCTGCGGCAAGTCCAGTGGCCCAGCACAAAGAACTTCAAGCCAGACGTACCGGAGAAGTACGACGGCAAGACACATCCGTCAGAGTTCCTCAGCATCTACACCATCGCGGTGCAGGCTGCCGGGGGACGGGATGACAAGATCCTTGCCAACTACTTCCCGCTGGTGCTCAAGCCCAATGTCAGATCCTGGCTCATGCACTTGCCGGACAACTCCATATCCTCTTGGGCTGATCTGTGCCATCAGTTTGTCGGCGCCTTTACAGGCGGACACAAGCCTCATGGCCAGGAGAGTGATCTTCATCTGCTCGCTTAGAAGGAAGGAGAGCCCCTGCGCAAGTACATTCAGAGATTCAGTAGTGTGCAGCACAACATCCCAGACGTCCACCCTGCCGCGGTGATCAGCGTGTTCCATCAGAACGTGCGGAACCGCAGGATGCGGGAGGAAATGGCGATGTGCAAGATCAGGGACGTCAGTGAGTTATATGCACTGGCCGACAAGTGTGCGCGTGCTGAGGAAGGGAGGAGACCCCCGGAGAAAATATAGGAGCGGGGGGGTCTGACAGTGAAGATGCTGCCCCGACAAGGAAAAACCGGCGGCGGAACAACAGAAGGAGGAAAGGCAAAGAAGTGCTAGTTATTGAGCAGTCCGACAACGGTGGTGGCGCCAAGGAAGCCAAAGCTGGTGACTCCGACAAGGAGGTTGCCGCGGAGGTGGCAGTCGCCGACAAGCAGGACGACAACAACAAGCAGTATTGCAAGATTCACCGCACCAAGGGCCATGATCTCCAGAACTGTAAGAAAGTCGAGCAGCTTGTTGAGCAACAGAAAGCTGAATACGAGCGGCGCGACAAAGAGAAGGCCTAGGAAGGAGCTGGTGGGTCCGGCAAGAAACGTCCCGGCCGAGGAGGACGCCGCGGCAAGGCCAAGCAGCAACAAGGAGACAGACCTCCCCGTGGCCGCGACAAGGATGAAGATGATAACGAAGATGAAGATATGGATGATGAGGAGACTGATGAGCAAGAGTTCCAGAAAGCCACAGAGGTCCTGTGCATTGACGGTGGTGCTTCTCTGCATGCCTCGCACCGTCAGCTCAAGCAATGGGTGCGGGAAGTTAATGCAGCAGAACCACCCATCGAGTCACGCAAGCCTCTAAAATGGTCCGGCACGCCTATCATCTTTGATATTGAGGACCACCCGAATCGCATAACTGCGGTCGGGTGCTTGCCGATGTTGGTTTCACCAACAATCTACAACCTCAAGGTCACTAAGATGCTAGTTGACGGCGGGGCCGGCTTGAACCTGATCTCCTCCATGGTGCTCCAGAAACTCCAGATCCCTGACAGCGAGCTCGAAGAGACCGGCACATTTCAAGGATTCAACCTGGGAAGGAGCAAGCCAAAGGGAAAGATCACGTTGCCGGTAACATTTGGCAGCGAGCTGAACTTCAGGACCGAGAGGGTCACGTTTGACGTTGCCGACTTTCCATTGCCTTACAATGGAATCCTTGGCCGACCGGCACTCGCCAAGTTCATGGCAGCCTCTCACTATGCGTACAACATACTGAAAATGCCAGGCCCAATAAGTGTCATCTCTGTCCCTGGCGACAAGAAGGATGCTCTTATCTGTGCCGACAAGATCTACCGGGAAGCAGCAGCCGAGCAGAACGCATGACACTTGCCGCCGAAGCTCCCGGGGGGAAGAAGAAGACCAAGTCCGGCAAGAGCTCTGATGCCCACTCCGGCAAGCGCACCTCTTCGGAGTGCTGCGCTACCATCGAGGACGCACCATCGAGCTCCACCGGCAAGTGTAAGAAGGCAATGGCAGCTCCACCTGAGACTAAGAAGGTGTCCGCCAAGTAGGATGGCACTGGTGGTACCTTCACTATCAGCGCCACTCTTGACCCCAAATAGGAAAGCGCGCTCGTTGCTTTCCTGCGGGCGAATGTCGACGTGTTTGCGTGGCAACCGTCTGATATCCCCGGTGTTCCCAGGAAAGTAATTGAGAACCACCTTGCCGTCTGTCCTCATACGCGGCCCGTTAAGCAGAGAGTCAGGAAGCAGGCAGTAGAGCGCCAAGAATTCATCGCAGAAGAAATCATGAAGTTGGAAGCAGCAGGCCTTGTCAGAGGAGTGCTCCATCCCACGTGGTTGGCCAATCCTGTTGTTGTGCACAAGGCTAATGGGAAATGGAGACTTTGTATTGACTTCACTGATGTTAATAAAGCCTGTCCCAAAGACCCATTTCCCTTGCCGCGTATTGACCAGATTGTTGACTCCACAGCTGGATGTGATTTGCTTTCATTTCTTGATGCATACTCAGGAACCATCAGATCTTCATGGCAGAAGAAGATGAAGAGAAAACCGCATTTATCACCCCGTGTGGCACGTACTGCTTCGTACGGATGCCTTTCGGTTTGAAGAATGCCGGTTCAACATTCGCAAGGGTAGTCCACCATGCTTTTGAGCCACAAATACACAGAAATGTGGAAGCTTACATGGATGACATAGTGGTCAAGAGCAAGAACAAGGCGACCCTGATTCAACATTTAGACAAAACATTTGCAAATCTGCGCAAGATCAACCTCAAGCTTAACCCCGAGAAGTGCGTGTTTGGAGTCCCTTCCGGCAAGCTTCTAGGGTTCTTCGTGTCTCAGCGGGGAATTGAAGCCAATCCCGACAAGATCAAAGCCATTGAGCAGATCGATGCACCAAAGCGCGTCAAGGATGTACGAAGGCTTGCCGATTGCGTGGCTGCTCTCAGCAGGTTTATCTCTAAATCTGCTGAGCACGCCCTGCCATTTTTCAAAATTTTGAAAAAGGCAGGTCCAATGAAATGGACTCCGGAAGCGGAGGCTGCGCTGCAGGACTTGAAGAGATACCTGTCCTCCACTCCAACGCTTGTCGCACCTAAGCTGCAAGAGAAGTTGCTGCTATATATAGCGGCAACCAATCAAGTGGTTAGTGCTGCGTTAGTGGCGAAGAGGGAGCGGATGATGAGCCAGCAACCACGGTAGATCCATCCAGCGACAAGCAGGGGGCTTTGTCGACAAGCTCTGGTCCCGACAAACATGGGTTTGCGCAGGAACATGATAAGATGCCAAGGAGAATGGTGCAGCGCCCAGTTTACTTTGTCAGTTCTCTTCTGCAGGGGGGCTAGATCAAGGTACTCTGGTGTGCAGAAGTTGCTTTTCGGCCTCCTCATGGCCTCAAGAAAGCTGCGCCATTACTTCCAAGCACATCAGATCACAGTCGTCACTCGCTTTCCGCTGAAGAGGATACTGCAAAATCCAGAAGCAACGGGCAGGATTGTCGAGTGGGCGCTGGAACTGTCAAGCTATGGCCTCAAGTTTGAGAGGACCTCAACTATCCAAAGCAGAGCATTGGCAGAGTTCATAGCAGAGTGGACGTCAACCCCAGATGAAGAAATTTCAGAAACGAGCATCCCCGTCAAAGAGGCAAGCAAAGAGTGGCTGATGTACTTTGATGGTGCCTTCTCGCTGCAAGGCGCTGGTGCAGGCGTGCTGCTTGTCGCACCCACCGGAGAGCACCTCAAGTACGTAGTCCAGATGCACTTTCCCAAAGAGCAAGCAACCAACAATACTGCAGAGTATGAAGGATTGCTTGCCAGTCTCAGAATCGCAGCAGACCTTGGGATTAAGAAGCTCATTGTCAGGGGTGACTCACAGCTTGTCGTCTGACAAGTGAACAAGAACTACCAGAGTCCGTTGATGGAAGCGTATGTTGATGAAGTGAGGAAGCTAGAAGAGCACTTTGACGGCCTACAAATGGAGCATATCCCAAGAGCTCAGAATGAGATTGCTGATGGCCTGTCAAAGCGCGCCGCACTAAAGTTACCTGTGGAACCAGGGATCTTTGTGCTTAAGTTGACTCAACCATCCGTAACACCATCAACTGGACAAAGCAAGAAGAGGAAGTTGGTTTCTGGTGACTACTTTCCAGCAGAGCTCCCCGAAGCTGCCGCCAGGAAAGTCCCCGAGATCAACACCAAGGATGCTGAGGGGCAGTCTGCTCCGGCAAGCCTTATGGTTTGTTCCATTGAAGCAGACGCTCCCGACAAGTTTTGCTCCGGCAAGCTTGCCGGGGAACATCAAGCTCCGGCAGGGCCGCAAGCCCTTGCCGTAGAAGCGGATGTTCCCGCAGCAGCAAATGTGCCTTTAGTCCTTGTTGTTGAGCCACAAGCTCCAGCATGGGCACAGCAGATTGTCCACTTCCTTCATACAGGAGAACTTCCCGAAGAACAAGAAAAAGCGGAAAGAGTAGCCCGGCAGTCAAGTATGTACCAGTTTGTCGATAGCATACTGCATAGAAGAAGACTCAACGGTGTGAAATTGAAGTGTATTCGCCGGGAAGATGGACAAAAGCTGTTGGCGGAGATACATGGAGGCATATGTGTCCACCACATTGGCGCAAGAGCACTTGCCGGCAAAGCTTTCCGGCAAGGTTTCTTTTGGCCGACAGCCCTCCAGGATGCAACTGCACAAGTAACCAAGTGTGAAGCATGCCAGTTCCACTCCAAACAGATACACCAGCCAGCTCAAGCTCCCCAGACAATCCCTTTATCCTGGCCGTTTTCGGTCTGGGGGCTCGATATCCTCGGCCCTTTCCCCCGAGCTGTCGGGGGCTTTGAGTACTTGTACGTCGCAATCGACAAGTTCACAAAGTGGCCGAAAGTGCAGCCAGTGAGGAAGGTGACAGCACAGTCAGCAGTCAAGTTCTTCAGGTCAATTATTTGCCGTTTCGGGGTCCCTAGCAGGATCATCACCGACAACAGCACGCAATTCACGAACCGCACCTTCATGCAGTACGTCCAAGACCTTGGCGCCAAGGTCTGCTTCGCTTCTGTTGCTTATCCAAGAAGCAACGGTCAAGCAGAGAGGGCAAATGTTGAAGTGCTGCGCGGGCTCAAGACCAGAACTTTCGACAGGCTGCACAGGTGCGGAAGGAACTAGATCGAGGAGCTGCCGGTGGTTCTTTGGTCGATCAGAACGACACCAAATCGAGCCAATGGCCAGACACCTTTCGCTCTAGTCTATGGAGCAGAGGCAGTTCTCCCCACGGAACTCGTATACGGATCACCTCAAGTGCTCGCTTATGATGAGCTTGAGCAAGAACAGCTGCGGCAAGACGACGCGCTCCTCCTTGAGGAAGATCGTCTTCAGGCTGCTGTACGAGCTGCTCGATACCAGCAAGCTTTGCGCCGCTATCATAGCCGCAAAGTTAAAGCCAGAAGCTTCGAGGAAGGCGACCTTGTTCTTCGGCGCGTTCAGTCCGCCAAGAATTCCAACAAGTTGACGCCGAAGTGGGAAGGCCCTTATCGGGTGAGACGAGTCACAAGGCCTGGCGCTGTCCGCCTTGAGACCGAAGATGGCATTCCGGTGAGCAACTCCTGGAACATAGAACATCTTCGTAAGTTTTTCCCATAAGGCACGGTTGCCGGAACCCGTTCCGGCAACCACCTTTTGTACAAGTCTTGCCGCTGTTGCATGTAATCCTTTGTACAAAGCCGGGCGCAGATCCCGTGCATAAGTAAAACCCCATGTGCTCCGCACAGCTTGTCCATTTCATGCGTTAGTTCCTTTCTTGCATGCCATTACCTGACACTTTGTGCAGCACCTACATCCGGTAAGCAGTAACGAGCCGAAGAGCTCCATATTATTATTTTCTCTTCTTTCTTTTTCTTTTAAAGGAAAAGAAGGTTCTCTCGCACACAAGTTTGCCGGGGAGGGAAGGAGAAGATTGTGGTATGGGCCAGGCGTCGTTCAAGCAAAGACTTGCCTTACCGGGAAGCAAATGACAGAAAAGCTAAGTTGCCAAAGTTTGAGCAATCACTTTTTAAATTTTTTGAGTTATCTTCCTCGAACGACCCTGCTTTGTATGGAAAACCTGTGCGCGGAGGAACCAACTCGTGGCTAGTTGCGCCCTTACTTTGTTTCGAGTCCGCTCAACAGCTTAAGCATGCTGCATCTAGTCACGACAAGGTTTCTTGTTGGAAGCAGCGCCGCCAGCAGGCTGCTGAAGTTCCGCACTCAGCGCTCGCGGCTCGGGCGCCTGCGCCGACAAGTTCCCTAGAAGCGTAGGGTAATAACATACAAAGGAAGGAATCTAGTAAAGTAAATAACATAGCAATTGATAGACAGAAATAAAGTTATATTACAAGATAACTTGCCGCAGCTCTAACCGACTGTTTTCATAACATGATTAGCAGCGACAAGGGAAAAGAAGAAATGGGCGGCCTAATCTACGCGTCCGCCCTCGACTCTCTTGATCTCACTCACCTTCTCCACAATGGGTGAGACAAGGGCCTTGAGTGCATCCAGATCGGCGTCAGGCGGCAAGGACCTGAGGACGTTGGTGAAGCTGAGGCCTGGATTGCGGAAGGCTACCTTCATCAGCACCTTCTGGAGAACCCCGACGCAGATTTTGCGCGACTCGTCGGCCAGCTGCTTCGGGATCCTCTCCCGGAGCCGCTGGAGTGCCGTCGCGACGCCCTTGAAGAATAGGCTGAGCTTGGTGCTGGGTTGAAGACTCTCGTCGGAAGGATACCCAAAGTCCTCCATCCCCAGCTACGCCAGCTCCTCGTTGATGACTGCGGCAGTGTTCACCAGACCCTCGGTCCAGTGGTCCACTGTGTCTCTGAACGAGTTCTGGGTAACTGCAATGCTCTCCAGCAGCGCCGTGTCAGCCTTGACCTTCTCCGACAAGGTCTTCTCCCGCTCCTTGGCGGCCTCCAGCGTCTGCATCAACGTGGCCAGCTTCAGCTCCAGGTCTGCTTTGTAATCCTTGGCGGCGCTGAGCTCCTTGCCCCTCTCAGTGAGAAGGCCTTGCAGCTCACCGTGGGCGGTAGCATCCTTCTCACACTCACGCTTGAGCGCGGCAAGCTCCTCGCCACTCTTCCCAATATCGGCCTCCAGCTGCGCCACCTTCTCCTCTAGCTCTTTCTTGGCAGCCTCTGCAGTTGCCGCGGCGTCCTTTGCCACCTTGAGCGCCCCGCCAAGTGCTTGCTCACGCTTGGCGAGCTCTTCCTCGTAGCTGTCGAGGTTGGCCTTCCGCTGCACTAGTTCACCTTCCCGCGCGGACTGCTTCTCGGCAGCCAGCCTTTGTTCCTCCTCAGCCTCGGCCTTCTCGAGAAGAAAGGCCGTGCACTCCTCGTCGACTCGCTCCCGCTCCTGCGCAAGGGACCGGAGAGCTTCTTGATTTTGGCCCCGGAGCTCCTCCGCGCGCTTTTCCATGTCAACTCCCGCCTTCGCGACAAGCGCTTCCCGAGAAGCCAGCTTGGCTTGCCGGGTGCGGTAGAGTGACAGCAGCTTCCGCAGCAGCTGCTCCTCCTCAGGCTCGCCGCTGCTGCTGCCGGGCGCGTCAACTAATGACAGTCCAGCAAAGGCGAGCACCTCCCCGTCAAAAGTCTCCCCCTCGACCGGCGCCCTGGAGCTCGACGCCCAGGGTAGCTTGATGAAGATATTGTCACCGGCCTTCAAGTAGGCGCCGGGCTGGGCCTCCTCGGAGCCCGGCTTCGCAGAAGCGGCAGAGGGTTCGGCGGTCGGTGCAGCGCCCGGCGCTCCTGCGGCCTCAGGGTCGTCAGTGCGATCGCCCGACCCCTCGCCGGCTTCCGCAGCAGCAGCCCCGGCGGCCTCCTCGCCGGCGGTCTCATCAGCATCGGCACCTTCCTCGCCGGCGCCCTCTATCTCCATTGGCTCAGCCGTAGATGGGTCTGAAGAACGAAGAAGGGAGGAAAATCAATCAAAAATCCAAAAAAGGAAAAACGGAAGAAGTAGAACCCAAGGGAAAGTTTCTGGGCAAGTGGATTACCTGCGCCAAGATCTTCAGTTGCGGCCTCGGTCGCCACAGGATCAGCAGTGTCGTCCCTTGCCGGAGAGTCCCCCCTTGCCGGAGAGCGCTCCCTTGCCGGGGACTCTTCCCTTGGCGGCGCAGTCGAAGCAGGTGGCACTTCGGGACCAGCCTCCGGGCGCTCCTGATGAGGCTGCTCTGCTCCTGCACAAGTCAAGAAGCAAGATATCAACAAAGGAAAAAGCACTCAAGCACGCCCGACAGCAGAAGGCTAAACTATGAACTTATGCTGGGGGCTGCGCTGGGGGCTGCTCTAAGGGGTAATTGCCGGGTCCGTCAAGGTGGTCTCGGGCCCACCTCCTGCTGACACGATGGGGTCATCCTCGATGACGATCACCGCGGCCTTGGCCCTCTTCGCCGCTCTCTGGGCCACTGTTCTGAAAAGAAAGGAGTCCAGATTGAAGCAAGTCAGATACAAGATATAAACAGCAAGATTGAAGGATTATAAGAGCACCAAAGAAACTCACTCTTCTTCCTCTTTGTCGGAGCTGAGCACGGAAAGATCGAAGTCCGGCCCACCTCCAATGCGGCGAGGTGGAGGAGTAGGATCCCTTGCCCGCTTGGCGGGGGCAGTGGCAGTGGCCCGGGAAGATCCCGCTCCAGTTGCCGCTGTTGCGTGAGGCGCTCCCGCGGCAACATTGCTTGCCGCGGTAGAGCGCGTCGCGCGGCTCGGTGGCTGTGGAGCCGGCTGCCGCCCCGCTGCGTCCCGGCCCTGCGAAGGCGCCTCCTTGGCGGGGCCGGGGGCTCCGCCTGCGGCAAGCTCTCTGTAGGCTCAGACTCCTCCTCGCCGGCCTCGCTTGGCTCGGCTTCGGAACCGGCAGGCTCCTCCTCGCCCATGAACTCCGCGCCCTCGGCAAGGTTTGCCGCCTCCGCAGCCTCCGCCTCCTCCACAGTGAACCCAAACACGCCCGCAGCAGCTGTGGCCACAGCCTCTTCCGCCCTAGTAGCAATGAGCTGCAGCTCCTCGTCGGTGGTGTCACGGGTGAGGCTCTTCTGCTCGTCAGCGCGGACCGGCACTTCCTCCAAGGTGTCGAAGAACGGTCGCACAACGTCATCCGCAGGCTCTTGCCAAGTTGTGACGATGCCATGTGAATCGCACAACGGCATCATGGCGCGGATCCGGTCAAGCGAAGAGTTATTGCACAAAGGAACTACGCCCCTCGGCAGTGTGAATGGGTGCTGGGGGTCACGTTTGAATAACTCCAAGAGCATTGCGTCCAGCTCCAAGACGGTGAAGTTGTAGTTGAGGCCCGGCCGCAGCCTCATGATGTCCGCCGAATTCTTGAATTCCCAAGCGGGCCTCCCCCTCTCCTGCAGGGGGGCAATGCAGCGGCGGAGGAAATCTGCCCCGACGGCACCTACGGTGAGCCCGGCAACCCTGAGGCGAAGAATCCTAGTGATGGCGATCTTCATCCTCTCGTCTTCCGGGGCCACGTTGCTCCAGTCATTGCCGCGCACTATTGGAGTTTGGCGCACGGCGGTGAAGGGCTGCGGATTCTCCTCAACGATCCAGCACCACTCCGCTCTCCACTCCTCCCACTTGCTGCGGAGCTCACCCTCCAAGTACGCCTCTTTCTTGCCGACTCTCGAGACCCAGGCAATCCCTCCGGCAAGCGGCTCTCCTCTCTCTACCCGAGGTATGAAGAAGTGGCGAAAAAGGGCAACACTAGGGTGGACTCCGACAAAGTTTTCGCACAAGTGTGCGAAAACTGCCATGGTCAGGACAGCATTGGGGGTGAAGTCAAGGAGGCGAAAGCCATATGTGTTTATAATATCACAGGAGAAGAATAGCGGGAAGAACGGGTACCCATTTGGAGCCAACTCCGAGGTAGCGGCCGGGAGTACCCTCGTGCGCGGATGCGCACGCGTCTCCGTCGCCCAAAAGAGGTAGAAGTACTCCCTTAGCTCCTGCACGCCGAGTTGGGGGGTGAAGATCGCCCGCTCCTTCCGCAGCGCCGCGAGCCGCTGCGCCTCGGCCGACTTCACACCCTTTCCCTTGTCGGCTTTCGGGGCCATGGCGGAGGTGGTGGGGAAAGTCGACGGCGTGGTG
>NC_041382.1:260616758-260660201 GCF_002162155.2 Triticum dicoccoides | reverse complement strand
GGAGCGCTGCTCTCTCGGCTTCGAGAAGAAGGGGGGAGCGGCGGAGTTTGTGAAGAATGAGTAGCAGCAACCAGCGAGGGGGAACGAACTGCCTCTGTTTCCTCTGCTTATAAAGAGGGACGGGGCGGACGTTTCGGCCTTCCAAATAAACGACCACCCACGATCTCTCCCACGATGCCGCATTCAACGCGTGCCGTTATGGGAGAGCGCGGTTGATGCGGAGCAAGATTTGGCGCGGCCCAGCCCGCGTGTGCCCGTGCCCTGTCTTGGGCCTGGCCCAACAGCGCTCGGCACCGTGTCTGGCCCAGGCCCGGGGGCTCCTGTCGATGTACTAGAATAGGGGTACCCTAGTACCCCGAACTTGTGCACGGGCAGTTGCAGCACCCCGGGGCAAAGGCTTGCCGGGCGATCGCCAAGATCCCCCAAGGTTCCCTTGGAGCCATCCAAGAACAAAGTATTTAAGCTAAGGAGACAAGACCCCGGCAAGAGGAGCTTGCCGGGAAGGCCAACCAAGGCACTCCAAGGAACTTGCCGCAACGCGCCACGCGCTCCAGCAAGGCAACAAGGCCCCCGCAAGAGGAGCTTGCTGGGAAGACTAAATAAGGTACCCCGAGGCCCGGTAAGCGACGAGCTTCTGGACCCGGCAAGATAACAACAGCGGCAAGGCGCTTGCCGCGGCAGGCGGCCACTCTGCGCCCACGCTCCAGCGCATCCACCAACGTGTCTCTCTGGGGGCCTCTCCGGGTGCGCGTGGCAGGAAGCTGTGCAGCCAGCGGTGCGCAGTGGCATGCGAAGCTGACAAGATCGCCATCGTGGCGAACGGTGGCGCCCCTAATGGTCCTTTTCTGCACTGTTCGGGCGACTCAGACGGGCATTTAATGCCCTTGTCCCCTGCCATCAGGGTTAGGTAGGGTGCACTGTACAAGCAACTGTATCAACTACCTCGCTTTTTATGTTTTTACCCTCCTCTGCGTTGCCACCTGTCGGTGACCCCTTTAGCATATAAAAGGAGGCCCATGCGCAACGTAGAGGAGGTTCGGGGTTTTAGAGGTTCGGACAGTTTGCT
Organism: Triticum dicoccoides; assembly: GCF_002162155.2. Lineage (NCBI taxonomy): Eukaryota > Viridiplantae > Streptophyta > Magnoliopsida > Poales > Poaceae > Triticum > Triticum dicoccoides. Next base: position 260,659,135 of record NC_041382.1, on the reverse strand, counting down.
TCGATTCATTCGTAGCCCAGAAAACATCACACTCTCTCGCTCGAGAGCAAGAACACCCGATAATACAACCAGACAAGAAGCAGTAGGAGTGTTATCTCTCCGGAGATCTCCGAAGCTGGGTAAACCGCTCGTGTGCCTCGCCTCGATCTGCTCTTCGTGCGACCTCCGCCCCCCGCCGAACCGAAAGGGGCCCGGTCCGCCGGCCCCATAGGTGTTCGTGGATCAGTTTCCCCTACAAGCTCTCATAATAGACTCATATGGTAACCTAATTTTATTTCTAGGAAAGTGTTCGATGCCATTCCTTAACGGAAATTGAAATCTAATGTTTCCTTCTTTCATAGCAATAATTGCACTAATAGTTCTAAGGAAAGGTCTACCAAGAATAACAGGACATGTAGGATTGCAATCTATATCAAGAACAGTGACATCTAGGGGCACATAATTCCTATTTGCAACAATAAGAACATCATTTATTCTATCCATATGTTTCTTAATGGTGGAATCTGCAAGATGCAAATTTAAAGAACAATCATCAAATTCAAAGAAACCTAACACATCACATAAAGTTTTTGGGATCGTGGAAACGCTAGCACCCAAATCACACAAACCACAATCTTTAATCTTAATATTAATAGTAGGTTCCCACTCATCATAAAGTTTTCTAGGAACAGAAACTTCCAATTCAAGCTTTTCTTCAAAAGATTTCATCATAGCGTCAATGATATGTTTAGTAATAGCTTCATTTTGATTATAAGGATGAGGAGAATTCAACATGGATTGAAACAAGGAGATACAATCAATCAAAGAAAAATTATCATAATTAAAATCCTTGAAATCGAAAAGAGTGGGTTGATCGCTCCTTAATGTTTTGACATCTCCAATCCCACTTTTATTAATTTTTGCATCAAGATCTATAAACTCCAAATTATTGGGAAGCCTTTTAACTAAAGTTGAATCATATCAAGTCCCATCTTTATCAAGATTTATATTATAAAACAAAGATTCAATAGGAGTCACATCAATCACTTTAAGATCTTCATCATTATTTTCACAAAAACTAGAAGAACACGCTTTTACAAACCAATCTCTCTTAGCACGCATCTTAGCAGTTATTTATTTTCACTCATCAATGGAAATTTTGATAGCTTTCAGATATTCATTAATATCATGCTTGGGTGGAATAGATCTCATTTTCAAAGAATCAATCTCAAGAGAAATTCTATCCACATTCCTAGCCAAATCATCAATCTTAAGCAATTTTTCTTCAACCAAAGCATTGAAATTCTTTTGAGAACTAATAAATTCTTTAATATTTTTTCTAAAGATCAGAGGGCATCTTATTATAATGTCCATAAGAATTGTAGTAGGAATTACCAGAATTATTAGAGGAATTACTAGGAAATGGCCTAGGATTAAAATTACCTCTGTATGTATTATTACCAAAACTGTTCCTACCAAAAAAATCACATCCATTGATTCATTATTATTCTCAATCAAAGTAGACAAAGGCATATCATTGGGATCAATGGGAGCACTTTTACTAGGAAACAGTTTCATGAGTTCATCCATCCTTCCACTCAAAACATTAATCTCTTCAATCGCATGTACTTTTTTACTAGTAGAAGATCTTTTGGTATGCCATTGAGAATAATTAACCATAATATTATCTAGGAATTTAGTAGCTTCTCCTAAATTAATTTCCATAAAAGTACCTCCCACGGCTGAATCAAAAAGAATTCTAGAAGCAAAATTCAATCCATCAATTTAAACCATGAGTGGGGCAATTTCATATCATCAATTTCATCCTCTCCCAAGATTGTGCAACATGTTCATGATCAAGTTCCTTAAAATTCATAATGTTGTTCCTAAAGGAGATGATCTTAGTGGGAGGAAAATACTAGGAAATAAAAGCATCCTTACACTTATCCCATGAATAAATACTCTTTTTAGGAAAAGATGAAAACCAAGTTTTAGCACGATCTCATAGTGAGAACGGAAATAGCTTCAATTTAACAATATTATTATCCATATCTTTCTTCTTTTGCATATCACACAACTCAACGAAATTATTTAGATGGGATGCGGCATCTTCACTAGGAAGGTCAGATAATTGATCTTTTATAACAAGATTCAACAAAGCGGCATTAATTTCATAAGATTCCAAATGAGTGGCGGGGCAATCGGAGTACTAATAAAATCATTATTATTAGTATTGGAAAAGTCACGCAACTTGGTATTTTCTTGAGACATGATCATAAAGCAAGCAGTCCAAAGCACGACCAAACAAAAAGATGAATGAAAGAAGAGCGAATAAAAAGGAAAATCTTTTTTTATTTTTCTGAAAACATTTTAGAAGTGGGGGAGAGGAAAACAAGAGGGAAATGGAAAATAATGTAATTCAAGAGATCAGAGTTTATGAAGTGTACTTGGTAGGCTTGACGTAGATCTCCCCGGCAACGGCGGCAAAAATTCTTCCCGCTACTTCTTAAGCTTGCGTTGGTCTTTCCCTTGAAGTGGAAAGGGCGATGCAGCACAGTAGAGATAAGTATTTCCCTCAGTTAAGAACCAGGGTATCAATATAGTAGGAGAAACATGCAAGTCCCCAATATATGCACCTACAGAAACAATCAAACACTTGCACCCAACGTGATAAAGGGGTTCGCAATCCCTTCAAGGTCACTTACAAAGGTGAGATCTGATAGAGATAGATATAAAACATTACTAAAACGCAAAAGTAAATAAATTGCAGCAAGGCATTTTGGTTTATAGACCTGAAAATATATAAAGGAAAATAGACCTGGGGGCTTAGCTTTCATTAGAGGTTTCTCTCTTGAAGGTAAATAATATGGTGGACGAACAAATTACTGTCGAGCAATTGATAGAAAAGCGCAAAGTTATGACGGTATCCAAGGCAATGATTATGAATATGGGCATCATGTCCGTGTCAAGTAGACTGACTCCTGCCTGCATCTACTACTATTACTCCACATATCGACCGCTATCCAGCATGCATCTAGAGTATTAAGTTCATAAAGAACAGAGTAACGCTTTGTCGGTGTACAAAAGTAGGGGCCCTCCTTTTTACCCCTTTACTTGTGCACTGGCAGTCAGAGCCGCGCCCACAGCCACACTTAGCAGGGCAGAGGAGGGAAGCCGGAGCGCAAGACAACCGAAGCAACGCCAAGACGAGAGGCACATAGAGCAAAAGGGTGAGGTGGACTCCCCTGGAAGACCCTTGTCGGGCGGCTTCCGCAGCACCGGCAAGATCCTTGCCGGGGCAACTTGCCTGACGCAAGCAAAGCGCGCCACCCTTGCGCCCTAGGGTCTCCAACACCATCAACTACATTGGAACCAAGGCTCGGGAGGGCACCTCCATGGTGGCATGCAGATCTTTGTGGAGATCATAAATACACAAGATCAAATGAGGACCAGAAGACAACGATCCTTGGCAAGATTCTTGCCAAGGAAATCCATGAGACCCCCAGCAAGAACCTTGCCGGGGACGACCGTGGTGCCACGGCAAGACCCTTGCCAGGCCCCCGGAAAGACCCTTGCCGAGGACATCTGCGGGGCCGCAGCCAGGCCCACAACTAGCAAGAGTCCACCGCCGCTCCCATGCAGCTGGTAGCTCAACCAGCTAGGCAGGCATCTGCGTGGGAGCGTGCGGCCTCCACACCGACTCAGCAAGCACCTACAACGCCTCGTCAGCTCGGACACGCGTCGGAGCCAGGCGAGGCGGCGACAGCTGGGACGAGCTTCCTTACCGTCCCCGATAAACAAGAGGGGCACGTTGGCAGTGCATTAAATGCATTTGTCCGACGGTGCCAGAGGATAGACTCAGCCACTATACACCTTTCCACCTCCTATGTGCCGCTGTGGCAACCCCTTTTGTCTATAAAAGGAGGCCCGAGGCGTACTGGAGAGGGTTTCGGATCCTTGGAACTAGACACACATCGTAGCTAGTTTAGGAAGTCAGGAACACTCAAATGTACATCAAAGCAGGACTAGGGTATTACGCGTCTCCGTGGCCCGAACCTGGGTAAATGATCCTTGTGCTGACCGCCAGACCCGCTCTTTGCACAACCCCATGCTCGCCAACCGTAGAAGGGATCCCAGTGATTCCATAGGTGTCGTTTCCACCGACATCTTTGGCGCACCAGGGTGGGGACGCGCAGTTGTGGAAATCTGGTCTGGTTGAAGCAGCGGCTTCATCATGGTCGTCACTCCAAGGAAGAAGACGACCAAACAAGTGGCATCCTTGGTGGATGCAGTGAACGCTCACGCAGCGGCAGAAAAGCTAAGTCATGCAAAAATTTGAGCAATTACTTTTTATCAATATAAGGTTACCTTCCTCGATGATCTTGCCCTGTGTATGGAAAACCTGCACGGAATGGGGCTCTGCCACTATTGGCAACGCCCTCGTTCTGTTTCAAGTCCGCTAAACAGTTCGAGCGGCTGCGTCGAGAACGGCGGGGTGACCTTCTGTGATTGGCAACGCTCTCATTCTGTCTTGAGTCCACTCGATACTTCGAGCGGCCACGTTAAGAGCACTGAGGTGGTTTGCCCGCCAGCAAGCACACTCGGCAGGCCATTGGGGATCCGTCCTCAAGGCACCGCAGCCTGGGTTTCCGCGCCGGCAAGCCTACCCGATTGACGTAGGGTGGACATACAAAGGGTGATCAAACGGGAAAGCAACATGCGTCTTTTCAAAAGCACTGCAGGGGTATATCACATCAATTGTTGTTGCGGTTCTAACTAAAGATAAAAATTGTCTTGGTCGTGAACCTACTGCGGCGATAAGAAATGGGGTGCCTAGTCCCGGCACTGGCCTTCCATCCTCGGAACTCCGTCGATGCGGCTGATGACGGGCTCGATACGATCCTCGAGCGTCGCGAGGTCCACGTCCTCCGGCAAGCTCTCCAGCGCAGCGTCGAAGTCGAGGTCGGGGTTCCAGTACGCCACCTTGGTGAGGACCTTGGTCATGTCGCCCCGGCAAAGCCTCCGGGCCTCATCGGCTAGAGAGGCCGCACTGTTGGAGCTGAACTGCTCTAGGGACCCGAGAACACCCTCGAAGAACAGGGTCAGCTTGGCATTGGGAATCACGCTCGACTCCGGGACGTACCTCACGTTTGGCATCCCCATGGTAGCCAGTTGCGTGGTGATCCTGCCGGCGACGCCGCCGAGGCGGTTTATCCAGAGGTTCTCGCTCTTCACAAAATCCTCGTGGTTGGCAGCTTCGCTCTTCCGCAGCTGCCTCTCCTTCTCCAGATTCTTGGTCAGGGTCTCCTCCCAGGCCCTGACCTCCGATAGCGTCCCCTCAAGACCCTCCAGCTTCAGCCTTGGGTCTTGGATGGAGTCGTTGGCCTTGGAGAGTAGCTCAGCCTTGCTGTGGACTGTGGCCTGCGCGTCAGCCAAAGCGCCTTTGGCCGCGCCCCTCTCCCCCGTCGTCTCCCCCCATCTTGCACCCACATAGGGGCTTGAAGTTGTCCCGGAGATCGACCGCGTTGACCGTCGAGGGAAAGTAGGCGAGCTGTGTCCGCCGCACCGCCAACTCATTCTCCGACGGCTCCTTCCCCCCGCCGTCCTTGGCCACTCCCTTGCCTTTGCTGGTTTTGGGTGCCATGGCGGCTGCGAGATGAGAAGGATGAAGGACAGCCAAGACACGGCGGCGGCGAGCGAGAGCAAGAGCTTGAGAAGGAAGGAGGAGGGGACGGCGGTTCTGAGATTGGAGAAGGCACAGAAGGTAAATGAGCAGCGCACCTGCGGTTATTCCTTTTTACCTGGAAAGCACGGGCCACCTCTTTACCATTTGCTGCGACATGACGCATGCGTGTGGGAACCGCCCCACGCATGACCCTCACGTCACCCATGACCCTCCACGTCGCGCGTTCAACGCGGGTCTTGGAGAAGCGTAGTGGACGGAAAAGTTACTGCAGTAAAAATCCGCCCCACCTGCCCACGCACCGTTCTGGGCCTAGCCCAACAACGCTTCGCACTTATGTATGGCCCAGGCCCGGGGGCTCCTGTTGGTGTACAAAACTAGGGGCCCTCCTTTTTACCCCTTTACCTGTGCACGGGCAGTCAGAGCCGCACCCACTACCGCACTCAGCAGGGCAGAGGAGGGAAGCCGGAGCGCAAGGCAACCGAAGCAATGTCAAGACCAGAGGCATAGAGAGCAAAAGGGCGAGGTGGTCTCCCCCAGCAAGACCCTTGCCGGGGCGGCCTCCGCAGCACCGGCAAGATCCTTGCCGGGGCAACTTGCTTGACGCCAGCAGAGCGTGCCACCCTTGAGCCCTAGGGTTTCCAACAACATCAACTACATTGGAACCAAGGCTCGGGAGGCACCTCCATGGTGGCATGCAGATCTTTGTGGAGATCATAAATAAACAAGATCAAATGAGAACTAGAAGACAACGATCCTTGGAAAGATTCTTGTAAAGGAAATCCATGAGACCCCTGGCAAGATCCTTGCCGGGGACGACCGCGGTGCCACGGCAAGACCCTTGCCGGGCCCTCGGCAAGACCCTTGCCGAGGACACCTGCGGGGCCGCAGACAGGCCCACAACTGCCAAGACTCCACCGCCGCTCCCATGCAGCTGCTAGCTCAACCAGCTGGGCAGGCATCTGCGTGGCAGCATGCGGTGTCCACACCGACTCAGCAAGCACCTGCGTGGTGGCATTCAGATCTTCGTGAAGGCTCCGCCATCACGCTAGCCCAGCAGCCAGCCAATGTGGCGCTAGAACGCCTCATTAGCTCGGACGCGCGTCGGAGCCAGGCGAGGCAGCGACAACTGGGACCAGCTTCCTTGCCGTCCCCGATAAAGCAAGAGGGGGACGTCGGCAACGCATTAAATGCATTTGTCTGATGGTGCCCGAGGATAGACTCAGCCACTATACACATTTCCAGCTCCTATGTGCCACTATGGCAACCCCTTTTGTCTATAAAAGGAGGCCCGAGGCGTACTGGAGAGGGATCCGGATCCTTGGAACTAGACATGCACCGTAGCTAGTTCATTAACTCAGGAACACTCAAACATACATCAAAGCAGGACTAGGGTATTACACGTCTCCTCGGCCTGAACCTAGGTAAACGATCCTTATGCTGATGGCCAGACCCGCTCTTTGCACAACCCCGTGCCCGCCAACCGTAGAAGGGATCCCAGTGATTCCATAGGTGTCGTTTCCACCGACACGCCTTAAGTAAGATGACATGATGTAGAGGGATAAAATCAATCAATATGATGAAATCACCATCTTTTTATCCTCGATGGCAACAATGCAATACGTGTCTCACTACCCCTACTTTGTCATTGGGGGAGATCACGCAAGATTGAACCCAAAACTATGCACCTCTCCCATTGCAAGAAAAACCAATCTAGTTGGGCAAACCAAACCGATAATTCAAAGAGAAATACAAAGATATCAAATCATGCATATAAGAATTCAGAGAAGATTCAAATAACATTCATAGATAAGCTGATCATAAATCCACAATTCATTGATCTCGACAAATACACCGCAAAAGAAGATTACATCAAATAGATCTCCAAGATCATCGAGGAGAACATGGTATTGAGAATCAAAGAGAGAGAAGAAGCCATCTAGATACTAGCTATGGACCCGTAGGTCTGTTGTAAACTACCACACTTCATCGGAAGGGCAATAGTGTTGATGTAGATGCCCTCCATGATCGAATTCCCCTCCGGCAGATCGTCAAAATAGGCCCCAAGATGGGATTTCATGGAACATAAGGTTGCGGCAGCGGAAAAGTATTTCGGTGGATGCCTCTTGGGTTTTGGGGATATATGTGAATTTATAGGCCAAGGATCGGGGTTAAGAGGTCCTCGAGGGACCCACAAGCTAGGGGGCATCCCCTATGGCTTGTCGTCGCTTCCTGGGTCTTCTAACTTCATCTCGAAGTCTCTGAAGTGTCTTCTGGTCCAAGAAAAATCATCGCGAAAGTTTTATTCCGCTTGGACTCCGTTGGTATTCCTTTTCTGCAAAACTCAAAAACAAGGAAAAAACAGAAACTGGCACTGGCACTGGGCTCTAGGTTAATAGGTTAGTCCCAAAAATAATATAAAATGGCATATTAATGCATATAAAACCTCCAAAACACATAATATAATGGCATGGAACAATAAAAAATTATAGATACGTTGGAGACGTATCAAGATACTACTTGTGCATCCAAAAACCCCTACACCCAGTTTCTTGCCATGAGTGTCCATCGTATCTACCTATGGGTTGAACAAGATCCTTCAAGTAAGTTGTTATCGGTGCATAAAGCAATAAACACTGCTCCTAAATATGTTTGATCTTTTATTGTAAGGGAAAATAAGTGTTGTGCAAACTTGTGATGGCAAAGTAATAAAAGCGACAGACTGCATAATAAAGTTTGCTATCATAAGGGGCACTATAATGTGATGTTTCTTTGCATTAAGACCTTGCGCATCCAAAAATAAAAAGCGCGTGAAAACCTCTGCTTCCCTCTATGAAGGGCCTATCTTTTACTTTTCAATATTTACTTTTATGCAGAGTCAATTGTATGCATTCTCATTTTAATCTCAATTATTGTCTAATTGGCAAGCATCATGTGGTGGGGAAAGATCTAGGCATGCATGTCCAGTCAAATATATTTGATGAAGTATTATATTTGACTATGTACTGCATGGCAAAAAACCCCATAGTTTTTTTGCAATAAGATACACATATACAGAGGTATGAACATCTAAAACTATCCTAATAAGAGAAAATAACCTACCTATACAAATTCCAGGACGACAAAGAGGAAGAAAGAAAACCCCAAGAGAAAGACAGCAAATACAAGCCAGTTAAGGCAAATACAAGCCAGAAATGTAGCCCTATATTTACACTTTATCCTATGAGACAGCAATGTTATGTCATATATGAAATTCCTCCTCCAAGCAGCAAAGGTGGGCCTCTCATATCTAATCTTTGTTGCATTCCCGAGGGTCCATATATTCCAAGTAGCTGTGAAGACTACTTCAAAAAAGAAAGCTTTTCCAAATTCCTCCTTGGCCTGGAAGGCCATCTGGGACCATGTACCATTAGTTGGCATTATCCAGGATATTCCTCGATAATTCCAAATTCTCTGACTGAAATTACATGTGAAGAACAAATGTGCCCTGTCCTCATGGACCAATAGAGAACAGAGGATACATGTGTCATCCTCAACATGACAATGTAGTCTTTGCATCATATCACAGGTGTTGAGCATGTCCATCAGCATTAACCAACCGAACACTTTAAACTTTAAAGTGCAAGTAGATCTCCAAATCTATTTGAAAACTTCTTCCACCTGAATACCTTGAAAATTCAGTCTATGGTATGACTTTGCACTGTATTCACCATTTTAGATGGCCAAGCCAAATCATTATGCAGGTCTAGGTGAAGAGATAAAGCATAAATGACTACAGACAAATTAGTGAGCTCAATGAAGGTCTGGGTGGACAATGGCAGGTGAAAGAAGGAGGTTTGATCCTCACAAAGAACAAAATCTTTGAGGGAAACCTTATCATCAAGGGCATGTGAGAAAATTCTAGGAAATCAGGAGCTTAAAGGGGTGGATGAGCCCTGTAAATTCCAAGCATCAGACCAGAATAGCACAGAAGAGCCATCATTAACATGCACCATTGAAGTGACAAGGTATTTATCATAGAGCAAGACATCCTTCCACCAGAAATACCCACAAAGGACTATGCCATGAGGAACCACATTATGATAGTAAGTAACCCATATGAAAGTGACCCAGGGGATATCAGGCCTATTATAAAACTTATGGAGATGTTTTATAAGTAGTGCCTCATTTTGGATTTGTAAATTGATTACACCCAAACCCCCTCTGTCTTTTGGCCTACAAACTAGATCCCATACAACAAGGGATTGTCTTGGACTATCATTGTTTCCCCTCCACAAGTGATGTCTCTCATTTCTCTCAATTTGGTTAAGAATGTCAAGTGGTATAGAGAGGGATCATAAGAAAAAGATGGGCATTAATGATATCACATACTGCAAAATTTTTAGCCTGCATCCTTGATTGAGAAATCTCGAGGATGCACAAAGCCTCCTCTCAATTCTATGTACCATAGGCATGAGATCCCGGATGGTTGATTTGGTGGATCCCATAGGAAGACCCATATATGTAAAAGGAAGAGATCTAACTTGGTATCCAAGTAGACTAGCCATCTTAGAAGCCTCATCAGTTCCAATATTCATTGGAATCATGCAAGATTTAGCAAAATTAACCTTCCAACCACTAGATTTGGACAATGTCGAAAGCATATCCTCCAGGGCACACTACTGCAAGTTGCTGCTAATGCGACACTATGGTTAGAGACCCTTCGACGAAACTATGTCTGTTGCCATAATCACAAATGGTGGTGTTAAAAAACCGTCAAAAAAGGTGCAAAATGTTTGCGATGGTAGATGCATCAAACACGGTTCAGATTATAGTTCCGTGTGCGATGTAGGGCATACAGTTCAGCTCAATTAACAGTTTGCGATGAGGAGGAACAAAAGAAACGGGCAGCCAGATAAAGGACTGTGCGATATACAGCATACGGGTCACTCGAATGAACTGTTTGTGATTAGGCAACACAAAAGAAACGGGCAGCCATATGAAGGTGTGTGCGATATATAGCATGCGGTTCACTCGGATGAACTATTTGTGTTGAGACAAGAGAACAGAAACGGTTCAATATAAAAAGATATGTGCGATACGCGGCAAACAAGTCTGTAATCAGAAATGTGTGCGAATACCGATAGTAACAAAAACGGTTCCCTAGTGTGGTCCGTGTTCATCTGATCATCATCTCCTTGTGCTAGCTCGATGTTCCTTCTATGCTAAGTTTCCAATTAATTGATGGTGTTTTACGAACACACCACCATTTCCCGCCATGGCCTCACCTGTATCCTGCCACCCAGCGACATTGCGCATAGGCGGCGCGCGACACACGGAGGCGACTAGCTCAGCTTGCAGCACATCCACCTTTTCCAAGCATGCCAACCCAACAAAGCACCGCATCTGCCATCAACCTCGTCGACGAGGAAAAGGAGCAGGCGCCACGACCCATCGAGGCCAAGGCGCTCCCTAGCAACCCGATGGACGACGTCGTGTTGCGCATCATCGCCAGGGTTGACCAGACCTTTGACGCATGGCCCTTGAGCGCCATGGATCAAGATAGGCATGTCAGCGCCTACAGGCTGCAGCTCGCGACACAACATGATCGATGGCGTGCCGCAGAGCAAGCTAGGCGCGTCTACGCTGATAGGCTGCGGCTCGCCGTACGGCGAGACCGTTGGAGCGCCGCAGAGCGAGAGGCGTGGCGCGCCACATAGCAAGAGAGGATCCATCGGCGCTTGCCTGCTGTCGACACAACGTCGCAGCTGGGTACACATCCGGTCAGTACCCCCATTCCTCGCCAGGAGTGGGTAGAAGACCTCAGCGTCGTACTTGCACCACAGGCTGACCGCGCCGTACTTGCACCGGACGCCCGCCGCGCCGTTCGCATGGGTGTCGCTGTTCGCCTTACCTGCGGCCCGCTGGATGCCAACACGCTAGTCCGTAGGCTCGGCCGCCTCCTTGGCCCAGGTGTCCACCTGGGCGCAGTAGAGGAACATGGCCGTTGCATCCTCGAGCTGGTGATCTCCGATGAAATAGCCAACTTGGAGCTCGAGATCGCGCTCTAGATGTACCGTGAGCGTGTAGACCACTTGGAAGAACGCATGCACGAGTTCAGGCAAAGCCAAGAGCTACCGTAGGCAAGGGTTGTTGGTCATGGTCTCATGGACTTGTTTTATTTTGAAAAGTCGTTCCGACGTGGATAGCTATGTATTCACAGCAATCATAGTATTCCTCTGTTTATTGCTCTGTTTCAATGTGTGTACTATGTTTTCCATTCTTATATGTTCTGTTTCAATGTGTGTATATATGCTTTCCATTCTGTATATTTGGATGATAACAGCTAGATTCAAATTAGTATACAAAAACAGATAGAAAATGGAATTCATAACACACATATATATATATATATATTAATTGTTCATTAGTTCATCATAGAATATATATATATATATATATATATATATATATATATAATCACATATACGTGATGATACTTAATACTAGGTACAATGCATAAAATTGAAAACAAACAATACTAAAACTAATAATCCCTCCTGGGGCTAGTATTCCGGCAGCCCCTCGACAGCAGTTCCCTGGTTGCGCGGCGTCTTCCCAGTGTGGAGGCAGTACTCCGCCTCCTCTGCCTCACAACGCTTGACGTACCGATCTACCTCTTGTTGGCAGACATGCGCGGCCGATCTTGCCATTTCGTTCGGCGCTCGCCGGACTCCTCGTTGGTGGCACGCTAGAGCTTATCGGCCCACCTCCACACAGCGAGGAGGCGACCAGCGCCTATGACCTTCCTCGTGAAGTACCCATCTTCGTACACCTCCTCGGCACGACGACGCGCCCGGCCCCAAAGCCCCGCCACTTCCTTTTTCCAGGTGGCATCACAGGCTTCACAGGCCGCCTGGTACCTGGCTTCCTCCTCCACCATCTCCTTCTTGACTGCCACTTGGTTCGCTTTCTCAGCCGACAGGAGTGAATTCCACAGACAAAGATTGTATTGGCCCAAAAACCAATCCTAAGTTACGGAGTCCGGTGCAACCTCTTCAGGCGGCGCGTAGGGGTCCTCATCGCTACTAATCGAGTGAGCGTCCTCGGGGGGCGGCAACTCCTCATCGGCGCGTGGGCAGACCGGCAGCCCATGGCAGAGATTTGAGAAAGAGAGAGAGAGAGAGAGAGAGAGAGAGAGAGAGAGAGAGAGAGAGAGGGCAGGATGTAGATGAGAATGCAGGAGGGACGACATGAGCAAGGTAGTATTAATTCGCGACTGGAATTTAGATCGACGGGCATAGTACACACGCCGGTCACTGGAATTTACGAGTACTGTAGTTTGAACTACACATGATTCCCGCAACAAAATCCGTGTGTGAACATAATAGCTGACGGTTTCCAATGTAGAACAGTGTCTGATTAATGATCCTCGCCACTCACCTACCAAACCTCAAGCAACGAGATAGAGTGCCAATCATGTGGGGGCGGTTGTCTTGCCAGATATTTAAATTTTCTTTTGTGAACACCAGATATTTACACCATCTCATGATTTTTTAACTTGCACACAAATACACAAATATATGATTTTTCAAACCGCTATGGTTAGGCGTTGCATGTAGATGTAGTTCAAATTTTAATTACGGTCATTTAGTGGTTATAAAATCACTTAAATGTCTTTAAAAGGTCAAATGACCCCTAAAATTTTCCAAATTTTCACATGACAGTTGTATTACTGCATGTTAAATGTAGAAAAAAATTGAAGGCTGTAAGAGGAAGCTATCTCCTGTTCTTCATCAAACATGCATTGTTCCCTCTCGGAACCACGAACCTTCTAGTGAGTTTCTCCAGTTTGTGAGGGGTGTGTGTCCAAACTTTCGTCAAACAGGCCAATTTTTTACCACATTATCTTGGTGGCATGACATTAAATGAAGAAAGGTTTTATGCTTTTCTGATCATTTTTTAATTTTTTGGAATTAAAATGCCATGCCCTCCATGCTTTTTGTGCCCATGCCTTGAGACCAATATGTTTGAAAATTCCTTCTAATTTGCTGCACATGGAAGTAACTCGCACACAAGTACACAAAAATATTATTTTTCAAACCATTATGGTTAGGCGTTGCATGTAGATGTAGTTCAAATTTGAACTACGGTATTAAATGGCTAGAAAATCACTTAAATGTCTTTAAAAGGTCAAATGACCCCTGAAATTTTAAAGAATTCACATGACAGTTGTATTAGTGGACATTAGGCATAGAAAAATAATTGAAGGCCGTAAGAGGAAGCTATCTCCTGTTCGTCATCAAACATGCATTGTTCCCTCTCGGAACCACGAACCCTCTAGTGAGTTGCTCCGGTTTGTGAGGGGTGTGTGTCCAAACTTTCGTCATTAAATTAACCAAGGTTTCATGTTTTTCTGATCATTTTTTTTAATTTTTTGGAATTAAAATGCCATGGCACTCCATGCATACGTATGCACGTGTCCATGTCGTGAGACCAGTATGGTTGAAAATTCCTTCTAATTTACTACACATGGAAATAACTTTCACACAAGTACACCGATATGATTTTTCAAGCCGTTTTGGTTAGTTGTTGCATGTAAATGTAGTTCAAAGTTTAATTACGATCATTAAATGGCTAGAAAATCAATTAAATGTCTTTAAAAGGTCAAATGACCCCTAGAATTTTCAAAAAATTCACATTACAGTTGTAGTAGCGCAGGTTAGAGGTAGAAAAAAGTGAAGGCCGTAAGAGGAAGTTGTCTCCCGTTTGTCATCAAACATGCATTGTTCCCTCTCAGAACCACAAGCCTTCTAGTGAGTTAATCCGGTTTGTGAGGGGTGTGTGTCCAAACTTTCGTCAAACATGCCATTTTCTTTACCACATCATCTTTGTGGCATGACATTACATCAACCAAGGTTTCAAGTTTTCTGACCATTTTATTTTATTTTTTGGAATTAAAGTGCCATGTCACTCCATGCATACGTATGCATGTGTCCATGTCGTGAGACCAATATGTTTGAAAATTCCTACTAATTTACTGCACATGGAATTAGCTCACACACAAGTACACAGATATGATTTTCCAAACCATTTTGGTTAGGCATTGCATGTAGATGTAGTTCAAATTTGAATTACGATCATTAAATGGCTAGAAAATCACTTAAATGTCTTTAAAAGGTCAAATGACCCCTAGAATTTTCAAAAATTTCTCATTACAGTTGTAGTAGTGCACGCTAGACGTAGAAAAAAATTGAAGGCCGTAAGAGGAAGCTGTCTCCTATTCGTCATCAATAATGCATTGTTCCCTCTCGAAACAACGAGCCTTCTAGTGAGTTGCTCCTATTTGTGAGGGGTGTGTCCAAACTTTCGTTAAACGTGCCAATTTTTTTACCACATCATCTTGGTGGCATGACATTACATCAACCAAGGTTTCATGTGTTTCTGATATTTTTTTATTTTTTTGGAATTAAAATGCCATGTCACTCCATACATACATATGCATGTGTCCATGTCGTGAGACAACTATGTTTGAAAATTCCTTCTAATTTATTGCACATGGAATTAACTTGCGCACAAGTACACAAATATGATTTGTCAAAGTGTTATGGTTAGGCGTTGCATGTAGATGTAGTTCAAAATTGAATTACGGTCATTAAATGGCTAGAAAATCACTTAGATGTCTTTAAAAGGTCAAATGACCCCTAGAATTTTCCAAAATTTCACATTATAGTTGTAGTAGTGCATGTTAAGCATAGAAAAAAATTGAAGGCCGTAAGAGGAAGCTATCTCCCGTTCGTCATCAAACATGCATTGTTCCCTTTCGGAACCACGAGCCGTCTAGTGAGTTGCTCCGGTTTGTGAGGGGTGCGTGTCCAAACTTTCGTCAAGCATGCCAAACAAAATTCAACATCATCTTGGTGGCATGACATTACATCAATGAAGGTTTCATGTGTTTCTGATTTTTTTTGGAATTAAAATGCCATGTCACTCCATTCTTAATTGTGTCATAGCCGTAGACCAATCTGTTTGAAAATTCCTTCCAATTTACTGCACATGGAATTAAATCACACACAAGTACACAAAATATGAGTTTTCAAATCGTTATGGTTAGCTGTTGCATCTACATGTAGTTCACATTTCAATTACGGTCATTAAATGGCTAGAAAATCACTTAAATGTCTTAAAAGGTCAAATGACCCATGAAATTTGACATGACAGTTGTATTAGTACTACAAAATTTCTCATACATTTAAAACACCATCCGTTGCCACTGTACTCCAAATTCGTCTTTCACAGCTAATAAAAAATATCTACAACATCACACACACTTAAGTCTCCCTCATTAAGCTTCGCCGGCTCATCTGCTCTAGTGCCGACAACCCCCGAATCCACGAATCCCGACCCCCATTCCCGTACCCCCTTCTTGCAAAGATGACACCGTGGAAATGCTTCGTGAAGGCCCATACGATGGCCGCGTCCCCTTGAGACCCGCCGCCTACGCCGAGAGCGCGGCCACCTACACCGAGAGCGCGGCTGCCTACGACGAGAGTGCCGCCACATCCGCATTGAACGCGGCCGCTTCTGCCATGAGGGCATCTACGGTGGCCGACAGGGCAGCTGCAGCAGCCGAGACGGCTGCAGCTGTTGCTGCGACGACGGCTGCAAACACCGAGAGCGCTAGAGCTACCGTCTGCGCCGCCGATGTCACCCTGGCCCGGGTCGAGGCCATCTAAGCTAAGATCGACGATGCACACGCCGAGATATTCTAGGCCACCTCGGACTCCAGCATGCAACCCACGTCTGAAAAGGCGGCAGTGCTCATCGAGCACCTTCCTCCTCATGAGTTCGCCGAGCGGGAGCTCGAGATGTAGGAGGCGGCGGAGATCGAGGAGCGCCGGGAGGAGGAGTTACGCGTGGCTGAGGTCGAGGTAGAGAATAGTCTGTCCATCGAGGAATCAGCGGTGGAGTACCAACACGAGCTCTGGCGCAGCCACTACTACGAGTACTACAACCTTGAGGGCGGCGCCGAGGACGAGGACGCGGTCGACTTCATCAGGCGGACGCGGAGTCCACCAATGGCGGCTTGTTGCCAGGACAAGTCATCGACGTCTCATCTCACACCGGCGATGCATAGGCCGGCACTATGGCCTATTTGTTAAAATTATGCGTACTTAGGCTTTGTTTTTAATGCCTGTCTTTTGTTAGAGCAATGTTTAGGTCAATTGGCTCTGTTTAATTACTAAAATTGCTCAATTCAGTATGTGTGGTCTGTCTGTTGTACGCTCTTCTGTGTGCCTAAATTAGCAAGCGATGTTAAATTATGCAAAGACATGCCCGGGGAAATTTCCACCAAAATTTGAATTATCAAACTCATCCAATGCACGTAAAGCAGAATATTTGTTTGCGATGCACATAATTGTTCAAAGTGAAAGGTCCGGCGGCACCACACGCAAAGTTTCCCTCTACATTTCCAAAATATTGGCCTACCGCCAAAATATCTACCCCCGCCCCCTTCCCCACCCCCTTTTCTCCCTGACCACAAGTCACATTTCCCCTGTTTCCTCCTTCCTTCCTTCCCTACTAAGCTATAGCCGCTTCCTCGATCTCGCTGTCTCGTATCCTACCGCTGGGGGCGCCATGGTCTTCTTCAAAGACCTCTCCAGTTGTTCCTCCTCTGGCGACGACTCCTTCACCACCCGGGTATGCTTTGATACGTCACCATCGTATCTACTTTTCCAAACACTTTTGCCCTTGTTTTGGACTCTAACTTGCATGATTTGAATGGAACTAACCCGGACTGACGCTGTTTTCAGCAGAATTGCTATGGTGTTATTTTTCTGCACAAATAAAAGTTCTCGGAATGACCTGAAACTTCATGGAACATCTATTCGGAAATAATAAAAAATCCTTGCAAAAGATGAAGGCCAGGGGGCCCACCACCTGTCCACGAGGGTGGGGGCGCGCCTGCCCCCCTACCTCGTGGGCTCCCTGCAGCTCCTCCGACCTCAACTCCAACTCTATATATTTGGTTTCGGGGAGAAAAAAATCAGAGAGAAGGATTCATCGCATTTTATGATACGGATCCGCCGCCAAGCCCTAAAACCTCTCTGGAGGGCTGATTTGGAGTCTGTTCGGAGCTCCGGAGAGGGGGATGTGTCGCCATCATCATCATCAACCATCCTCCATCACCAATTTCATGATGCTCACCGCCGTGCATGAGTAATTTCATCGTAGGCTTGCTAGATGGTGATGGGTTGGATGAGATCTATCATGTCTGATCACTAGTATCCACTATGTTCTGAGATTGATGTTGCTATGACTTTGCTATGCTTAATGCTTGTCACTAGGGCCCAAGTGTCGTGGTTTCAGATCTGAACCTATTATGTTTTCATCAACATATGAGAGTTCGTGATCCTATCTTGCAAGTCTATAGTCACCTATTATGTCTTATGATCCGTTAACCCCGAAGTGACAATAATTGGGATACTTACCCGTGATGACCATTGTTTGAGGAGTTCATGTATTCACTATGTGCTAATGCTTTGTTCCGCTACTCTATTAAAACGAGGCCTTAATATCCCTTAGTTTCCATTAGGACTCTGCTGCCACGGGAGGGTAGGACAAAAGATGTCATGCAAGTTCTTTTCCATAAGCACGTATGACTATATTCGGAATACATGCCTACATTACATTGATGAATTGGATCTAGTTCTGTGTCACCCTAGGTTATGACTGTTACATTATGAACCGCATCCGGCATAATTCTCCATCACTGATCCATTGCCTACGAGCTTTCCATATATTGTTCTTCGCTTATTTACTTTTCCGTTGCTATTGCTATCATCACGACAAAATACAAAAAACACTAATTTTACTATTGTTACCTTTTGCTACCGTTACCACTACTATCATATTACTTTGCTACTAAATACTTTGCTGCAGATATTAAGTTTCCACGTGTGGTTGAATTGACAACTTAGCTGCTAATACTTGAGAATATTCTTTGTCCCCCCTTGTGTCGAGTCAATAAATTTGGGTTGAATACTCTACCCTCGAAAACTATTGCGATCCCCTATACTTGTGGGTTATCAAGACTATTTTCTGGCGCCATTTCCGGGGAGCATATCTCTATTCTTTGAGTCACTTGGGATTTATATTTGCTTATCATTATGAAGAACTTGAGAGATCCAAAAACCAAGATTTATCCCTCAACTACGAGGGGAGGTAAGAAACTGCCATCAAGCTCTGCACTTGATTCACCTTCTGTTTTGAGTAAGCTTGCGACACCTAAACCTGCTTCTGCTATTCGTTCTGATATGTCACATGTTATTGATGATGCCACTTCTGCTATGCATCATACTTATGATGAAACTCCTTCTATGTTTGATACTATTGTGCCACTTGGTGAATTTCTTGATGAACTACTTGCTAGGGCTAGATAGAATGAAAATATTGAATCTGATAATATTGATGAATGTGATGATGAAGACTTGCCCGTTATTCATAAGGGTTATGTTTTTGATAAAGAAGCTTCTTTAGCTATTTTAGCTTGCAAAGATAGTTATGAACTTAAGAGGTTATTAGCTAAATGGAATAAGCAATCTCTAAATGCTAGGATGAAACCTGACCCTGCTTTTGCTACTTCACTTATCTTTGTTACTGATAAGGATTATGAATTCTCTGTTGATCCTAATATAATTACTTTGGTTGAATCTGATCCTTTTCATGGCTATCAATCTGAAACTGTTGTGGCACATCTTACTAAATTAAATGATATAGGTACCCTGTTCACTAATGATGAGAGAACTCGTTACTTTTACATCCTTAAAATATTTTCGTTCTCATTAAAGGGTGATGATAAGATATGGTTTAATTCTCTTGATACTGGTTGTGTGCGTAGTCCCCAGGATATGATTTATTACTTCTATGCTAAATATCTCCCTGCTCATAAGAAACAAGCTGCTTTAAGGGGTATATATAATTATGTGCAAATTGAAGAAGAGAGTCTCCCACAATCTTGGGGGAGGCTTCTCAAGTTACTTAATGCTTTTCCTGGTCATCCTCTTAAGAATAATGAAATACTTGATATCTTTTATAATGGACTAACCGATGCTTCCAGAGATTACATAGATAGTTCTGATGGTCCTGTTTTCAGGGAAAGAACACCGGATGAAGCAGAAATTCTATTGAATAATATGTTGACAAATGAAAATAATTGGACACTTCCTGAGCCAGCTCCTGACCCTATTCCTAAACCAACTCCAAAGAAGAGGGGTATTCTATTTCTCAATCCTGAAGATATGCAAGAGGCAAATAAGTCTATGAAAGAAATAGGTATTAAAGCTGAAGATGTTAAGAATTTACCTCCTATTGAAGAAATACACGGTCTTAATTTACCGCCTGTTGAAGAAACACATGATCTTAATCCATTACATACTGAAGAAACTCATGGTCTTGATAACCCGACACAGGTAGTAAAGGAAAATTCTCTCTATAGATATGATAAAGCTGAAATCCCATTTACTATGTTTGCTAGCCCATGCTTAGATGAGTTTGATAAATTTACGGTTAAGAAAGAAGACTTCAATGCTTATTGTGGTAGACAATTGAAATACAATTCAAATATGCTTGAACACTTGGGTGATTATATGGCTAATGTTAAAGGTGAACTTAAACTTATTAGTAAACATGCTTCTATGGTTACCACTCAAGTAGAACAAGTACTTAAAGCTCAAAATGATTTGCTCAATGAATTGAATAGTAAGAATAGTGACTATGCTGTTAGAGTGGCTACTAGAACTGGTAGAATGACTCAGGAACCTTTGTATCCTGAAGGCCACCCTAAGAGAATTGAGCAAGATTCTCAGAGAAATAATGTGGATGCACCTAGTCCTTCTAAAAGGAAGAAAAAAATGATAGGACTTTGCATGCTTCTAGTGAACCTATTACTGAAACACCTGAGAATCCAAATGATATTTCTATTTCTGATGCTCAAACACTGTCAGGACCCCGACTCGATGTCACATCGATCTAGCCGGTAACACCTCATATCACTTTGCGGCCTCACGCACGGTATCCCCACGGGTGTCGCCTTACCTTTGCCCGGGACCGTTTGCGCATTTTGGCTCACGTATATGATAGTGTCGCTAGCATCCATATGATAAAGAGCCCGGGCTGACATGACTAGTCGTAAACCCAAAGTGGCACAGACTTATAGGGACAGGCATCCATGACCCAGCTTCGAACGTGTCGGTCATCAGCAAGTGGGTCCGGGCTGTAGCACTGGGCTAACAGGACTTCGATAAACCGGGCTGTAGCGGGCTAACAGGACTCCAGTACTCAAAGCGTGACATTTCCCCGAAGGGACAGACACAGGAACGAAGAAGGACACATGCCGGCCAGCCTAAGTGTTCCAGAGCAGTAGCAAGCTACCATGGCTCAGCGGTACACTAGGAGACATTTCCCGGTAAGAGAGGCTACTAAAGATAAACAACTAGATAGTTAGATCCCACACATACCAAGCATTTCAATCATACACACAATATGCTCGATATGTGCAAATACAACGAAGCATCACAACATGACTCTACGACACAAGTACTTTATTTAAGGCTCAGGGAGCCATACATAGCATACACAAAGATACGGGTCACACGACCCAGCATTCAAGTCATACAGTCATACAAACCAGCAGCGGAAGTACATTGTCTGAGTACAGACAACTAGTAAAATAAAAGAGGCTTGGAAGCCTAGCTATACTACGTGGTCCTTCACAAGCTCAGGGTCACCACCTGGGTCTTTAGCCTACTCGTTGATGTCAACGTCTACATAGAACCCATCAGAAGGGGTTGCAGCGTCTTCTGTAAAAATGTAGATTATAGCAACATGAGTACAAAGGTACTCAGCAAGACTTACATCAGATCCTACATACATGCTTAGTATCAAGAAGGGTTGGTGGAGTTATTGCAGCAAGCCAGCTTTGACTCTTGGCTAGACTATCCTACGATACTCCAACTTAAAATGGTTTTGCGCACACGAGTCCACTACTCACCACTTCAATACATCACCGAGGATCCACCTCCGTCTTCCTATGGAAGAGCCATCCTCGGCACTCACTCTTATCTTGAGGCTTTTAGTAGTTTCCATTTACTTGTCTATGAACTGTATAGGCAACCAAGTAGTCCTTTACCGCGGACGCGGCTATTCGAATAGATCATGTTAACCCTGCAGGGGTGTACTTCTTCATACATGTTTCCACCACTTAGCGTCTGCACACGACATGTGCTCGGCAGACTTCAAGCGAAAGCCGACGTGGGTGTAGACCACGACCTACCAAAACACTTAAGCCTCTAGTCCAGGTTTATCGCCTATTCAGGTTCCATCCGCAGGGAGTCCGGCCGAGGTTTCCCATACGGCCCCGAACGATGTGAACAGGGTTCCCGAGATACCTAACGGGTATTCGGTACACCGTGCCACGTACCTACCGCATCACAGCCCACCCCTACGGTCAGCGCTGTCCACGGCCTCCAGTAGACTACAAACACCAGAAACTACTTGCAACTCCTGGACAGAGAGCTAGGGTGAATAAGAAGTCGAGCGGGGTCATATTTCAGGGCCCAATGCATGGTAGTAGCTGTATCTTAAATCACACATACAGATCTCAGTGCTTAAGGTCGGCTTCAATGAAACAACCCACCATGTACTCCTACATGGCCTCTCATCGATACCTTTACCAAATCGTGTTCACCACACCACTCTCATTACCGACATAATCATTTCACTCTAGCCATCACCCAGATGAACCAGACCTGATCCGACTCTAAGCATAGCAGGCATAGCAAGGTAGGAACAACACATACATATGGCTCAATCAACTCCTACACATGCTAGTGGGTTTCATCTAGTTACTGTGGCAATGACAGGTCATGCAGAGGAAATGGGTTCAACTACCGTAGCACACAGCAGTTTGAAACGCGTTGTCTTAATGCAGTAAAAGAGAGCAGGAGCGAGAACATGGGATTGTATCGATATGATCAAATGGTTGGTTGCTTGCCTGATGGTTCGATGCACTGATACGGTTCTTCGTTAGGGTAATCACGGTACTCCTCGGAGGCAGAACCTGTCGCAAAGGACACCGATACATAACCATCACCAAACAATGTGCAACAATATGATGCATGCATGAAACATGGCAATATGAGTGTGTTGGGCTAATGCAACTAAAACCAGAAGGGTTTGAACAAATTTGAATCAAAGATTCAAATTTCAAACTCAAACATGGCCTTTTAAAGTGCTTTTCCTTGTTCTGCTTAAAACATCAATTTAACTTGTTTGATCATGCATGAAAATAGTACAGATGGATAGATTGGATTTTTCTGATCATTTTTCATATATAATTTGTCCAATTTGGAGTTACAGAATAAAAGTTATGAATTTTTGAAGTTTAAATAATATTCTGGAATTTCCTGATTTAATTTAAATCCAGAAATATAATTATTGCGCCAGCATGACGTCAGCATGACGTCAGTGGTCAACTGCGGCTGTCTGGGGTCAAACCTGACGTGTGGGGCCCACACGTCAGTGACAGGGGGGTTAAACAGGGTTAAATTAATCCTAATTACTAATTAGTGGCGCTGGGGCCCACTAGTCAGTGTCAGGGGGTTAACTAACAGTGGTTAGCGCTAATCCTAATTAGCTACAGGGCTGGGCCCACCTGTTAGGGACTCAGGGGGGTTCCAGCCGTGGTCAAAGTGGGTCAAACCCACCGGCGACGTGACGCCGGCGAGGCCCGAGACGGCGGCGCGATGCGGGATCGCGCTACAGGGCACGGGCGAGGCCGTTCTTGGGCTCGTTGGAGAGCTCTTGCTCCCGCGCGTCGAACGGTGGTGGTGGCCGTGCCTGAGGTGGCCGGAGTCGACGGCGGCGAGCTCGGCTGCGGCCGCCGGAGTTCGGTCGTGCACGGAAACGGGGTTGGAGCTCGAAGGCGAGCGAAGCGAGGCGCTAGGGATGCTCTATGGAGCCTTACGAACTCGTTGGACTCGCCGGGGTGACCAAATGGTCACCGGAGCTGCGTCGACGGCGAGCTCGGCGACGGCGGAGGTTCGGCCGTGGTGGGGAGGAGGCTACGGTGAGGGAACGAGGGGGAGAAGAGGGGGAAACGGTGGCGTAGCTCACCGCGGTTGCAGTGGGCGTCGAAGCGGGCTCGGGGACGCGCTGGAGACGGCGAATTCGACGGCGATGATGGTCGGAGCCCGAAGAGGGGAACGGCGACGTGGCGGCGATGCAGGGCTTCCGGAGGCCCGTGGAGCGGTGGGGAGGAAGAGGGGGTTGTGGCGGAGCTTCTGAGCTAGTCGGGGGAGCGAGGGGTGGCCGGAGACGGCTGCTAAGGCGAACGGCGGCGACGGTGGTGTTCGGCCGTGAGAGAGAGAGCGAGGGAGAGGAGGGAAGAGCCGAGGGCGAGTGAGAGAGAGCAGGGGGGAGGCGTGGCGTCGTCCAGGGCATCGAGGCGAGGAGGGGAGGGCAGGCAGGCCGGGAGAGAGGTGGCGTGGCGCGGTGGCGCGCGCGCGCCGGCCACACTCCCCTCCCTCTGTCGGGACGAAGACGACAGAGGAGGGAGACGGGCTGGGCCGCCTGCTGGCTGGGCCGGCCAGCTGGATGGGCTGCACAGTGGAGGAGCCCAGGTAAGCTTCTCCCTTTTATTTTTTTCTGTTTTCTAATTTCTGACATTTGTTTTGATTTAAATAATATATTAAATCATTTATTTAACTTATGCCAAATTTTTCAGGGGCTAGATATATTATTCCAGAGCTCCTTTATAATTGGCATAATATTTGGACATATATTAATATATATAGAAATATATTTCCAAAGCAAATATTTATGCATTAATTCCAAATGCCCAAAATAAATGTCCATGAGCCACTAAAAATATTGGTTTGATTTTTATCTCTGTCCAATATTTTCAGAGATCAACATGAGCATTTTCTTGGACCCTTTTGGAGAAATTTTTATTTGGGTCATTTTCAAAATGATTCTGAGGGTTTCATAGATCCCCATTTCAAGTTTCTGATGAAAGAGTAAACATGATGCAACACTCTAATGCATGACTATCTAGGGTGTGACAACTCACCCCCACTCAAAAGAATCTCGTCCCGAGATTTGGGTTCCTCCGGGAAGAAGGCGGGGTACTCAAGTCGAAGACGATCCTCCCTTTCCCAGGTTGCTTCATCCTCAGAATGGTGCGACCATTGTACTTTGAGGAACTTGATGTTCTGACGTCGGGTGATACGTTCGGCCTGATCGAGGATACGAACGGGGTACTCTCGATATGTAAGATTATCTTGGAGATCAAGCGTTTCGTGGTCCACTTCACGGATAGGATCCGAGAAGCAACGCCTGAGTTGAGAAACGTGGAAGACATCGTGGACTCTGGAGAGATGCGGAGGTAGTTCCAGCTGGTAGGCAACTTCCCCTCGTTTGGCAAGAATGCGAAAAGGTCCAATGTAACGAGGAGCCAATTTGCCTTTGATACCGAAACGATGGGTTCCCTTCAGAGGGGTGACCCGAAGATATGCCTTCTCGTCAACCTCGAAAGTCATAGCCTTATGTTTTCGGTCATATTGACTCTTTTGACGAGATTGGGCTGTTTTCAACTTTTCACGAACGATGCGAACTTGTTCTTCTGCTTCCTGAATCATGTCTGGGCCAAAGAATTGTCTTTCCCCGGTCTCTGACCAGTTAAGGGGTGTTCGACACCGTCGTCCATAGAGAACTTCAAAAGGGGCTTTACCCAAGCTAGATTGATAACTGTTGTTGTAAGCGAATTCGGCAAATGGAAGGCACTTCTCCCAGTCCATTCCGAATGAGATAACAGAGGCTCGAAGCATGTCTTCTAGAATTTGGTTGACGCGTTCCACTTGACCACTCGACTGAGGGTGGAAGGCGGTGCTAAAGGAGAGACGAGTTCCCATAGCATTTTGGAAACTTTCCCAAAATCGAGAGGTGAAAAGACTTCCTCGATCCGAGTTAATTTCCAAAGGAACACCATGAAGGGACACTATTCGGGAGATGTATAAGTCTGCCAGCTGACTAGCGGTTATACTCTCTCGAACAGGTAGAAAATGGGCTACTTTGGAAAGACGATCGACCACGACGAAAATAGCATTATTCCCTCTCTTGGTCCTGGGAAAACCGGTAATGAAATCCATACCAATTTTATCCCATTTCCATTCAGGAATAGCTAAGGGTTGAAGGGTGCCAGCAGGCCGTTGGTGCTCTGCTTTTACACGACGACAGACGTCGCAATTTGCAATATACTGAGCAATTTCTCTCTTCATCCTAGTCCACCAGAACCTCTGGCGTAGGTCCTGATACATCTTAGTACTACCGGGATGAATGGTGAGCCTCCTTAAGGATCAACTGCCGTAGATGCTGGTTCTTGGGAACCACTAGACGGTTCTCAAAGTACACAACACCATGATCATTTGTGGAGAAACAACTAGCACCTCCGCTAGCAATGTTCTCCTTGATCTTAGCTATTCCCTTATCTCGCTTCTGGGCAGCAATGATTTGATCCGTAAGAGTAGGTTTCGCCACCAAGGTGGAAAGAAATCCTTGAGGAACAATGTGAAGGTTAAGCTTCCGAAATTCCTCATGGAGAAGCGGTTGACTTTGTTGTAACATCAGATTGTTACAATAAGATTTACGACTTAGCGCATCAGCCATGACGTTGGCTTTCCCTGGGGTGTAGGTTATTCCTAAGTCGAAATCTGTGATCAACTCGACCCAACGTCTTTGCCTGAGATTCAAATCCGGTTGGGTGAAGATGTACTTCAGACTTTGGTGATCAGTGAATATTTCGCAACGATTACCGAGGAGGTAATGTCGCCAGGTCTTAAGTGCATAGACTACAGCTGCAAGCTCTAGATCATGAGTAGGATAATTCTCCTCGTGTGGGTGCAATTGCCGTGAAGCATAGGCAATTACGTGTCGATCTTGCATGAGAATGCAACCTAGTCCTTGTCGCGAGGCGTCGCAGTAGATAACAAAGTCCTTGGAGAAGTCTGGCGGTACCAGTACGGGAGCAGAAGTCAGGCGTCTTTTCAGTTCCTGAAAGCTGTGCTCACATTGTGGAGTCCACTCGAACTTCTTATCTTTCTTGAGGAGTTCGGTTAGAGGTTTGGCAACCTTGGAGAAGTTCTCGACAAAGCGACGACAATAGCTCGCTAAGCCTAGAAAACTCCGAACTTGCTTGACCGATTCAGGTGGAGTCCAGTTAAGGACGGCTTGAACTCGCTCAGGGTTAACAGCAATACCTTTACCAGATATTACATGACCCAGATAGGTCACTTCTGACAACCAGAATTCACATTTAGAAAATTTGGCATAAAGGCGATGCTCTCGAAGTTTCTTCAACACTAGCCTTAGATGTTCGGCATGTTCTTCCTCATTCTTGGAGTAGATGAGTATATCATCGAGGTAAACTACAACGAATTTATCCAAATACTCCATGAAGATTGAGTTCATTAACCGAGAAAAGGTGGCTGGAGCGTTGGTTAAACCGAAGGACATGACGGTGTACTCGTATTGGCCATAACGAGTAACAAAGGCCGTTTTAGGAATGTCCCCGTTTCTGATTTTGATTTGATGGTAGCCCAACCTCAAATCCATCTTGGAGAAGACTGAGGATCCAGCGAGCTGATCGTACAGGTCGTTGATCCTGGGAAGCGGATATTTGTTCTTGATTGTGACCAAATTGACAGGTCGGTAATCTACAACCATCCGGTCCATACCATCCTTCTTCTTGACGAATAGGACGGGGCAAGCCCACGGAGATGAACTAGGTCGGATGAAACCCTTTTTCAAGGACTCATCGAGTTGTTTCTTAAGCTCGGCTAGTTCTAGGGGTGCCATCTTATAGGGTCTGCTAGCAATCGGAACGGTTCCCGGAATGAGGTCTATTACGAACTCAACATCCCTGTCAGGTGGAACACCTGGCAATTCTTCTAGGAAGACATCCGGGAAGTCACGGACTACCGGAACGTCCTCAAGGTCTGGCAAAGGGCTGGCGTTAAGAGAATATAATTGTCACTTAGCTATTCGGGTCAAGACATTGACTATCTTCCCCGAAGGATGGGTGAGTTGAACAGTCCTAGAGAAGCAATCAATTTTGGCTTGATGAGCTGACATCCAGTCCATACCCAGAATGATATTGATATCTGAAAATTTAAGGGCTATCAAAGAGGCAAGGAAAACAAGTCTGTCGACTTGGATTTCATTTCCATGGCTTACTCTAGAAGTTTGCCATTTGGATCCCGGAGTTTGAATTACCATAGAGGTTGGCATATCACCGAATGCAACGTTATGCAAGCGAGCATAGTTTTCAGATATAAAAGAATGAGAGGCTCCTGTATCGAAAAGAACAGATGCCGGGTGGCAATTAACAAGAAGCGTACCGAGAATGATGTTGGGATCCTCTTGAGCTTCTTCGGCAGAGATACAGTTGACATGGCCACGTGTAGCGGTGACCGGCTTGACGTGGAATACTTTTCCTGTCGGCTTGCCACGGCCAACAGCTTTAGCAGACTGGTTGGGGTTGGTCTGGGGACACTCACGCATATAGTGGCCAGATTCCCCACACTTGAAACAAGTCACGGAACTGGTACGTGGAGGAGCATTGTTAGTTGGACCCCCATAGGGCTTGGCCGGTGCAGACTGCTGAACGGGGCGAGGCGCCTGGAAGGATGGCCTCGGTGTGAACCTGGGTGGCAGGGCGGTGTTGGGTACCCACACGCGGCGCTTCTGAGGACCAGCACCGGATGAGGAACCCATATCACGGCCATGCTTGCGTGTTGCGTCATAGTCAGTCTGACCACTTTTAGCACTGATGGCTTTGTTGACAAGTTTCTGAAAAGATGTGCACTCATGCAGACGGAGGTCACGGCGAAGCTCAGGACTAAGGCCCTTACGGAACCTTGCTTGCTTCTTGGCGTCAGTAGAAACTTCCTCGGTTGCATATCGTGCGAGATTACCAAACTCCCTGCTGTAAACATCCACAGAAAGTCGGCCTTGGGTGAAACTGCAAAATTCTTCACGTTTACGGTCCATGAGACCCTCCGGAATATGATGCTCACGGAAAGCCTCGCTGAACTCAGCTCAAGTAGTGACATGGCCCGCTGGGCGCATAGCTCCATAATTTTCCCACCATAGACTGGCGGGGCCTTCAAGATGATATGCAGCAAAGGTGACCTTGTCAGCCTCCGCTACCAGCGCGGAACGCAGTTTATGAGAGATACTGCGAAGCCAGTCATCAGCGTCGAGAGGCTCGACGGAGTGGTGGAACGTCGGTGGATGTAATTTGATAAAATCACTGAGTGACACCACGTTAGTCCTCTGATGGTGTGCCGTGTTCTGTTCAATACGCTCCAACAAACGGTTGGTCTCCCGCTTGTTTCTCTCAGCCTCCATCATAACCTCGGCTAGTGAAGGAGGATGAGGCAGATTTTCATTCCTGCCTTCACTGCCTTCGGCCTGCTCTTGAGAAGCAGGGTTAGCGCGCGTGTTGACCATCCTAGGTAACAAGACAATGATTTAGTCAGAATGATAAAATTCCGACATAGGATACAGAATGTAAGGAATAACTCGAAATGCAAGATGATCATCCGTATGACATGGTAAAAACAGAAACTGCTTCTTTTATTCCATCGTCATACACACCATACAGGGTTTAGTACAAGACCAAACAAAGTACTATTACGGTGAGAAAAGGATTACATCTCATCGGAGGCATTCCAAGCTCCTATACATTATTCTTCTACCCCTCCGGAAAGAGTACAAACTAGGTCATATCCCACGAGTCACGCGGGACGATAGACGACACAGCTAGTGCGAACTAGTGATACTACCACTAACTCAGACCGATCCGTAGTAGTCCTCGTAAAAGTCACCTCCATAGCCTGGAAGCTCAACATGATCATCCGGAAACAGACGATCTCGCGGAGCTTGTGGACCATAGGGGCTAGGATGAGGCCTTGGACCAACAGACGGTGGCCTGCGGGGACCGCGAGGTGGGGTGATGCCTCCTACATCACGCCAAACCATCACGTCTGGCAGAGCAGATCTCACAGGATAGAGATCGCGCATATCTGAGAATCCAGCTTGCACCGCCGGTGCGAACCGAGTCAAAGTGGCCCAGTGGTCAGCACGGGTATTGAAGAGCTCTAACCTCAAGGCCCGATTTTCACGGTCCTTATCCTCGAGCATCTCAGCAGTGGTGCGAGTTCGTGAATCCTCCTGAGTGGGGTCAGCATAAATAGCCTGGAGATACCCTTGTGCTCCCGGAAGTGATCCTGGCATATACCGGAAATCAGAGTCCCGAAATAGACCAGATCTGACTCGCATAATGGTCATCATAGAGTAGGTGGCGTCCTGCACAGCCATCTCAATAGTAACCCCGAGTCCATAGGAGCAGTGAAGAGGCTCGGTGGATCCAGGATAAGACGGAAATATCCTGACAGTGCAGAGATACTGGCTTTGATTAAAGTCTCGGAATTGCTCTTCGACCGTGTACTCAGGATACCAGCGGTATCCAGCCCCAGTCATTACCCTGACCAACTTGGCAGTATGGCCGGGTACATCTAGGCATCGAGTCAGGCGAACCACTTGATTGAGGTCGCGAGTGGCCATCTGAAAGCACAATCATAATGCAAGGGCATTAGAATTTCTAGCAAAATTTCGGCAGCATAACAGCTGTAAATGCTCAAGAAGGATTTTGAGACATTTGACAAAGGATTTCGTACACACTCAACATCATCATGTCAAAGTTCTGAATCCATTCTAACAACATAATGTGGTAGTAGAACTGAACTAGGCTTGTATCCCTCAAACTTATAAGGTACTACTGATTAGTAACACGTGATCCTGATAGAGAGAATAGGTCCTAATTCCTTAACCCCCGGTGGAAGAATGGACTGACTCAGATCAGAATGTCATGAGATAAAGGAGTAAAAGAGCCTTACGTTCCATCCCACAATCAATTCCCCTACATATAACTAAAGAATTTCTAGACTCAACATCGACCAGTTTGGCTTGGAGAACCTACAGGCAGTCCGGCTCTGATACCAACGCTGTCAGGACCCCGACTCGATGTCACATCGATCTAGCCGGTAACACCTCATATCACTTTGCGGCCTCACGCACGGTATCCCCACGGGTGTCGCCTTACCTTTGCCCGGGACCGTTTGCGCCTTTTGGCTCACGTATATGATAGTGTCGCTAGCATCCATATGATAAAGAGCCCGGGCTGACATGACTAGTCGTAAACCCAAAGTGGCACAGACTTACAGGGACAGGCATCCATGACCCAGCTTCGAACGTGTCGGTCATCAGCAAGTGGGTCCGGGCTGTAGCACTGGGCTAGCAGGACTCTGGTAAACCGGGCTGTAGCGGGCTAACAGGACTCCGGTACTCAAAGCGTGACATTTCCCCGAAGGGACAGACACAGGAACGAAGAAGGACACATGCCGGCCAGCCTAAGTGTTCCAGAGCAGTAGCAAGCTACCATGGCTCAGCCGTAACACTAGGAGACATTTCCCGGTAAGAGAGGCTACTAAAGATAAACAACTAGATAGTCAGATCCCACACATACCAAGCATTTCAATCATACACACAATATGCTCGATATGTGCAAATACAACGAAGCATCACAACATGACTCTACGACACAAGTACTTTATTTAAGGCTCAGGGAGCCATACATAGCATACACAAAGATACGGGTCACACGACCCAGCATTCAAGTCATACAGTCATACAAACCAGCAGCGGAAGTACATTGTCTGAGTACAGACAACTAGTAAAATAAAAGAGGCTTGGAAGCCTAGCTATACTACGTGGTCCTTCACAAGCTCAGGGTCACCACCTGGGTCTTTAGCCTACTCGTTGATGTCAACGTCTACATAGAACCCATCAGAAGGGGTTGCAGCGTCTTCTGTAAAAATGTAGATTATAGCAACATGAGTACAAAGGTACTCAGCAAGACTTACATCAGATCCTACATACATGCTTAGTATCAAGAAGGGTTGGTGGAGTTATTGCAGCAAGCCAGCTTTGACTCTTGGCTAGACTATCCTACGATACTCCAACTTAAAATGGTTTTGCGCACACGAGTCCACTACTCACCACTTCAATACATCACCGAGGATCCACCTCCGTCTTCCTATGGAAGAGCCATCCTCGGCACTCACTCTTATCTTGAGGCTTTTAGTAGTTTCCATTTACTTGTCTATGAACTGTATAGGCAACCAAGTAGTCCTTTACCGCGGACGCGGCTATTCGAATAGATCATGTTAACCCTGCAGGGGTGTACTTCTTCATACATGTTTCCACCACTTAGCGTCTGCACACGACATGTGCTCGGCAGACTTCAAGCGAAAGCCGACGTGGGTGTAGACCACGACCTACCAAAACACTTAAGCCTCTAGTCCAGGTTTATCGCCTATTCAGGTTCCATCCGCAGGGAGTCCGGCCGAGGTTTCCCATACGGCCCCGAACGATGTGAACAGGGTTCCCGAGATACCTAACGGGTATTCGGTACACCGTGCCACGTACCTACCGCATCACAGCCCACCCCTACGGTCAGCGCTGTCCACGGCCTCCAGTAGACTACAAACACCAGAAACTACTTGCAACTCCTGGACAGAGAGCTAGGGTGAATAAGAAGTCGAGCGGGGTCATATTTCAGGGCCCAATGCATGGTAGTAGCTGTATCTTAAATCACACATACAGATCTCAGTGCTTAAGGTCGGCTTCAATGAAACAACCCACCATGTACTCCTACATGGCCTCTCATCGATACCTTTACCAAATCGTGTTCACCACACCACTCTCATTACCGACATAATCATTTCACTCTAGCCATCACCCAGATGAACCAGACCTGATCCGACTCTAAGCATAGCAGGCATAGCAAGGTAGGAACAACACATACATATGGCTCAATCAACTCCTACACATGCTAGTGGGTTTCATCTAGTTACTGTGGCAATGACAGGTCATGCAGAGGAAATGGGTTCAACTACCGTAGCACACAGCAGTTTGAAACGCGTTGTCTTAATGCAGTAAAAGAGAGCAGGAGCGAGAACATGGGATTGTATCGATATGATCAAATGGTTGGTTGCTTGCCTGATGGTTCGATGCACTGATACGGTTCTTCGTTAGGGTAATCACGGTACTCCTCGGAGGTAGAACCTGTCGCAAAGGACACCGATACACAACCATCACCAAACAATGTGCAACAATATGATGCATGCATGAAACATGGCAATATGAGTGTGTTGGGCTAATGCAACTAAAACCAGAAGGGTTTGAACAAATTTGAATCAAGGATTCAAATTTCAAATTCAAATATGGCCTTTTAAAGTGCTTTTCCTTGTTCTGCTTGAAACATCAATTTAACTTGTTTGATCATGCATGAACATAGTACAGATGGATAGATTGGATTTTTCTGATCATTTTTCATATATAATTTGTCCAATTTGGAGTTACAGAATAAAAGTTATGAATTTTTGAAGTTTAAATAATATTCTGGAATTTCCTGATTTAAATTAAATCCAGAAATATATATATTGCGCCAGCATGACGTCAGCATGACGTCAGTGGTCAACTGCGGCTGGCTGAGGTCAAACCTGACGTGTGGGGCCCACACGTCAGCGACAGGGGGTTAAACAGGGTTAAATTAATCCTAATTACTAATTAGTGGCGCTGGGGCCCACTAGTCAGTGTCAGGGGGTTAACTAACAGTGGTTAGCGCTAATCCTAATTAGCTACAGGGCTGGGCCCACCTGTCAGGGACTCAGGGGGGGTTCCTGCCGTGGTCAAAGTGGGTCAAACCCACCGGCGACGTGACGCCGGCGAGGCCCGAGACGGCGGCGCGATGCGGGATCGCGCTACAGGGCACGGGCGAGGCCGTTCTTGGGCTCGTTGGAGAGCTCTTGCTCCCGCGCGTCGAACGGTGGCCGTGGCTGGGCCTGGGGTGGCCGGAGTCGACGGCGGCGAGCTCGGCTGCGGCCGCCGGAGTTCGGGTGCGGTCGGAGTCGGCGTTGCAGGGGGTTTGGGGAGGCGTTGGTGCGTGCTGCGTGCTCCTAGTGAGGCGTGGAGCACGATAGTGTGCTCGGCTGGGCGCTACGGTGACCGTGGCCACGACGGCGACATCGCCGGCGGCGTGGAGCTCTCGGCCAAGGTGGGGCTAAGGCCTAGAGGTCGAAAGAGACCAGGGGAGAAGGGGGAAACGACTCGGGGGCTCACCGCGGTTGCAGTGGGCGTCGAAGCGGGCTCGGGGACGCGCTGGAGACGGCGAATTCGACGGCGATGATGGTCGGAGCCCGAAGAGGGGAACGGCGACATGGCGGCGATGCAGGGCTTCCGGAGGCCCGTGGAGCGGTGGGGAGGAAGAGGGGGTTGTGGCGGAGCTTCTGAGCTAGTCGGGGGAGCGAGGGGTGGCCGGAGACGGCTGCTAAGGCGAACGGCGGCGACGGTGGTGTTCGGTCGTGAGAGAGAGAGCGAGGGAGAGGAGGGAAGAGCCGAGGGCGAGTGAGAGAGAGCAGGGGGGAGGCGTGGCGTCGTCCAGGGCATCGAGGCGAGGAGGGGAGGGCAGGCAGGCAGGGAGAGAGGTGGCGTGGCGCGGTGGCGCGCGCGCGCGCCGGCCACACTCCCCTCCCTCTGTCGGGACGAAGACGACAGAGGAGGGAGACGGGCTGGGCCGCCCGCTGGCTGGGCCGGCCAGCTGGATGGGCTGCACAGTGGAGGAGCCCAGGTAAGCTTCTCCCTTTTATTTTTTTCTGTTTTCTAATTTCTGACATTTGTTCTGATTTAAATAATATATTAAATCATTTATTTAACTTATGCCAAATTTTTCAGGGGCTAGATATATTATTCCAGAGCTCCTTTATAATTGGCATAATATTTGGACATATATTAATATATATAGAAATATATTTCCAAAGCAAATATTTATGCATTAATTCCAAATGCCCAAAATAAATGTCCATGAGCCACTAAAAATATTGGTTTGATTTTTATCTCTGTCCAATATTTTCAGAGATCAACATGAGCATTTTCTTGGACCCTTTTGGAGAAATTTTTATTTGGGTCATTTTCAAAATGATTCTGAGGGTTTCACAGATCCCCATTTCAAGTTTCTGATGAAAGAGTAAACATGATGCAACACTCTAATGCATGACTAGCTAGGGTGTGACAAACACAATCTGGTAATGAACCTGAAACTAATGATAATGTTAATGATAATGTTCATGATGATGCTCAACCTAGTAATGATAATGATAGAAATTGAACATGCTGTTGATCTTGATAACCCACAATCAAAGAATCAACGTTATGATAAGAAAGATTTTGTTGCTAGGAAACATGGTAAAGAAAGAGAGCCATGGATTCAGAAACCCATGCCTTTTCCTCCCAAACCATCCAAGAAAAAGGATGATGAGGATTTTGAGCGCTTTGCTGAAATGATTAGACCTATCTTTTTGCATATGTGATTAACTGATATGCTCAAAATGAATCCTTATGCTAAGTATATGAAAGAAATTGTTACTAATAAAAGAAAGATATCAGAAGCTGAAATTTCCACCATGCTTGCTAATTATACTTTTAAGGGTGGAATACCAAAGAAACTTGGAGATCCAGGAGTACCCACTATGCCATGCTCCATTAAAAGGAATTATGTTAAAACTGCTTTATGTGATCTTGGAGCCGGTGTTAGTGTTATGCCTCTCTCTTTATATCGTAGACTTGATTTGAATAAGTTGACACCTACTCAAATATCTTTGCAAATGGCTGATAAATGAACTGCTATACCTGTCGATATTTGTGAGGATGTGCCTGTTGTAGTTGCAAACGTTACTATTTTAACGGACTTTGTTATTCTTGATAATCCCGAGGACGATAGTATGTCTATTATTCTTGGAAGACCCTTTTTGAATACTGCAGGGGATGTTATTGATTGCACTAAAGGCAATGTCACTTTTCATGTTAATGGTAATGAGCATACGGTACACTTTCCAAGGAAACTACCTCAAGTCCATAGTATCAACTCTATTGGAAAAATTCCATCAATTATATTTGGAGGTTTTGAATTTCCTCTTCCTACTGTCAAGAAGAAATATGATATTCTTATTATTGGGGATGTGCGTATCCCCGTTGAGGTAATATAGTGCTATTCGAAATTTCTCCGGTTCCATGTGATTTGGAATGAGTTCGTTAACAAGACTTGATCAACCTTGTTAGTGGATTCCTTTTGATGATCATGAGATGGATGAAACTAGAAGGCACAACCTGCTATACCCTCCTCTTACTTTCTGTTATTTATATTAAATAAAATAAAAAATAGTATCTTTCTGTCTATTATCTGAATTATCCGTGCAATATAAAAATACCCCGAGAATAAAAGTTCTCTAAATGCCCTGAAATTGAAATATGATTTTTTCTAGAATATTTGAGAATATTTGGCACTGAGAACACAGCAGGAGGAGATGGCGCCTGGCCACGAGGGTCAGGGTCGCGCCCCCTGCCTCATGGGCCCACGGTGGCCCTCGTCCACTTATTCCTGCACCCACACACTTCTTCTTCCTCCCACAAACACGAATATCCAGCTCAAACCTGAGTCCAAGCTCATTTTGCTGCCATTTTCGATCTCCTTGCTCAAAGCACCTCTCAAAAAACTGCTTGGGGAGATTGTTCCTTGGTATGTGACTCCTCCATTAGTCCAATTAGTTTTTGTTCTAGTGCTTTATTCATTGCAAATTTTTGCTGCTTAGGTGACTCTGTTCTTGAGCATGCATGTCAAACTTATATGGTCAAAAGTAGTTTTGATGCATAATATAGGCTCTAGGCACTTGTAGGAGTAGTTGCTATCAATTTTGTTGAGTTTGGTTTACTTTTATTTCGAAGTTACTAAAAAATTTAGAAAATAATGAAGAGACTTTTGAGGGGCTCATCGAGCCGAAGCACGAAGGAAAAGGCACAGAAGCCCAATTATAATTTGCCTCGCACCACGGAGGTTCGGTCGTGTGAATGGCCTTCCGATGATTTCTTAAGAGCAGCCGGGATTTATGAAGATTTTTATGAATTGGCTGAGAATGCAGGCCTCACCACTTTCCTCCACGACCAACGCGATCAGTATCTCTTACTCACAAATATCCTTGTGTAAAACTTTAATTTCCATTCTAGTTGCTCACCACCTACGGTGGAGTTTTATTTATATGATGAGCATAAGGAGATGTCACTTTATGATTTTTGCCGGGTTTGCTTAGTCCCTTCCAAGGGCACGACAGAGGAACCACATCACAACGATGTGGATGGGTTTATTGATACCATCACTGTAGGGGAAACGAGGAAGGTTTCCAATGCACGAATCACTAGCATACATTTTCCTGTTTTACGCTACTTTGCAATACTTGCTAGTCGTTTCTTAATTGTCCGTGGAAACTGTGGAAACCTTAGTGTGCCTGATATTATTATTTTGTTCCAGGGTTTATTCAGTGATAAGTCTGCTAGTATGGGCGGTATTATTGCTAAACGGTTAAGTCTGAACCGTACAAAGGGCCCCATCTTCGGAGGCATCTATGCTTCACGCCTAGCTGCACATTTTAACATACCTATTAGGCATTATGAGAAGGAAGAAAAATTGCTGCCTCGTGTTTATTTAGATTATAAGAGTATGGTGGCACATGATTTTATTGTTAAGAATAGGGAAATAGAGCTTAAATACAAATTGTTCTTTGATAAACATCATCCTGAGACTATTACCCTGCCGGCTCCTTCCGTGTTTGATTTATCTGCAGGCCAGTACCTTGTTCCATTAGAGGCTATTCACGCCTATCAGAACCCTACATCAGCCATAGAGCCAGAGCCGGAACCACAAGTTGATCATCCATGATAGTCTAATTACAATTGGGATCCGGAAATGATTGCCAACTAGTGGCAGTCAGAGTCTTCTTCTTTGCAGTACAACCCCAACTATTATTATGGATATCCGCCAGGCCAACCGTGGCCATAGACCAACTTAGGCCAAAAGCCTAAGCTTGGGGGAGTACGTATTTCTCACCGACATTATATTCATGTTGACACACTCATTGCTAGATGTCGGTGCTCATACTTTTTCATTGTATCATCCGCGCTAGTTTTATTTTCCTTTTATGCTTTCTTCTTGTGTGTTTAATAAACCTTAAGAAAAACGCAAAAAAAATTTAGTCATAGCTTTTAATTAGTTTACTTTCCATGCTTGTAGTAGTAATTAAAAAGAAAACCCAAAAAGATTTCTTGTTCTTCTTTTGCTTGTTGGGAGCTTTCCCGTGTATATAGTTTTATTTCTTTTATTTTCTTTGGGGGTCAATAGGAGAAGACCATAATTAATTGTTGAAGTAGCTCTTATATGCATTATTGTTGATCTGACAAAAGAGCTCATATTGCCTTGTCTTCTCCTATTTATTGAATGCTTGCAGATTCCAGCTTAGTCTAATGAACGTGCACTCTTAATATTATTCACATCATTCGGTCGTGCAAGTGAAATGCAATTATGACGATATATGATGGACTGACTGAGATGAGAAAAGCCGGTATGATCTCGACCTCTCCTGTTTTTGTAAATATGATTAGTTCATCATTCCTGATTCAGCCTATTATGAATAAACATGTTTGCAATGACAACTAGAGATCATAGTTTCTTGTGCCATGCTTGATTAGCTAGGAGCTTATAATGGTTTACCTTGCGTGCCAACATGCTATTAAAATGGTTGTGATGTGGTATGATAGGGTGGTATCCTCCTCTGGATGATTTAAGTGAATTGACTTGGCGCATGTTCACGCAGGTAGTTGAAACAAAATCAACATAGCCTTCACGATATTTATGTTCATGGTGGATTATATCCTACTCATGCTTGCATTCAGTGTTGATTAATTTTAATGCATGTTCATGACTGTTATCGCTCTCTAGCTGGTCACTTCCCAGTCTTTTGCTAGCCTTCATCTATACTAAGCGGGAATACTGCTTGTGCATCCAACTCCATAAACCCCAAAGTTATTCCATATGAGTCCACCATACCTGCCTATATACGATATCTACCTGCCGCTCCAACTAAATGTGTATGTGCCAAACTCTAAACCTTCAAATAAATATCATGTTTTGTATGCTCGAATAGCTCATGTATCAACTAGGGCTGTCCGTATCTTCCATATTAGGCAGGTTATTCTCAAGAGGAGTGGACTCTGCTCCTCACTCACGAGAAAAATGGATGGTCACCGGGATGCCCGGTCCCATGCTTTATGCAAATCAAATCAAAATAATTGCAAACAAAACTCCCCCTGGGACTCTTGCTAGTTGGAGGCACTCGTTGTTTCGAGCAAGCCATGGATTGATGCTTGTTGGTGGAGGTGGAGTATAAACTTTACCATTATGTTTGGGAACCGCCTATAATGTGTGTAGCATGGAAGATATTGCCATCTCTTGGTTGTTATGTTTACAATGAAAGTATACCGCTCAAAGTTTTATCCATCTCTATTTCAAAACAGAGCTCTGGCACCTCTACAAATCCCTGCTTCCCTCTGCGAAGGGCCTATCTATTTACTTTCATGTTGAGTCATCATCTTCTTGTTAAAAAGCACCAGTTGGGGAGCATCGCTGTCATTTGCATTCATTACTGTTAGTTTACATTGAGTATGACTTGACTGGATCTGTTTTACCATGAATTACAATGTCTAGTCAGTCTTGGATCTTTAAAGGTGCTCTGCATTTATGTTTTGCAGCCTTAGAAAGGGCTAGCGAGATACCATCTTGTTATATCATATTATGATGTTTTCAGAAAGTGTTGTCATCCGAGATTTATTATTATTGCTCGCTAGCTGATTATGCCATTGATATGAGTAAACTTGAGACCTAAGCGTTATTGTGAATGTGGTTAGTCATAATCTTTGCTGAAAACTTGAATGCTGGCTTTACATATTTACAACAACAAGAGCAAACAGAGTTTGTAAAAGTTTTTCTTTATCACTTTCAGTTTATCAACTGAATTGCTTGAGGCCATGGAGTTGATGTAGAGGCCCTCCGTGATCAATGCCCCTCTGGCGGAGCTCTGGAAAAGGCCCCAAGATGGGATCTGTTGGGTATAGAAGATTGTGGTGGTGGAATTAGGTTTTCGTGGTGCTCCTAGATGTTTGCAGGGTACGTGGACTTATATAGGAGGAAGAAGTCGGTCGATGGAGCAACGAGGGCCCCACGAGGGTGGAGGGCGCGCCCACGAGGGTAGGCGCACCCCCTGCCTCATGTCCTCCTCGATTATTTCTTGACGCCCACTCCAAGTCGCCTGGATCACGTTTGTTGAGAAAATCACATTCCCGAAGGTTACATTCCGTTTGGACTTTGTTTGATATTCCTTTTCTGCAAAACACTGAAATAGGCCAAAAAACAGCAATTTGGCTGGGCCTCCGGTTAATAGGTTAGTCCCAAAAATGATATAAAAGTGTAAAATAAAGCCCATTAACATCCAAAACAGAAAATATAATAGCATGGAGCAATCAAAAATTATAGATATGTTGGAGACGTATCATAGGCTTAGAGAAACTATTGTCAATGCTGAAGAATATTTGAAGATGCGGGATAAAAAGTTGAAAGTGGAGAATGAGCTCAGATTTTTTAAATGAGACTTTGCAAAGATGGTGTTGGCGAAGGAGGAGGCACTTTCCCAGTTGGCCTGTGCAAAATAGGTTCTTACCGAACTAAAAGCAGAGGTGGATAAGACGAGCCTGGATGATCTCAATTAGGGAAATGAATATATGGTTCTTATGAAGTTGGACTAGCTATATGTTGTACCGTGTTCTTTTCATGTAGCTACCTTAGTGTGATGTTATAATATATTTATGTGCCTGATGTGAAATTGACAAACAGCTGTTCGATATGAAATGTGAATATACGTAATACTGGAATTATTAATTGTAAACTAATAAACCTGCTAAATGTGTCATGGACCTTTGCAAACGGTTCTAGCAGTAAAAGCGCTTGCGATGGATAGCCCAATGCCACATAGTTTTCTTCATCAAATAGTTTGTGATATAGTTGATAAAAGCCAACAGTTAACCAAGGCAGACCGTGTGTGATAGTTACACCTTTCACACACAAGCCTACAAATAAAACATTATGGGATGTACGTACGAACAGATACGTTTTCCACGGATTGACTGTGTGGGATGTACATAAGAACGGAAATGTTTTTCTGGGATTCACCGTGTGGGATGTACATACCTACGGAAATGATTTTCTCGGATTACCATGTGGGATGTACATACCTACGGAAATGATTGGGTTTCCATGCCTTGCCCGACCGTACACGGCCCCAGCCTGTGTCCTAGGAGGGCCTATCCCCGATGATTTCTGGGTCGTGTGGGAAGGACCCCCCTATCGCCCACACTCACTTGGCAACGGTTCCAAATGTCGTTGCTGAAAGGGGTTAAACACTGTTTTTTAGGACCGACGGGCACCACACTACTAGAAAAAAGGCTTATCCCCAATATCTCTACTAGTGGCGCACCATGATGGTGGTGCGCCACTGCTATATAGCAGTGGCGCACCAGAATCAGGTGCGCCATTGCTATGTTTTTACTAATGGCGCACAACATGAG
This sequence comes from Triticum dicoccoides, assembly GCF_002162155.2. Taxonomy (NCBI): domain Eukaryota; kingdom Viridiplantae; phylum Streptophyta; class Magnoliopsida; order Poales; family Poaceae; genus Triticum; species Triticum dicoccoides. The sequence continues at coordinate 260,617,809 of NC_041382.1, read as the reverse complement.
CAGTGCTCCATTGCTATTTTTTTGGTCCACCCCCCCCCACCAGATATAGCAATGGCGCACCACACCTAGGTGCGCCACTTCTATGCTACATAGGAGTGGCGCACCTAGGTGTGGTGCGCTACTGCTATGTCTTGTGGGGGGTGTGCATGCGTGTGTGTGTGAGGTTAGTAATGGTGCACCCTCCCTAGTGCGCCATTGCTAGGGTTAGCAATGGCGCACCAGGGAGGGTGCGCCATTACTAATGTCTCACACACACAAACACACACAAACACGCCCGCCCGGTGGATCGCCTTTTAGGTTTTTAAAAAAATAAAAGAAAATGATAAAAGATTCAAAAAAAATCAAAAAATTAGATGCCCATGTGTTATGTGTTCTAGTTGTTATGAAAATTAACAAACAAGAATTTTATTTTTTTGCAGAAGGCCACCGTGTTCCGGTAAAATGGCCGTAACTTTTGCATACGACCTTCGATGAAAAAGTTTTTTATATGAAAAATCATCTACTCGAAAATTTACGTCTGAATTCAACTAGCTATGCCCGTTATCGATTTTCTAGAGTGCTCAAAAACCTAATAGAAAAAAAGTTACGATGCTTTTAAGATCTAGAGGCAAAAAAATCGAAAAAATGCAAAAAATAAATAAATTAGCAATGGTGCACTAGTGCATGGTGCGCCACTGTTATTTTCCCGCCTTCAAAATTTAAAAAATACAAAAATAAAAAACAAGTTAGCAATGGCGCAACTTATGAATAATGCGCCACTACTATTTTCCCGCCTTCACAATTCAAAAAAGTTCAATTTTTTTTAGCAATGGCGCATCAGTGCATGGTGCGCCACTACTAAGTTGGGACAGAAGTTTAAAAGGGCCGGCCAGCCACTTACCCCTTCATTCTTCTCCTCCTCTCCTCCACTCCATCTCCTCCTCTCCGGCGACCTCCTCCTACTCACGGTGCTCCTCCTCCGGTGACCTCCTCCTCACGGTGCTCCTCCTCCTCCCTCCTCTGCTCCTCACGGTGCTCCTCCTCCTCCCTCCTCTCCTCCTCACGGTGCTCC
>NC_041382.1:260556406-260616465 GCF_002162155.2 Triticum dicoccoides | reverse complement strand
CACGATCCTCCTCTTCCTCCCTCCTCTCCTCCTCATGGTGCTCCTCCTCCGGTGACCACCTCCTCCCCCTCTCCTCCTCACGGTACTCCTCCTTCCTCTCCTCCTCACGGTCCTCCTCCTCCCTCCTCTCCTCCTCACGGTCTGTCCTCCCTCCTTCTCTACTTCCGGCCACATGTGGAGCTCCCCCAGCACAAAGAACGTAACGGATCCAGGTCGAGAACGAAAGTTGAAAAAATTCAAGCAAAAAAACGAGCAAAAAAACAAGCCAAAAAAATGAGCCAGATCTAGATCCAGATCCAAATTCAAAATTCAAAAATAGCAATGGCGCACGGTGGGGGTTAGACGGTGCGCCACTACTATTTTCCCGCCTTCAAAATTCAAAAAAAAATTCAAAAAAAAGTTACCAGTGGCGCACCTGTAGCTATAGTAATGGTGCACTACAAGGTGCGCCACTGTTACCTGCAATACTAATGGCGCACCAGAGGTGTGCCATTAGTATTTGTTACTAGTGGCTTGGTAATAGTGGCGCACCCATAGTGCGTCATTAATGGTAAAAATAGGTGCGCCACTAACAGTCCTTTTTCTAGTAGTGCTAGTGGCAAGCATTTGATCATCAATGCCTTGTAGGATAATGAAGGTGTCATCAGCTTACAATACCACAGGATACTCATCATTGCTGGTGGTATTGGAAGAGAGAGGACACCTCTGGCCAACATATCATTATTGACTAACTAAAGAAGATCGACAGCTAGAACAAAAAGCAATGGGGAAAAGGCCCCCTTGCATAACACCCTTCTTACACTTGAAGGGCACACTAGGAACTCCATTGAGCAGAATAGAAGATGAACCAGAAGATAGAATCACCTGAACCCACTTAATACATCTAGGATCAAAACCCTTGTGCTCCAGAATCTGAATAATGGCCTCATGCTCAATAGTATCAAAAGCCATGGCAAAGTCCAATTTGAGAAGTACAATGGGTCTTTTAGAAGCTTTGCACTCATCAATGTACTCAAAAGACCAAGCCAAGCAAACATGTATAGATCTACATTTGAGAAAACCATATTGGTTGGCATGAATGCACTTAAGTATGACACCCTGAATACAGTTAGCCAGCAGGTTTGTGAGAAACTTTAGACAGGTATTGGTAAGGGAGACGACCCTTGTTGTGGTTTTTTCACGACAGATGCCGTCGTGAAAGGACTTAGGTGCGAGGCCATGGCTTCCGTGATTAGCTTAAAGGGGTTGAGTGGGACGAAAGACACAAGTTTATCCCAGGTTCAGACCCTCACAGTGGAGGTAAAAGCCAACTCATACTCTTGTTGCTATTGCTTGACACTACAGGAATCACGCACTTTGCCGTCTACCATGGCTGACGGCGAAGGCATGCCTGGCAGACGGCAAACGACTTTACTGTCAGCCAGTAGACGGCAACATGTCCTATTGAATAAGCTATGGCAAAGGGCACTTTGCCGTCTGCGGGCGGACGACAAAGATGAAATGGTCTTTATCGTCAGCCAGCAGACGGCAAAGGACCTGGATGACACAGTTGGCAGCTTAGGACCATTAAGGGGTTAATGGCGTGCTTTGCCATCTGCTGGCAAAGTGCCCATATAGGATAGGCCATGTAGGCTACCACGTGGGATGCTATGCCCATGTAGGCTAGACCATGTAGGCAAAGTGCCTATATAGGCTAGCCCATGTAGCTACCACGTGGCATGCTATGCCGTCTGCTGGTAGACGACAAAGATGCAAAGGTCTTTGTCGTCTGCCAGCAGACGACAAAACTGCCAAATAGGCTAGCCCAGTGCACCCCAGGTTGCACAGGTAGCTGCCACGTGGCAGCTTTGCCGTCTGCTGGCTGATGGCAAAGCTCTTTGCCATCTGCTAGTAGACAGCAAAGTGCCTGTATAGCCCCTGTTTTTTCTGTTTCTTCATAAATCCATTTAATTTGACAGAATTGCATAGATATATATATATATATACACATTTGAAAATAATTTCAACAAGCATACCAACAATAAGTTTCCAACAACATATCCAACATACAAGTTCCCAACAACATATCCAACATACAAGTTCCCAACAACATATCCAACATACAAGTTTCCAACAACATATCTAACATACAATGGTTTCCAACAACATATCCATACGTACATATCCAAAACAAGTTTACAAAAAGTTTCCATAAATAAAAAGGAAGCACAAGGAGAAGAGTACACTCCATCAATGCAAGCTTCCTCATCTAAAGCAAATCTGCAAATTGGGAAAGATGGAAGTTAGAAGAAGAAGAAGATTAGCTAGAAGAAAAAGAAGAAAATGAAGAAGAAAAATACGAAGAAGAATTTATCTTCTATTTCCTTTTCTCCTCTCCTCTTCTTTATCTTCTTCTTCTTCTAACTAAGGTAGGTGAAAATGCCATTTTTAGCTAAGGTAGGTAAAAATGCTAAGTGTGTAGGTCATTTTAGAGCTAAGCTACGTAAATAGGTCATTTTGGAGATAACCTAGGTAAAATGGATCATATTGGAGCTAACCTAGGTAAACTTGGTCATTTTGGAGCTAACCTAGGTAAAATGGATCATATTGGAGCTAAGCTAGGTAAAATGGGTCATTTTGGAGCTAACCTAGTACTAGTACGAGTCGGTGCTATACAAATGGTTTTTAACCCTTTTCCGCGACGGCATTTTGAACCGTCGCCTAGTGAATGACGGTGATAGGGGGTCCTTCCCACACGACCCTGAAACCATCGTGGATAGGGTCCCTACAGTACTCCTACTTGTTTCTGCTTGCATTGCCATCGTAGTAGGTATTCTGTGGTGCTACATTTATGATGTGCGGCCCATGACAAAAAGGTTCAGTATTATAGAACGTGTATGATGCGCGGCCCATCACAAACGGTTCACTATTAATAAGATTAGTTAATTGTCGTCCGAAGGTCGGACAGGATTACAAAATGTCGAACCGTCGAAACATCATCGTACACAACAACTATCGCACACGCTATTCTGTGGTGCAATGTTTACGATGCATACTTCATTAGAAATAGTTCATGGCTGCGAATCGTGTACGATAAGGCAACTAACACAAATGTTTAGTTTGGCCACACCGTTTGTGATATGTTCTGACATTGCAGACGCTTTGCAAACGGCAACAATGTGAATGCTTGCACACGTTTCCTCTCTGTGAACCATCTCGAATTATGGTGTATGTCATAAACGTTTGTGTTTTACCAACCGTGTGTGTCGTAACGACCTGGAGGGCGTAATTTCGCTGTAATTTAATTGCTGCTATTTCAAATTATACCGGATTTGAATTTGAATTTGAATGTATGTTATAGCTTTATTCATGTCCATCAGGTTGAAACAACCAATGCATTATTCGATTCATAGGTACATATGTTCAGGAATCACATAAGAACCAAATAAAGAATGATGAACCATAGATGTATACTTGTACTATTAAAGATAGTAAAGAAAAAGGCGAAACACATTCTGGTTGTTGAACAAGGTGAAGCGAAATGCTCATATTGTGCCCCCTCCATGCAGAATACATGCACGACTCTAGTCCAACCCCTTCTGATGGCCGACCACCGATCCTTCACGTTCTTCATGAAAACATCTAGATAATCATCGTGTTCTGGTAGAAATACTTTAACGTTGCATACCCACCAATCATGTAGTTTGAGAGGTAATCTTGAGTAAACTTCTTTGGCAACCACTGCAAAGGAAAAAGATTCAGACATTGTCATATAAGGCAACTCATTATGGGGGTAGTAAAAAGAAGGCTGCAGAGTTCTTACTTACCATCCTGCAGTTCGATATTGTCTTGGATAAAGTGTAAACAAATAGTTTAATTGCCATATTTGGACCCATTTTATTAACAATCTTTATCAGCTTCCTCACTTGATGCTGGTTCATCGATATCTCATTGCTCCATACCAAGAAAGAGTTGAAGCACGAATCTTTACCAATGACATGTGTACCTAAAAGCACCAAGTTAATATTACAAGCTAAACAACAATTGCACAATGATGTAGTACAACACTCTTTTATAATACTTGTCTTTATAGCGATTTGTCTTTCTAGTGATTTCAACAAGTGACAACATATGGAGCAAAATAAGTGAATCTACACTCTAAAATATGTCTATATACATCTGTATGTGGTAGTCCATTAACATCTTATGTTATGGGCCGTAAGGAGTTTAGTGCATTCTTACAAATTAACGGCTGATTAACTGTTGTTGTATCCATGGTTTACATTTAGTTTGAGCTAGTTTGGGCTCAAATAGCCCTAAAGTATATCTAAACATGAGGGCTAGTTTGAGCTAGTTGCATCTATAACCCACCCAAAAAAACTATCCAACCCAAGAGGTGCTAATTAGAGCTAGTTCTCCTAGTGTATTTATTGGCAATCTAACCCTGCCATCCAAACAACTCTTTGGATGGAGTTAGTTCGGGGTTAGTCATGAGATAGAAACTAACTCTAACCTCTAGCTAAGTTGAGTATCCAAACAGGGATGTGTTGTTGTTGTTGTTGCTGCTGCTCTTTTACGTATATCTGGACATCATTAGAACATTAATGGAACACTCTTCCTTGTTGCTATCTAGCCTAGGATTGCATATTTAGACATTAAGAATAGTGCATGTTGCTATGTAGCCTCAAATATATTACATATGGCCCTAGTTAACCTAATGATAAATGGGTTGCAGATATATTCAATTAAAAATCCGATTCACTGATTAGTCCCTTATTAGCCCCCGACCTATATGGTACCAGCTACCGATATCCTAAACAGTGAGCAGATATAAGCCATGGGATGAAACTAACCTCGATGGAAAACAACAGTTGTCCCAAAATTGTCCTGTGTAGGTACATCGAGAAGCAAGTTAAGCACAACAGGCTAAACATTAACCAAAATTATCCATGGTAGACAAAATAACCTCCAAAAGATAGCTACAGTGTGTAGGTTTAAGCACGCTAGTAAAGCAAAACAAGTGGAAAAGTGTGTTAACTGCAACAGGCCTAACATTTATAACACCGAACTGGCCAAAGAAAATTCATCCCAACAAAATCATATAGTCTGGCTATGCTCCATCTTCGTCACACAAAATATTCAAATCATGCACAACCCCGATGATAGGCCAAGCAATTGTTTCATACTTTTGATGTTCTCAGACCTTTTCAACTTTCACGCAATACATGAGCGTGAGCCATGGACATAACACTATAGGTGGAATATAAGGTGGTTGTGGAGAAGACAAAAAGAAGGAGATAGTCACACATCAACTAAGCATATCAACGGGCTATGGAGATGCCCATCAATAGATATCAATGTTAGTGAGTAGGGATTTCCATGCAATAGATGCACTAGATCTATAAGTGTATGAAAGCTCAAAAAGAAAACTAAGTGGGCATGCATCCAACTTTCTTGCTCATGAAGACCTAGGGAATTTGAGGAAGCCGATCGTTGGAATATAGAAGCCAAGTTCTATAATTGAAAATTCCCAATAGTATATGGAAGTGAAAACATAGGAGACTTTCTATCATGAAGATCATGGTGCTACTTTGAAGCACAAGTGTGGTAAAAGGGTAGTAGCATTGCCCCTTCTCTCTTTTTCTCTCAATTTTTGTTTTTTTGGCCTTCTCTTTTTTGGCCTTTCTCTTTTTTTCCTCACATGGGACAATGCTCTAATAATGAAGATCATCACACTTTTATTTACTTACAACTCAAGAATTACAACTCGATACTTAGAAGAAAATATGACTCTATGTGAATGCCTCCGGCGGTGTACCGAGATGTGCAATGAATCAAGAGTGACATGTATGAAAGAATTATGATCAGTGGCTTTGCCACAAAAATGATGTCAACTACATGATCATCCAAGGCAATATGACAATGATGGAGCATGTCATAATAGACGGAACGATGTAAAGTTGCATGGAAATATATCTCGGAATGGCTATGGAAATGACATAATAGGTAGGTATGGTGGCTGTTTTGAGGAAGGTAAATGGTGGGTTTATGGTACCGACGAAAGTTCCGCGGTACAATAGAGGCCAGCAACGGTGGAAGGGTGAGAGTGCGTATAATCCGTGGACTCGATATTAGTCATAAAGAACTCACATACTTATTGCAAAAATCTACAAGTCATCAAAATAAAGTACTACGCGGATGCTCCTAGGGGGATAGATTGGTAGGAAAAGGCCATTGCTTGTCCCGGACCGCCACTCATAAGGAAGACAATAAAAAAAATCTCATGCTCCAACTTCATTACATAACGGTTCACCATACGTGCAATGTACGGGACTCACAAACCTTAACACAAGTATTTCACAAATTCATAATTACTCACTAGCATGAGTCTAATATCACCATCTTTATATCTCAAAACAATCATAAAGATTCAAACTTCTCATAGTATTCAATGCACTTTATATGAAAGTTTTTATTATATCCCTCTTTGATGCCCACAATATTAGGACTAAATTCTTAACCAAAGAAAAGTACCATGCTATTTATAGACTCTCAAAATGATATAAGTGAAGCATGAGAGTTCAACAATTTATTCAAAATAAAATTATCGTCGTGCTCTAAAAAGATATAAGTTAAGCACTAGAGCAAATAACAAAATACTCCAAAATATATAAGTGAAGATGAATGAGTAGTTGAATAATTATGTGACTATGTGAAGACTCTCTAACATTTAATAATTTCAGATCTGTCAGACCCTAGCTAGTTCAAGTATTAGAGTGTGCATCATGTTTAAATTCCTCTTAAATTTGAAATGGGGAAGGCAGAAACCCCCAACACCCCCCTAGAAACAACTAGGGTTTACTAAAATTATTTTCAATGAACCTGAAATGCCCTTCTAAAAAGTTCACCCTCTTTGTCTTGGGTTAGAACCTCTGGCAAAATTGGTGCCCAATTTTCTAGGTCAAGAGAAGGTCATTGAATTAAATCATAAGTATTTGAATGTGGGCATTTAAATGCTATAAAATAATTTAAATGCTCAAATAATTCTGGAAATAAATGTTTGTTGTTGGAAATATTCTAAACAGAGCCCACAATTATTTTAAGGATTTTTGGAAATGTTTTAGTATTTTTAATAAAGCTCAACAGTTGTAGTTAAATACAAAAAGAAAACAAATCAGAAAAAAGAGAGAGAGGGAGAAGTCCACCTGGGCTTTACCTGTGCTGGCCGGCCCACCTGGCCTGTGCCAGTCGTGACCCACCTCTGCCAGTAGGCAGAGGCGTGTTGCCGGCGCGTGCTACCGCGGCCACCTCCCGCTTCCACCTTCTGCTGCCTCCTCATCCCCATCCAAGCACCACGGAGACGCCCAGCACCTCCCTGCACTCCTCCCCTCTCTCCGCCTCGTCTCCCTCACCCTCTCCCGCAATGGGCGAGCGCGATCCTTGCCGCCGTTCGCCGTAGTTTCCACCAGAGCCAACCCCTCGCCTCCCTGACGTGCCCGTGAGCTCCGCCTCCATCGTCTACGCCTCCCCGTCGACCCACGCAACGCCGGACGCCTCCAAGCGCCTCCCCGACGCCTTCTTCTTCCTCGGTCCGCCGAGATCGCTGGCAACGCCCCGACGACGTCTGACCTCCCCCGAGCCCGCTGAGACGCGTCCTGCAACCGCCGTGAGCTCCTCTACCAATCCCCCCTCTTCTCTGCTTCGTTTGCCCGCCGTAGACGCCGCCCCCTTGCTCACCGTAGCATGCTGCCGCGCGAGCTTGACGCCGGTGTCACTCCGGTGGCCTTTTGGTCAAGCGCGGGTCCTTAACGCACTCACGCACCTCACAGCGCCTCGCTAGCACGTCCATTTTCCCCCTAGCTCGCTGCAGCAGCAAAATCACCAACGGCCGAGCTCCGGCCGCCGCCACAAGCTCGACTCCGGCGAGCTCGCTCCACCCCAGCTCCTCCCACTTGCCCCACTAGATGCGCGCGAGCCCCAGCTAAGCGTAGGACCAAACCGCGGTCGAATTGGTCGCCTGTCGCCGATTTCCTAAGCTCTCCGCCGTCTCGGCCTCGCCGGCCAGCTCAACTCCGGTGCGATTAACCCCGCTGACCAGGGGTTTGACCCTAGTTTTACTCCGCCTGAGACACTGATAGGTGGGGCCGGCTCCTAACTTTTTCAGATTAGTTTAAATTAGATCTAATCACTCTGTTAGAGGCTAATGACGTCGTTAACTAACCCTCTCTCACTGACATGTGGGCCCAGGGCCTAACTAACCCAGCTGAGCGCTAACTAACCACTAACTAACTCTGTTAGTTAGCTGAGAGACTGACAGAAGGGGCCCACCAGTCAGGTTTGACCTGGGCCGGCGCCTTTGACCCACTGACATCACAGTGACGCAGTGCTGACGCATTAATTCAATTACTGGATTTATTCTTTAATAGAAAATTCCAAAAAATTGTCAAAACTTCTAAAAATCATAGAAAATCAACCATAGCTCCAAATGCAAAGTTTTATATATGAAAAATGATCAAAAAAATTAAATCTATCCATCTGTAATGGTTTCATGCATGACAGAACAAGTTAACCTTGCTGTTTAAGCAGAATAAGGTAATGCACTAATAAGGCCATGTTTAATGAACTAATATTTGAATCTTTGATTCAAATGAGTTCAACCCTTTCTGTTTTAGCTTGCATTAGGCCAAGACACTTTCATCTTGCCATGTCATAGCATGCATCATATTGTTGCATATTGCCATGTGTTGATTATGTTCGGTGTGACTTTCGTGGTAGGTTCTGCCTCCGAGGATAACCCCGAGTATCCGTCTGAAGGGCAGTACCCTACTACCTCTACAACAGGCAAGAAACCCATTGATCATTCCGATACAACCCATGTTCCCGCTTCTACTCTTGTTTACTGCATTAAGACAACGTGATTCAAACTGCTATGTGCTACGGTAGCTGAACCCTTATCCTCTGCATGACCTGTCATTGCCACAGTAACTAGATGAAACCCACTAGCATGTGTAGGAGTTGATTGAGCCATGTATGTGATTCCTTCCTTGCTATGCCTGCTATGCTTAGAGTTGTGTCAGGTCTGGTTCATCTGGGTGATGGGCTAGAGTGATATGATTATGTCGGTAATATGAGGGATGTGTTGAACATGTTTTGGTAAAGGTATCGATGAGAGGCCATGTAGGAGTACATGGTGGGTTGTTTCATTGAGGCCGTCCATAAGAACTGAGATCTGTATGTGTGATTTAGGATGCAGTTACTACCGTACATTGGGCCCGAAACCAATGGACCCTCTTGGCTTCTTAATCACCCTAGTACTCTGTCCAGGAGTTGCAAATAGTTTCTGTTATTTGTAGGTTATGTGTTGGCGGCCGTGCGTAGCGCTGACCCTAGGGGTGGTCTATGTTGCGGTAGATACACCGTGGCACAGTGTACCGAGTCACCCGTTTGGTGTCTCGGGAACCCTGTTCACATCGTTTGGGGCCGTAAGTGGAAACCTCGGCCGGACTCCCTGCGGATGGAACGTGGATAGGAGATAAACCTGGACTAGAGACTTAAGTGTTTAGGTAGGCCGTGGCCGACACCCTCGCTGGGCTTCCGCTTGAAGGTTGCCGAGTACATGTCGTGTAAATGGCGGTAAGTGGTGAAAGCGTGTATGAAGAAGTACACCCCTGCAGGGTATAAAACTATTCGAATAGTCGCGTCCGCGGTAAAGGACTACTTGGTTGCCTATACAGTTCATAGACAAGTTAATGGATACTACTAAAAGACTCAAGATAAGTGTGAGTACCGAGGAAGGCCCTCTTGTAGGATGACGAGAGAGGATCCCCGGTGGAGTATTGTGTTGGTGAGTAGTGGACTCGTGTGAGAAAACTATTTTACTAGTGGAGTTCCGTAGGATAGCTTAGCCAAGAGTTAAAGCTGGCTTGCTGCAATAACCCCACCACCTTCTTGAGAATGAGCATGTATATTAGGTTCTGATGTAAGACTTGCTGAGTACCTTGTACTCATGTTTGCTTATTTATTATTTTCAGACGACAACACCGCCCCCTCCGATGGGTTTTATGTAGACCTTGATGTCGACGAGTGACTAGCCACCCAGGTGGTGATCCTGGCCATGGAGGGCCCTTTGTAGATAGACAGGCTTCGAGAAGCCTTCTTTCTTTCTAGTGTCTGTACTCAGACTAGTTGCTTCCGCATGTGCTTGTATGATTGTATGACTTGAGTGTCGGGTCATGTGACCCCTATCTGTATGAACATGTTATGTATGGCTCTCAGGAGCCTTTAATTAAAGTACTTGAGTTGTAGAGTTTTGTTGTGATGCCATGTTGTATGTACTCATATCGGGCATATTGTGTGTATGATTGAAATGCTTGGTATGAGTGGGATCCGACAATCTAGTTGTTTATCCTTGGCAGTCTTTCTTATGGGGAAATGTAGTCTAGTGTTCCTTGAGCCATGGTAGTCCTCTACAGCCCGGTTCACTGGAGTCCTGCTAGCCTAGCACTACTGTTCAGGACACTTGACTGGCCGGCATGTGTTTCACTTTGTTCCTATGTCTGTCCCTTCGGGGAAATGTGGCGCGGTGATATCCGGAGTCCTGTTAGCCCAGTGCTACAGCCCGGAATCACTCGCTGATGACCGACATGCTCGATGTGATTCATGTATGCCTGTCTCCATAGGTCTGTGCCGCTTTGGGTTCATGACTAGTCATGTCGGCCCGGGTTCTCTATCATATGGATGCTAGCGACACTATCATATACGTGAGCCAAAAGGCGCAAACGGTCCTAGGCCATGGTAAGGCGACACCCGTGGGATACCATGCGTGAGGCTGCAAAGTGATATGAGGTGTTACCGGCTAGATCGATGTGACTTGGAATCGGGGTCCTGACAACGTTGGTATCAGAGCCGGACTGCCTGTAGGTTCGTTGAGCCAAACTGGTCGATGTCGAGTCTAGAAATGCTTTAGTTATATGTAGGGGAATTGATTGCGGGAGGGAACGTAAGGCTCTTTTACTCCTTTACCCTATGCCCTCTGATCTGAGTCATTCTCTTCTTATTCAACGTGGGTTAAGGACTAGGCTCTCTTCTTCTATCAGGTTCACGTGTTACTAATCCATAGTAGCTTATAGGATTGTTGTTACAAGCCTCAGTACAGTTTCTACTACTTTTAGTATGTTGTTAACTGAATCAAAACCTTGATATGATGTTGTTGGGTGGTATTGCAAACTGTTGTGGATGTCTCAAATCTTTTTCTGAGCATTTACAGCTGTTATGCTGTCCAATTTTTCCTAGAAATCCTAATATCTTTGCATTGTGGTTGTGCTTTCAGATGGCCAACCGTGCTCAAAACCAAGTGGTTCGCCTGACCCGGTGCCTCGACGTGCCCGGTCATACTGCTATGTTAGTCCGGGTAATGTTCGAGACGGGTTACCGTTGGTATCCCGAATACACCATCGAAGAGCAGTTCCGCGACTTTAATCATAGCCAATATTTCTGCACCGTCAGGATATTTCCTTCTTATCCTGGATATACCGAGCCCCTTCACTATTCCTATGGACTCGGGGTTACTGTTGAGATGGCTGTGCAGGATGCTGCCTATTCCATGATGACCATGATGCGAGGCCGTACTGGTCTGCTTCGGAACACCGACTTCCGTTACATGCCAGCTTCACTTCCGGGAGCGCAAGGGTATCTTTAGGCTATCTATGCTGACTCCACTCAGGAGGACTCATTAACTCGTACCACTGCCGAGATGCTCGAAGATAAGGACCGAGAGAATCGGGCCTTGAGGTTGGAGCTTTTCAATACCCGTGCTGATCATTGGGCCACATTGACTCGGTTTGCACCTGCGGCGCAAGCTAGATGTATGGATACAAGGGATCTGTATCCTGTGAGATCTGCTCTGCCAGACATGGTGGATTGGCGTGATGTGGGGGGCATCACCCCACCCCGTGGTCCTCGCAGGCCACCGTTTGTTGGTCCAAGACCTCATCCTAGCCCCTATGGTCAACAGGTTCCTCAGGATCGTCTATTCCCGGATGATCACGTTGAACTTCCAGGCTATGGAGGTGACTTCTATGAGGACTACTACGGAGCTCTCTGAGTTAGTAGTAGTATCACTAGTATTTTAATAGTTGTATCTCCACTGTCCTGCATGACTTGTGGAATATGACTTGGTGTGTAATCAATTCCGGAGGTGTAGACAAATAATGTATAGGAGCTTGGAATGCCTCCGATGAGATGTAACGTCTTTCATCATAGTTGTACTGTAGCCTGGGCTTGTACTAAACTATGTATGATGTGTATGATCGTTGGTATATATATGGCAGTTTTATATTACCATGACATACGGATGAACATCTCTGCATTCCGTGTTATCCATTACATTCTGCACTTCCTTGCTAAGTTGAGCCATCCTTATCTAAACCGTTGTCTTGTTTTTCCTAGGATGGTCAACACCCGCAGCAACCCTGCTGCCCCGGAGCAGGGGGAAGCCAGTGCAGCTAGGGGTGAAAATCTGCCTCACCTGCCTTCTCTGGCCGAAGTGATGCTGGAGGCGGAAAGAGACAAGCATGAGACTAACCGCCTGCTGGATCGGATTGAGCAGAACACTGCACGCCACCCGCAAAATGACTTGGTGCCAATCAATGACTTTATCAAGCTGTACCCACCAAAGTTTAACCATTCCATCGAGCCCCTCGACGCGGATGACTAGCTTCGCAGCATCACCCACAAGCTACGTTCTGCCAACGTAGCCGAAGCCGACAAGGTTACTTATACTTCCTACCATCTCGAAGGCCCTGCTAGCCTCTGGTGGGAAAATTTTGAAGCTATGCGCCCGGTGGGCTGAATTCAGTGAGGCTTTCTGTGAGCATCACATTCCGGAAGGTCTCATGGATCGCAAGAGGGAGGAGTTCTTCAATTTCACCCAAGGAAGACTGATTGTGGATGCATATAGTCGTGAATTTGGGAATCTGGCACGCTATGCCCCTGAAGAGGTATCTACTGACGCTAAGAAGCAGGCAAGGTTCCACAAGGGACTTAGCCCTGAGCTTCGCCGCGATCTTCGTCTGCACGAGTGCACCTCCTTTCAGAAGTTGGTCAATAAAGCCATCAGTGCTGAGACAGGCCAGACTGATTATGACGCTTCACGCAAGAACTCCCGTGATTTTGGCTCTTCATCCGGCTCTGGAGCTCAGAAGCGCCGGGTGTGGATCCCAAGCACGGCATTGCCACCCAGGTTCATCCCGAGGCCATCCTTTGAGGCGCCTCGTCCCAACCAGCAATTTGCACCGCCCAAGCCCTATGGTGGCCCCGCTGCTAACGCTGCTCCACGTCCCAATGTGGTGACTTGTTTCAAGTGTGGAGAGCCGGGTCACTATAGCCGAGAGTGTCCCCAGAATAACAACCCCAATCAAACTGGAAAGTCTGTTGGCCGTGGTAAGCCTGCGGGAAAGACATTCTATGCCAAGCGGGCCACTACTTCCCATGGCCATGTCAACTATGTTTCAGCCAAGGAGGCTCATGAGGATCCCAACATCGTCCTAGGTATGCTCCTTGTTAACTGCCATCCGACATCTGTTCTTTTCGATACTGGAGCATCTCATTCATTCATATCCGAGAACTATGCTCGATTGCATAACACGACATTCTGTGACATGCCCACTTCTATGGTAATTCAAACTCCGGGTTCCAAATGGTAAACTTCTAGAGTAAGCCATGGGAACGAAATTCTTGTCGATAGACTTGTCTTCCTTGCATCCTTAATAGCTCTCAAGTCCTCGGACATAAACATCATTTTGGGTATGGACTAGATGTCAGCTCATTATGCTAAAATTGATTGTGCCACTAGAACCGTTCAACTTACTCACCCATCAGGCAAGACAGTCAATGTCTTAACTCGAGTGGCCAAGCGCCAGCTTTACTGCTTAAATGCCAACCCCCTTCCAGACCTTGAAGATGTTCTGGTAGTCCAAGACTTTCCGGATGTCTTTCCAGAAGAACTGCCAGGTGTTCCACCTGACAGGGATGTCGAGTTTGTGATAGACCTTGTTCCAGGAACCGTTCCAATTTCTAGAAGACCCTACAAGATGGCACCCTTAGAACTAGCCGAGCTTAAGAACCAACTCGATGACTCCTTGAAAAAGGGTTTCATCCGTCCTAGTTCCTCTCCTTGGGCTTGCCCCGTCCTCTTCGTCAAGAAGAAGGATGGAACGGATCGAATGGTTGTGGATTACCGACCTGTCAATTTGGTCACCATCAAGAACAAATACCCGCTTCCCAGGATCAACGATCTGTATGATCAGCTCACTGGATCCTCAGTCTTTTCCAAGATGGATTTGAGGTTGGGCTACCATCAAATCAAAATCAGAAACGGGGACATTCCCAAAACGGCCTTTGTTACTCGTTATGGCCAATACGAGTACACCATTATATCCTTCGGTTTAACCAATGCCCCAGCTACCTCCTCTCGGTTAATGAACTCGGTCTTCATGGAGTATTTGGATAAATTCGTCATAGTATACCTCGATGACATACTCATCTACTCCAAGAACGAAGAGGAACATGCTGAAAATCTAAGGCTGGTATCGATGAAACTTCGAGAGCATCGCCTTTATGCCAAATTCTCCAAGTGTGAATTTTGGTTGCCAGAAGTGACCTATCTAGGCCATGTAATCTCTGGCAAGGGTATTGCTGTCAATCCCGAGCGAGTTCAAGCCGTCCTTGATTGGACTCCACCTAAGACGGTCAGGCAAGTTCGGAGCTTCCTGAGCTTAGCAAGCTATTGCCACCGCTTCGTCGAGAATTTCTCCAAGGTTGCTAAACCTCTTACTGAACTGCTCAAGAAAGATAAAAAGTTCAAGTGGACTCCACAGTGCGAGTTCAGCTTTCAGGAACTGAAAAGACGCCTGACATCTGCTCCCGTACTGGTACCACCAGATTTCTCCAAGGACTTTGTTATCTATTGCGACGCCTCGCGACAAGGACTAGGTTGCATACTCATGCAAGATCGTCAGGTAATTGCCTATGCTTCACGGCAATTACATCCACATGAGGAAAATTATCCCACACATGATCTTGAGCTTGCAGCTGTAGTCCATGTACTTAAAACTTGGCAACATTACCTTCTCGGTAACCGTTGCGAGATCTTCACCGATCACCAAAGTTTGAAATATATCTTCACCAGACCAGATTTGAATCTCAGGCAAAGACGTTGGGTCGAGTTGATCTCGGATTACGACTTAGGAATAACTTACACCCCGGGCAAAGCCAATGTCATGGCTGATGCGCTAAGCCGTAAGTCCTATTGTAACAACCTGATGTTACAACAAAGTCAACCACTTCTCCATGAGGAATGTTGTAAGCTTAATCTTCACATTGTTCCTCGAGGATTCCTATCTACCCTGGTGGCGAAACCTACCCTTACGGATCAGATCATCAAGGCACAGAAGGTAGATCCGGGAATCTCCCGTATTAGGAGAAACATTAAGAAAGGAGTCGCGAATTATTTCTTCATTGATGATCAAGGTGTCGTATACTTTGGAAATCGCCTAGTGGTTCCAAAGGCACGAAACCTGAGGCGGCTGATCCTTAAGGAAGCTCATGAATCCCCTCTCACCATTCATCCCGGTAGTACTAAAATGTATCAAAACCTACACCAGAGGTTTTGGTGGACTAGGATGAAGAGAGAAATCGCTCAATACATTGCTAATTGTGACGTTTGTCGTCGTGTTACAACAGAGCATCAACGACCTGCTGGCACCCTTCAACCTTTGGCTATTCCCGAATGGAAATGGGATAAAACCAGTATGGATTTCATCACCGGGTTTCCCAGGACCAAGAGAGGGAATAATGCCATCTTCGTCGTGATCGACCGACTTTCCAAAGTAGCCCACTTTCTATCTATTCGTGAGAGTATCACCACTAGCTAGCTAGCCGATTTATACATCTCCCGGATAGTGTCTCTTCATGGTGTTCCATTGGAAATTAACTCAGACCGTGGGAGTCTCTTCACCTCTCGATTTTGTGAAAGTTTCCAAAATGCTATGGGAACTCGTCTCTCTTTTAGTACCGCCTTCCATCCTCAATCAAGTGGTCAAGTGGAGCGAGTCAATCAAATTCTGGAAGATATGCTCCGAGCTTCTGTCATCTCGTTCGGAATGAGTTGGAAGAAATGCCTTCCATTCACGGAGTTTGCTTATAACAATAGTTATCAAACTAGCTTGGGCAAGGCTCCTTTCGAAGTTCTCTATGGACGAAAATGTCGAACGCCTCTTAACAGGTCAGAAACCGGGGAAAGACAACTCTTTGGCCCGGATATGATTCAGGAAGCAGAAGAGCAGGTTCGCGTTATTCGTGAGAAATTGAAAACAGCCCAATCTCGTCAAAAGATTCAATATGATCGTAAACATAAGCCTATGACTTATGAAGTTGGCGAGAAGGCTTACCTTCGTGTTACTCCGTTAAAGGGAACCCATCGTTTCGGTATCAAAGGCAAATTGGCTCCTCGTTACATTGGACCCTTTCGCATTCTTGCCAAACGAGGAGAAGTTGCCTACCAATTGGAACTACCTTCGCATCTGTCCAGAGTTCACGATGTCTTCCATGTTTCTCAACTCAGGCGTTGCTTCGCGGATCCTATCCGTGGAGTGGAGCACGAAACGCTTGATCTACAAGATAACCTCTCATATCGGGAATATCCCGTTCGTATCCTTGATCATGCCGAGCGTACCACTCGACGCCATAACATCAAGTTTCTCAAGGTTCAATGGTCACACCATTCCGAGAAAGAAGCCACTTGGGAAAGGGAGGATCGTCTTCGACTCGAGTACCCCACCTTCTTCCCAGAGAATCCTAAATCTCGGGACGAGATTCTTTTGAGTGGGGGTGAGTTGTCACACCCTAGCTAGTTCAAGCATTAGAGTGTGCATCATGTTTAAATTCCTCTTAAATTTCAAATGGGGAAGGCAGAAACCCCCAACACCCCGTGGAAACAACTAGGGTTTACTAAAATTATTTTCAATGAACCTGAAATGCCCTTCTAAAAAGTTCACCCTCTTTGTCTTGGGTTAGAACCTCTAGCAAAATTGGTGCACAATTTTCTAGGTCAACAGAAGGTCATTGAATTAAATCATAAGTATTTGAATTTGGGCATTTAAATGCTATAAAATAATTTAAATGCTCAAATAATTCTAAAAATAAATGTTTGTTGTTGGAAATATTCTAAACAGAGCCCACAATTATTTTCAAGATTTTTGGAAACGTTTTAGTATTTTTAATAAAGCCTAACAGTTGCAGTTAAATAGAAAAAGAAAACAAATCAGAAAAAGAGAGAGAGGGAGAAGCCCACATGGGCCTTACCTGTGCTGGCCGGCCCACCAGGCCCGTGCCAGTCGTCACCTACCACTGCCAGTAGGCAGAGGCGTGTCGCCGGCGCGTGCTCCCATGGCCACCTCTTGCTTCCACCTCTTGCTGCCTCCTCGTCCCCATCCGAGCGCCACGGAGACGCCCAACACCTCCCTGCACTCCTCCCCTCTCTCCTCCTCGTCTCCCTCACCCTCTCCCACGATGGCCGAGCGCGATCCTTGCCGCCATTCGCCGTAGTTGCCACCAGAGCCACCCTCTCGCCTCCCTGACGTGCCCGTGAGATCCGCCTCCATCGTCTACGCCTCCCCGTCGACTCACGCAACGCCGTACGCCTCCAAGCGCCTCCCCGACACCTTCTTCTTCCTCGGTCCGCCGAGATCACCGGCAACGCCCCGATGACGTCTGACCTCCCTTGAGCCCGCTGAGACGCGTCCTGCAACCGCCATGAGCTCCTCTACCGATCCCCCCTCTTCTCTGCTTCGTTTGCCCGCCGTAGATGTCACATCCCTAGCTTCTGGTGCTGCCTGGTGTGTGCATCATGTTTAAATTCTGAAATTTGAACTGAGGGAAATTGGAAGCCTCAAAACCCTAAGTAAAGAGGGGCAAGAAGCCCTAAAATTGCAATCAGTAAATCCAAAATGCCCTAGAAATAGCTCTGACAATTTTGGCAAGAGTTATAAATCAAACCAAAATTTTGGGACATTTCTAAGGAATTATTGAGCTCTGATTTTAAATCAATATTTTATTTGAATTTGGAGTTATATTCATAATATATAATGAATATATTTTCAAATGACCTGAGATATTTTTGTTATGTGTGGAGAAGTCCATTAAGTGACTTTAAAAATATCCAGGGGAGTTTTGGCACTGTTTTCAAATTCTGTTTGAATTAAAAATTCAGTGCCAATTAAATAAAACAGAACAAAAATAGAAAACAGTAAATAAAAGAGAGAGAGAGAGAAGGAAGTTACCTGGCCTTACCGTGCAGCCCACCAGAGCCTGGCCCAGCTCCCCCACCTGGCCAGCCCAGCCCATCTCCACCCCTCCCCCTGTCGTCTTCCTCCCTGCCAGGAGGACAGACACCGCGACGCCGCCGCGCGCGCCACCTCCTGCTTCCCCTGGCCACCCCCCGCTTCCTCCCCGAGCCCTCTAACGACGCCACGGAGGCGTCCCCGACCGCTATCCCTCTCTCTGCTCGCTCTGGCTCTCTCCCTCTCTCGATTTGGAGCACCACCGAGAGCCACCGGAGGGCGCCGCCGTCGCATCCATAGCCACCGGCCACCCCTTGCCCTTCCGATGAGCTCAGGAGCTCCGTCCCGACCCCATGAAGCTCCACCACGACGCATGCGACGCCGGGTGCCCCGTAGCCACGCCATCACCGCCATCTTCATCGCCACGGCCGGCAATCGCCGCCGTTCAATTCGTCGCCGACAGGACGTCCCCGAGCCCACTTAGCGTCTCGTCCGACTCCCCGTGAGCTCCTCTTCTCTTCCCCTCACTCCCCGCACCTGATTTCGTCCCCTAGCTCCTTCTTCCACCACGGCCGAAGCTCGCCGCCGCCGTGCCTCGTCGCCGTCGTGGCCAGAGCCACTGGAGCTCCCACCTGAGTGCACCATCGTGCTCAGAACGTCTCCACAAGCCCGTAGCACGCCCCAGCTCGCCTTCCTCTGCCCCTAGCTCTCGCTCGCGTCTCGCCCGAACTCCGGCCGCCGCCGCGAGCTCGCTTCCGACGAGCTCGGTCCACCCCAGCTGCTCCCGCTTGCCCCGTTAGATGCGCCACTCCTCCAGCTCCCCGTAGAGCCAAACCCCGTCGCAAACCACCGTCTGTAGCACCGTCCCGAGCAACTCCGGCGAGGTCCCGCCGTCGCCGTGGTCGCCGGCGTCACTTGGTGACGTGGCACGTCATTAGCCACTAATGACCCAGCCAAACCAACCCTAGTGCCACTGCCATGTGGGCCCCGAGCCTAATTAGGTTAGTTTAATTTTTCTGTTTAGATTAGTGCTAATCTGTGGACCCCATGTGTCAGATTTTGACTTAGTCAAGTCAACGTTGACCGGACCCACCTGTCAAACACCCAAACCAGCCCTGTGTCACTGACGTGTGGCCCCACACATCAGGTTTGACTCTGGGCGGCCCAGTTGACCTGCTGACGTCATGATGATGTCAGGCTGACGCAATAAGTATTTTCTGGATTTAAAAATAATCAGGAAATTCCAAAAAATTGTATAAACTTCTAAAAATCATAGAAATTCAACCGTAACTCCAAATTAAATAATTTATATATGAAAAATTATCAGAAAAATTCAAGGAATCCATCTGTACCATTTTCATGCATGTTAGAACAACTTATCACTACTGTTTAGGACAAATGAAGTGAATGGCATTTGAATAATCACATATGGAGTTTGAATTTGAATCTTGTATTCAAACCAACTTCATTTAATCTGTTGCTAGTTGCATTAGCTCAAAACACATTCATCTTGCCATGTCATGATCATGCATCATATTGTGCATTGCATTGATTGTGTTCCCTTCTGTGTTGCCGATATTTGTCCCCTCCCGATAGATGTGATACCGATGATGTGATCGTTGACACTGATGAAGACTCAATGTTATCTTCAGAAGTGCCAGGCAAGCAAAACCCCCTTGTTCATTCCGATAAAATCCCACTCTCTCGCTCCTGCTCTCTTTTACTGCATTAGGACAACAACGACATATTTGATACTTGCTGCGGTAGCTGAACCCTTTATCCTTTGCATGACCTGTCATTGCCACAGTAAGTAGATGAAACCCACTAGCATGAGTAGGAGTTGTTTGAGCCCTGATGTGCCTACTCATTCATGATTGTTTGTCATGCCTGCTACTGCTTAGAGTTGAGTCAGGTCTGATTCATCGGGGATGAATCAGAGGTGTGTGAACATGTCCTACTGTGTGTGAGCTAAGTGTGTGAACACGATTTGGTAAAGGTAGCGGTGAGAGGCCATGTATGAGTACATGGTGGGTTGTCTCATTGCAGCCGTCCTCAGGAACTGAGTTCTGTGTTTGTGATCCATGACCAGTTACTACCACACATTGGGTTCCGGTAACTCGACCCCTCTCGGCTTATTAATCAACATGATCTCTGTCCAGGAGTTGCAACTAGTTTCAGGTGTTTGTAGGTAGTGTTAGTAGTCTACCAAGTGGCACCCGGTACAGGTGGGCTTGGGACAGACTAGGCACAGTGGCCCGGTGTACCAAGTGGCACCCGGTTGGTGGGCTTGGGAACCCTGCTCACATCGTTTGGGGCCGTAAGCGACACCCCGGCCGGATCTCCTTGCGGATGGAACCCGAATAGGCGATAAACCTGCACTAGAGACTTGTTCGGTTAGTCAGGTCCTGGCCGACTCCCTCGCCCGGCTTCCGCTTGAAGGTTGCCGAGGTACATGACGTGTATAGGGCGGTAAGTGGCGAGAGCGTGTGTGAAGAAGTACACCCCTGCAGGGTTATCAATATCTATTCGAATAGCCGGATTCCTCGGATATGGAAACGTGGACCCCTTGCATAGTTCATAGACAAGTGAAAGTGGATACCCTAAAATACGCAAGATAAGCGTGAGTGCTATGGATGGCGTTCTCGTAGGGAGACGGGAGCGGATCCATAGTGGTGTATTGATATGGTGAATATGTGGACTCGTGTGCGCCACCTCAAAAGAGTTACTTGCAGTCGTAGTTCAGGATAGCCACCGAGTCAAAGCTGGCTTGCTGCAGTTAAACTCCACCACCCCCTTGTTGATAATGATGCATATGTAGATAGATCTGATGTAAGTCTTGCTGGGTACATTTGTACTCACGTTTGCCTATTTATGTTTTTTTGCAGAGAGACTTCGGTCTCGTTAGTAGTTCCGCGTGGACTTCGACGTTTAGCTTGATACCTCAGCTACGATCTTGTGCCCTCGGCAGGATCTGGTAGATAGTCAGGCTTCTCAGCCTTTTCCATTTATAGATGTCTGTACTCAGACATGATAGCTTCCGCTTGTGTTTTGACTTGTATGCTCTGAGTGTTGGGTCATGAGACCCATGATTGTAATATCTCGCTCCTCGGAGCCTTTTGAATATAAACTACTAAGTCGTAGAGTCATTTTGTGATGCCATGTTGTATTGCACATATCGAGCATATTGTGTGTATGTTATTGAAATGCTTGGTATGTGTGGGATCTGACTATCTAGTTGTTTATCTTTAGTAGCCTCTCTTACCGGGAAATGTCTCCTAGTGTTTCCACCGAGCCATGGTAGCTTGCTACTGCTCCGGAACATTTAGGCTGGCCGGCATGTGTCCTTCTTCGTTCCTGTGTCTGTCCCTTCGGGGAAATGTCACGCGATGAATACCAGAGTCCTGTTAGCCCGCTATAGCCCGATTCACCAGAGTCCTGCTAGCCCAGTGCTACAGCCTGGATTCACTCGCTGATGACCGACACGTTCGATGCTGGGTCATGGATGCCTGTCCCTGTAAGTCTGTGCCACTTTGGGTTTACGACTAGCCATGTCAGCCCGGGCTCCTTATCATATGGATGCTAGCGACACTGTCATATACGTGTGCCAAAAGGCGCAAACGGTCCCGGGCAAAGGTAAGGCGACACCCGTGGGAATACCGTGCGTGAGGCCGCAAAGTGATATGAGGTGTTACATGCTAGATCGATGTGGCATTGAGTCGGGGTCCTGACAGCGTTGGTATCAGAGCTTGACTGCCTGTAGGATTACCAAGCCAAACTGGCCGAAGTTGAGTCTAGAAATGCTTTAGTTATATGTAAGGGAATTGATTGTGGGATGGAACGTAAGGCTCTTTTTACTCCTTATACCTTATGCCTTCTGATCTGAGTCATCTTATCTTTCCTATGGGGATTAAGAACTAGGCTATCTCTTCTTTCTATCAGGATCACGTGTTACTAATCCGTAGACTTATAGATTGTTGGACTTAAGCCTTGTTTCAGTTCCTACTACCTCTGTATGTTAATTATTGATCTCGAGACCTTGATATTGTGCTTCTGAGTGGTTATGCCACCATTTTTTGTGAATGTCTCAAATCTTTTCTGAGCATTTACAGCCGTTATGCTGTCCGAGTCATTCCAGGTTTCTAAATAGTCTGATGCATTTGCAAAATCCTTTCCCTCTGGTTTCGATGTTCCTTTATGCCAGCTCAATCACACCAATTGTTGAGTTGAGGTATTCTATTGCCTTGACATTATGTTGGAGTTACTATTATGACCCTAGGTGTCTCAGGGGATCATCTAGTAGTCTAGCCATGAATTATGTTCCAGTGTGATGACTCTGGCCGTCATTATCGAAAGCATCCCGTGATGCCATTTAGTAGTAGGTATTCTATCCCTGGGTTTTGAACCCGAGATTCACCCTACTTGCTTCATGTTGATAGTTTCGCTCGTTCCTTTAGGTTATTAGTAACCTTTGCGATAGTCCTTGAAGTCCGTGGTATCTTCTTCTTCCAGATACCATGAACTACTTATGGCAGAAGTTCCTCGTTGAACTGAAATATCACAACAGGATTATTCTTGAGGAGTTCTCCATTCATAAATCGTGACTCTGCCAGTTCTACCTTTCTGCATGGGTTATCCGGAAGAAATATGTTGAACTTGGTTCGACATACTAATCTATGCATCCACAACTCAGAAAATTATATGTTCCTTTGAGTTGTTCTCTTTAGTTGCATTCTGACCCTCGTCTATCAATTGATAGTCAAGAGTATGCGTGCGTTCGTTTATCGATGCCTATTACTCTTGTGGTCCGTCAAGCCATTCTATCGCATAATGACTAGGAGAAACAAACTCCAGTACCTCTTCCGTATCCAGGATTGGGTCAAAGAAGTTGTGCTCCGCAGATCAAATTGCTAATCCAGCTTTTGTTCTGTTCTACCTTGGAGTATTACCATCTTTATATCGGGATTGTTATAGGAATTGCACACCATCCTATGAACTCTTGGTACAGTGATACTTCTTGCCATCATTAGTCATTCCTCGGTCTTCGTGTTGATGCAACCGGAATACCGACAAATGAATTGTGATGTGTGAAATCAATACTCCCAGCAACCTCGTTGCTTGGTAGTTAAAGGACAATAATTTCATTCTTAGTGTGTTGGTTATTGAATCATCATTCTAAGATTGATCGTGCTACCTAGTCCATTCTCCTGGTTCACTCCTCGATCGATGAGTTAGGATTATTTCAAATCCTTGCTCTATTGATCATATCGTCTCGCCCTGAAAAGCAAGATTGTTCTCGAGCTTAGTAACATACCGGTGGTTCGTGATTTCTGAAGATCTTCTCGGAAGTATTACCAGGTTGTCACCTGACCGCTATGTTGAGCTCGTGATCAAGCTGGTTTCTTGTGAACCACCTTCTCTCCAAGAATTGGTGTTAGATATCCCTGAGCTAGTTGGTTAAGCTAAACGACAACTTGGAGGGTTGGAAGATAAAGCTTGCCTGACTTAGTTCGTTCCAAAGGGATATTCTTGTGTAGTGTGTGTTGAAGAAAGATGATATCTTCATCGATTGGTCCCTGTGATCAGTTGCTGGACCTATCGTCTTATCAATCCTTTGATTTGAGTGTGGGCTATCGTCAAATCAAGTCAGAACCAACGATGTTCGTAATGTTGTCTTCCTCGTGGTTGATCCCTCGAGCATACACCATTATATCTTTTGGGTCTGACCAATGCTATCACCGTGTTCACATGATGGTGGAAGTCCAGTGATATGGAAATTCCGATGAATTGTTGTTGAGCCCATTGACAACATCCTTATCTCCTCCATGATTTTGAAGAACACTAAGCTAGTGTTGGAAACTTGTGTAAGCATTTTCTTCATGCCCCGTTCATGAAGTATATGTTTGGATGAAAGAAGTGACTTCCTTTGATTCACGTGCATTTGATGTAAGTTGCCGTCGTGAATTCGAGAAAGTTTGTTTTTGCTCCTCTGGAATCATCCCAAGTCCGTCATGCATGTGCGAAGTATTCTATGGTCTGATAGACTGATCATCTTCATCCCATATGTATCCCTAGCACACCAAGCCACTGATTGATTTGTTCAAGGAAAAGGAGTTGTTGTGCAAATGCTAGTTCATGCACAAGATTCCTATATCCTCAATGATGGTTCCTTACCAGAACTCGGTAGTGTTTTATTGTAAGACTACCATGTGATCATGTTTGTCTGGGACAGCGTGTTCACATGTTTGTAGCAAAACCAGCTCATGTTTTGGAGCTTACTATCGTAGTTCATTCCCCGAGAATCTCGCAACGTCATCTCGTCGATTTGTGTTGCAAACTTTCGTTTTTCTTCCTAGACTCGATGAGTATGGAATATCCTGACACCAACCAGATCTGAATCTCAGGCAGATATGATGGTTGGAACATTTCCCAAGACTTATAATATTGGTCTCGCGATAACCGGTAGAGTGGATATCGTGGCCAACACACCCAGCCGGAAGACCTGTTATTATAATATCTTGATTGAGGAAGTTGGCCACCTCCCCATAGGGATTTCCTAGGATTTACTCCCTAGTTGCCCCTATGGATTCTTGAGCTCCCGAAGTCCGACCTTTTACTTGATGTTCTAGTTATCAAACCATTTCTATGAATGGGTTACACTAGCACATCAAGGAGAACATTAGGAGCGGAGTGCTAAATGTGTCTCGGTCGATCATCCAGATTTTGTTCCTTGGCTTCGCTAAGGTGAAATCTGAGAAAGTGTTATCCTTCTTTGCATCTGCATCGTCCATCGCTATTCATCATGGTAGTATGTTGTGTTGCCAGGATTCTTGACACGGATGTTGGTAAAACCTTGATGAATATGGAAATGCTCAAGTTCTTGAGAGCACGCACAAGCGCTACGTGTTATCATCGGGCTAATTGGGTTTCCTCTCCGTTTCCTCGGCAATGCTATGATCTTTTCAGACAGTGAATTCACTCTCTGTTGTTGGGTTCTTCCCCAGTTACCAGAATCATTCCCAGCATTTGCATTTTGTTCCCAGCTGGCACCGCCAATGTGCCATTCTACCATGGGTATCATCCATTTCCGGTGATAAGCAAATTCATCCATTACGTTGTCTTCAACAAGGTAATACACATCATCCAAGTCCAAGTATGCCATTCTATCGACCCCGCCAATCGATTGCTGTGATTTGCCTTAGGCTGATATAGAGAGTCTCAATGATCTCTATATCAAAGGTAATTCTTTTTGCCACTTAAGATAATAATCTACGAATCACCCTTCTCCAGGATGTTTTGTCGTGGTATCATGGCAATTCAATCCTCGCTACGTTGACAATCGATTACCACCTTCTTAAGTGTGGAATTGTTGTCCACCTAGTGAACCTTCGTCATCCGTTTCTTTCCACCCCTCTTGATGTGTATCTCGTGTCTCAGCTCGAGAGATGTTGCGATGTCACATTCCGGGAGTTAATCCTGAGTTGTTCGATCTTCGAGAAGATCGACCCTTCTAGAGTCTCCTTCTTCCCTCCATGTCATGTTGACAGGATTTCTCAGAGCAAGACTTCAAGACAATGATGGTGAATGAATCAACGTTCAACTGAAGTGCACCCTGGATCGTGAAGATTATACTAGTCTGCGTTACCCTTCACCTTACCCTACGCTTGAATCTCGAGACGAGATTCTTGTTTAGTGGGGGTGAGTTGTCACATCCCTAGCTTCTGGTGCTGCCTGGTGTGTGCATCATGTTTAAATTCTGAAATTTGAACTGAGGGAAATTGGAAGCCTCAAAACCCTAAGTAAAGAGGGGCAAGAAGCCCTAAAATTGCAATCAGTAAATCCAAAATGCCCTAGAAATAGCTCTGACAATTTTGGCAAGAGTTATAAATCAAACCAAAATTTTGGGACATTTCTAAGGAATTATTGGGCTCTGATTTTAAATCAATATTTTATTTGAATTTGGAGTTATATTCATAATATATAATGAATATATTTTCAAATGACCTGAGATATTTTTGTTATGTGTGGAGAAGTCCATTAAGTAACTTTAAAAATATCCAGGGGAGTTTTGGCACTGTTTTCAAATTCTGTTTGAATTAAAAATTTAGTGCCAATTAAATAAAACAGAACAAAAATAGAAAACAGTAAATAAAAGAGAGAGAGAGAAGGAAGTTACCTGGCCTTACCGTGCAGCCCACCAGAGCCTGGCCCAGCTCCCCCACCTGGCCAGCCCAGCCCATCTCCACCCCTCCCCCTGTCGTCTTCCTCCCTGCCAGGAGGACAGACACCGCGATGCCGCCGCGCGCGCCACCTCCTGCTTCCCCTGGCCACCTCCTGCTTCCTCCCCGAGCCCTCTAACGACGCCACGGAGGCGCCCCGACCGCTATCCCTCTCTCTGCTCGCTCTGGCTCTCTCCCTCTCTCGATTTGGAGCACCACCGAGAGCCACCGGAGGGCGCCGCCGTCGCATCCATAGCCACCAGCCACCCCTCGCCCTTCCGATGAGCTCAGGAGCTCCGTCCTGACCCCATGAAGCTCCACCACGACGCATGCGACGCCGGGTGCCCCGTAGCCACGCCATCACCGCCATCTTCATCGCCACGGCCGGCAATCGCCGCCGTTCAATTCGTCGCCGACAGGACGTCCCCGAGCCCACTTAGCGTGTCGTCCGACTCCCCGTGAGCTCCTCTTCTCTTCCCCTCACTCCCCGCACCTGATTTCGTCCCCTAGCTCCTTCTTCCACCATGGCCGAAGCTCGCCGCTGCCGTGCCTCGTCGCCGTCGTGGCCAGAGCCACTGGAGCTCCCACCTGAGTGCACCATCGTGCTCAGAACATCTCCACAAGCCCGTAGCACGCCCCAGCTCGCCTTCCTGTGCCCCCTAGCTCTCGCTCGCGTCTCGCCCGAACTCCGGCCGCCGCTGCGAGCTCGCTTCCGACGAGCTCGGTCCACCCCAGCTGCTCCCGCTTGCCCCATTAGATGCGCCACTCCTCCAGCTCCCCGTAGAGCCAAACCCCGTCGCAAACCACCGTCTGTAGCACCTTCCCGAGCAACTCCGGCGAGGTCCCGCCGTCGCCGTGGTCGCCGGCGTCACTTGGTGACGTGGCACGTCATTAGCCACTAATGACCCAGCCGAACCAACCCTAGTGCCACTGCCATGTGGGCCCCGAGCCTAATTAGGTTAGTTTAATTTTTCTGTTTAGATTAGTGCTAATCTGTGGACCCCATGTGTCAGATTTTGACTTAGTCAAGTCAACATTGACCGGACCCACCTGTCAAACACCCAAACCAGCCCTGTGTCACTGACGTGTGGCCCCACACGTCAGGTTTGACTCTGGGTGACCCAGTTGACCTGCTGACGTCATGATGATGTCAGGCTGACGCAATAAGTATTTTCTGGATTTAAAAATAATCAGGAGATTCCGGAAAATTGTATAAACTTCTAAAAATCATAGAAATTCAACCGTAACTCCAAATTAAATAATTTATATATGAAAAATTATCAGAAAAATTCATGGAATCCATCTGTACCATTTTCATGCATGTTAGAACAACTTATCACTTCTGTTTAGGACAAATGAAGTGAATGGCATTTGAATAATCACATATGGAGTTTGAATTTGAATCTTGTATTCAAACCAACTTCATTTAATCTGTTGCTAGTTGCATTAGCTCAAAACACATTCATCTTGCCATGTCATGATCATGCATCATATTGTGCATTGCATTGATTGTGTTCCCTTCTGTGTTGCCGGTATTTGTCCCCTCCCGATAGACGTGATACCGATGATGTGATCGTTGACACTGATGAAGACTCAATGTTATCTTCAGAAGTGCCAGGCAAGCAAAACCCCCTTGTTCATTCCGATAAAATCCCACTCTCTCGCTCCTGCTCTCTTTTACTGCATTAGGACAACAACGACATATTTGATACTTGCTGCGGTAGCTGAACCCTTTATCCTTTGCATGACCTGTCATTGCCACAGTAAGTAGATG
This sequence comes from Triticum dicoccoides, assembly GCF_002162155.2. Lineage (NCBI taxonomy): Eukaryota > Viridiplantae > Streptophyta > Magnoliopsida > Poales > Poaceae > Triticum > Triticum dicoccoides. Next base: position 260,588,158 of record NC_041382.1, on the reverse strand, counting down.
AAACCCACTAGCATGAGTAGGAGTTGTTTGAGCCCTGATGTGCCTACTCATTCATGATTGTTTGTCATGCCTGCTACTGCTTAGAGTTGAGTCAGGTCTGATTCATCGGGGATGAATCAGAGGTGTGTGAACATGTCCTACTGTGTGTGAGCTAAGTGTGTGAACACGATTTGGTAAAGGTAGCGGTGAGAGGCCATGTATGAGTACATGGTGGGTTGTCTCATTGCAGCCGTCCTCAGGAACTGAGTTCTGTGTTTGTGATCCATGACCAGTTACTACCACACATTGGGTTCCGGTAACTCGACCCCTCTCGGCTTATTAATCAACATGATCTCTGTCCAGGAGTTGCAACTAGTTTCTGGTGTTTGTAGGTAGTGTTAGTAGTCTACCAAGTGGCACCCGGTACAGGTGGGCTTGGGACAGACTAGGCACAGTGGCCCGGTGTACCAAGTGGCACCCGGTTGGTGGGCTTGGGAACCCTGCTCACATCGTTTGGGGCCGTAAGCGACACCCCGGCCGGATCTCCTTGCGGATGGAACCCGAATAGGCGATAAACCTGCACTAGAGACTTGTTCGGTTAGTCAGGTCGTGGCCGACTCCCTCGCCCGGATTCCGCTTGAAGGTTGCCGAGGTACATGACGTGTACAGGGCGGTAAGTGGCGAGAGCGTGTGTGAAGAAGTACACCCCTGCAGGGTTATCAATATCTATTCGAATAGCCGGATTCCTCGGATATGGAAACGTGGACCCCTTGCATAGTTCATAGACAAGTGAAAGTGGATACCCTAAAATACGCAAGATAAGCGTGAGTGCTATGGATGGCGTTCTCGTAGGGAGACGGGAGCGGATCCATAGTGGTGTATTGATATGGTGAATATGTGGACTCGTGTGCGCCACCTCAAAAGAGTTACTTGCAGTCATAGTTCAGGATAGCCACCGAGTCAAAGCTGGCTTGCTGCAGTTAAACTCCACCACCCCCTTGTTGATAATGATGCATATGTAGATAGATCTGATGTAAGTCTTGCTGGGTACATTTGTACTCACGTTTGCCTATTTATGTTTTTTTGCAGAGAGACTTCGGTCTCGTTAGTAGTTCCGCGTGGACTTCGACGTTTAGCTTGATACCTCAGCTACAATCTTGTGCCCTCGGCAGGATCTGGTAGATAGTCAGGCTTCTCAGCCTTTTCCATTTATAGATGTCTGTACTCACACATGATAGCTTCCGCTTGTGTTTTGACTTGTATGCTCTGAGTGTTGGGTCATGAGACCCATGATTGTAATATCTCGCTCCTCGGAGCCTTTTGAATATAAACTACTGAGTCGTAGAGTTATTTTGTGATGCCATGTTGTATTGCACATATCGAGCATATTGTGTGTATGTTATTGAAATGCTTGGTATGTGTGGGACCTGACTATCTAGTTGTTTATCTTTAGTAGCCTCTCTTACCGGGAAATGTCTCCTAGTGTTTCCACCGAGCCATGGTAGCTTGCTACTGCTCCGGAACATTTAGGCTGGCCGGCATGTGTCCTTCTTCGTTCCTGTGTCTGTCCCTTCGGGGAAATGTCACGCGATGAATACCAGAGTCCTGTTAGCCCGCTACAGCCCGGTTCACCGGAGTCCTGCTAGCCCAGTGCTACAGCCTGGATTCACTCGCTGATGACCGACACGTTCGATGCTGGGTCATGGATGCCTGTCCCTGTAAGTCTGTGCCACTTTGGGTTTACGACTAGCCATGTCAGCCCGGGCTCCTTATCATATGGATGCTAGCGACACTGTCATATACGTGTGCCAAAAGGCGCAAACGGTCCCGGGCAAAGGTAAGGCGACACCCGTGGGAATACCGTGCGTGAGGCCGCAAAGTGATATGAGGTGTTACATGCTAGATCGATGTGGCATTGAGTCGGGGTCCTGACAGTAGACGCCGCACCCTTGCTCATCGTAGCACGCCGCCGCGCGAGCTTGATGTCGGCGTCACTCTGGTGGCCTTTTGGTCAAGCGTGGGTGCTTAACGCACTCCACGCACCTCGCAGCGCCTCGCTAGCACGTCCATTTCCCCCTAGGATAGCTTAGCCAAGAGTTAAAGCTGGCTTGCTGCAATAACCACACCACCTTCTTGAGAATGAGCATGTATATTAGGTTCTAATGTAAGACTTGCTCAGTACCTTGTACTCATGTTTGCTTATTTATTGTTTTCAGACGACAACACCGCCCCCTCCGATGGGTTTTATGTAGACCTTGATGTCGACGAGTGACTAGCCACCCAGGTGGTTATCCTGGCCATGGAGGGCCCTATGTAGATACACAGGCTTCGAGAAGCCTTCTTTCTTTCTAGTGTTTGTACTCAGACTAGTTGCTTCCGCATGTGCTTGTATGATTGTATGACTTGAGTGTCGGGTCATGGGACCCCTATCTATATGAACATGTTATGTATGGCTCTCAGGAGCCTTTAATTAAAGTACTTGAGTTGTAGAGTTTTGTTGTGATGCCATGTTGTATATAATCATATCGGGCATATTGTGTGTATGATTGAAATTCTTGGTATGAGTGGGATCCGACAATCTAGTTGTTTATCCTTGGCAGTCTTTCTTATGGGGAAATGTAGTCTAGTGTTCCTCGAGCCATAGTAGTCCGCTACAGCCTGGTTCACCGGAGTCCTGCTAGCCCAGCACTACTGTTCAGGACACTTGACTGGCTGGCATGTGTTTCACTTCGTTCCTATGTCTGTCCCTTCGGGGAAATGTCACGCAGTGATATCCGGAGTCCTGTTAGCCCAGTGCTACAGCTCGGAATCACTCGCTGATGACCGACATGCTCGATGTGATTCATGTATGCCTGTCTCCATAGGTATGTGCCGCTTTGGGTTCACGACTAGTCATGTCGGCCCGAGTTCTCTGTCATATGGATGCTAGCGACACTATCATACACGTGAGCCAAAAGGCGCAAATGGTCCCGGGCCATGGTAAGGCGACACCCGTGGGATACCGTGCGTGAGGCCGCAAAGTGATATGAGGTGTTACCGGCTAGATCTATGTGACTTGGAATCGGGGTCCTTACAAGATCTTAATTACTTTATTCAAACAACAAGCAAAATAAAATAAATTCCATTGCAAGGATAGCACATATCATGTGAAGAAGCAAAAACTTTGCCTCAACCGAGGCTAACCGATAGTTGTTGATGAAGAAAGGTGGGATGCCTACCGGGGCATCCCCAAGCTTAGATGCTTGAGACTTCTTGAAATATTAATTAGGGATACGTTGGGCATCCCCAAGCTTGAGCTTTTGTATCTCCTTAATTCCTCTCATATCATAGTTTCCTGGAATCTTAAAAACTTCGTGCACACAAAACTCAACAAGAACTCGTGACATAAGTTAGTATAAATCAACACAAAACCTTATGATTCTCTACTGTAGAAAATCACTAAAAATATAATTTGACATTGCATACTAAATGCCTCTGCATATTTAATAGTCCTATCCTCAAATAGAATAATTAAACAAGCATACATATGCAAACAATGCAAACATAACAGAAATCTATCTAAACAGGATAGTCTGTAAAGAATGCAAGAGGAATCATACTTCTTTAAATCCAAAAATTCTGAAAAAATTACCACACTATATATAATTTATTTTTATCATTGTGTCAAAATTTCAAGATTTTATCATGTTCTAACTACTCACAAATATTCAAAACATAACAACAAACTTTCTGTTTTTAAAATAGCAACATATAGACTTGAAAAATAAGCCACATAAAGAACACGAGAGAGAGAGAGAGAGATCAAACACATAGCTGCTGGTACATACCCTCAGCCCCGAGGGTGAACTACTCCCTCCTCGTCATGGAGAGTGCCGGGATGATGAAGATGGCCACCGGTGATGGATCCCCCCTCCAGCAGGGTGCCGGGGCAAGATCCCGAATGGTTTTTGGTGGCTACAGAGGCTTGTGGCGGCGGAACTCCCGATCTAGGTTTCTTTTTGGGGGTTTCTGTATTTATAGGAATTTTTGGCGTCTGTCTCACGTTAGGGGGGTCTCCGGGTCATCCACGAGGCTGGGGGGCGCCAAGGGTGGTAAGGCGCGCCCTCCACAAACATCGATGGCTCGGGACTCTTCTAGCCCAACTATTTTACTCCGGGGGCTTCTTTTGGTCCATAAAAATCATCAAAAATTGGTACGTCAATTGGACTCCATTTGGTATTCCTTTTCTGTAAAACTCAAAATCAAGGAAAAACATAAACTCGCATTGGGCTCTAGGTTAATAGGTCAGTCCCAAAAATCATATAAATGCATATAAAACATCCAAGATGGATAATATAATAGCATGGAATGGTCAAAAATTATAGATACATTGGAGAAGTATCACTCATGAAGCTTGGACTTGGCATGAAGTAGGGCTTGTTGGGACTTGTGCATTTGAGCTTGGGGAGCATCTTCATGGTGATGGTGTCGTTGTCGTGCTTGAGATCGTAGTAGATGTTGTTCGTCTTCGTCGTGCACATGTTGCTTGGAGGTGACTTTCCCTTCATGACGATGTGGATCAAGAATGTGATGATGGTCGCCATGTAGATGTGGACGTGTACGAATTGAGCTTGCATCGCTTGGGTGCTCTGAAGAAGATTGACTTGCTCGCCGTCGCCTTGAGGATGATGAAGGGAAATAACGTTTGACCACAAAGTCTGAATCTCCTCCATCCTTGCATGTTGCTCCTCCTTTTGTGCGGAAAGATTGTTGTCTAAGTAGTCCCTTTTCCTTGCTTTGGAGTGACGAATGTCGATGGAGAGGTTCTTGATGCGCTCTCGCAAGGACAAATATAGACGCTTTGGTGATGTATTTGTTCGCGCCGTCATTGTCGTCGAAGACCGAAAATGAAATGCCTTTCCTATCCATCACAAGACTCGGGCAAATGTGAGTGGGAGAAAGAGAAGAACTAGACCAAATGTACCTTAACCAACGTTGAAGATGGATCAATGATCACTCAATAATGTAACAAGGAAATATCACAATTGGTATCGAATCTCGTCAATTCTCACACCTACACTCGTAAGGCTTATGGAGTAGCTTGGTGAGGATAGTGGCACAAAAAATTGATGCAAAATGTTAGCAAGAGTCAATAATGTTGAGAGAGATCCACAATTCGCAAGTAAAACAAGTAGACCAATAGCAATGGGTGGCACACAGAAACAAACACACGGATAGATAAGTGAGGTCGTGCAATCAAGGATGGGTACAAAATGTGGAATCCACGGAAAATGCTCTTGTTGCACAACTCTAGAGAGATGCTAGCACGATTGCTTAATAGGCGGATACAGAAACTTGTGCACAACCTATAGGAGACAAAAATGCAACGACTTCTATCCCAAGTGTGCAATGTATATATGGTTCCTGCTGTTATGATCCAAGATGATCATATATGACAATCTTATATGCAATGTGGTAGGATGCTATGGCTATTGCTTACAAGCTCTTTTATCTTTTCTTTGCTTAAAAGCTTATTCTTTTTTTTATATGGCCACAATGCGAAATGCACAAACCAAGATAGAAATTGTGTATATGCAGGGAACAATCTTGTGACACAAGGGATGATATGATGATACCAATATGATATCGTATGTATGCAATGGATGGGTGGATAACTAATGTGCACAAGTAACATTGTCGGGCAATACCCAAATAGCTAGTCTCGATAGACAAGTAACGCAAAATGGGCTAGGGGTTATCAATGCAATTGCAAGGGGAATATGTACAATGATGTTGTCAGTGTACAAAAGCAGGGGCTCTCCTTTTGACCCCTTTACTTGTGCACGGGCAGTCAGAGCCGCGCCAACAGCCATACTTAGCGAGGCAAAGGAGGTAAGCCGAACAGAAGCCGAAGTACGAAAAAACCAAGGCAACACCAAGACCAGAAATGCAGGAGAGCAACAAGGCGAGATGGACTCCCTCGGCAAGATCCTTGTCGAGGCAGCCTCCGCAGCCCTGGCAAGAGCCTTGCCTCGGCAACTTGCCAGATGCCAGCGGAGCAAGCCACCCTACAGCCCACATGCTCCAACCCAACCAACTACATTGGAACCAAGGCTCGGGAGGCGCCTCTGTGGTGGCATGCAAATCTTCGTCAAGATCATAAACAAGTGAGATTAGATGAGGACCAGAAGACGGTGACCCTCGGCGGGATCCTAGCCTAGGAAATCCACATGACCCCCGCAAGACCTTGCCGGGGACAAATACAACGCCATGACAATACCCTTGCCGGGCCCCCAGCAAGACCCTTGCCGAGGGCATCAGCAGGGCCACTGCCAGGCCCGTGCCAGCCAAGACTCCACCATCGTCCCCAAGCATCTGCTAGCTCGCCCAGCTGGGCAGGCACCTGCGTGGCGACGTGCGGCCTCTACACCGACTCGGCAAGCACCTGCGTGGCGGCATGTGACCCTTCATGAAGGCTCCACCGCCGCGCCAGCCCAGCAGCCAGCCAACGTGGAGCTACGACGCCTCGCTAGCTCGGATGCGTGTCGAAGCCAGGCATGGTGGTGATAGGTGGGACGTGCTTCCTTACCACCTCCGATAAAGTGAGAAGGGCACATCGGCTGCGCATTAAATGTGTTTGTCTGACGGGGCCAGAGGATAGACTCATCCACTGTAGACCTTTCCACCTCCTGTGTGCCACTGTGGCAACCCCCTTTCGCCTATAAAAGGAGGCACGGGGCGTCTAGGAGGGGGATTCGGCTCTTTTGGGCAAGTTGCACCCCGTAGCTAGCTCAAGAACACAAGAACACTCAAATACATCCACCAAAGCAGGACTAGGGTATTACGCATCTTCGCGGCCCGAACCTAGGTAAACGATCCATGTGCTTCCTATTAGTCCTGCTCTTTGCACAACCTCGCGCCCGCCAACCATAGAAGGGATCCCAGTGATCCCATAGGTGTAGTTTCCACCGAGAGATGTCGTCGAGGTTATCGTCTGTGTCGGTGATGAGAGGCGGTGTTGTCGATGTCGATCCGTTCCTAATTAGCCGGAACACCTTAGGAAACGGAAAAACTACGAACTCAAAATCTCCAAAGGCAAATGTCAAATGGTGGTAGCGGAATGCGGTGGTGGCTGTGGAAGTATTGGTGCGAAACCGGTCAAAATGGGTTAAGGTGGTGGAAGGGTATGATGGGCAATACACGGTGTCGGATTCGGAAGCACTGTCCCTAAGTAGCCGAAACACCTTAGGAGACACAACTCCCAACACAAACCAAATTGGGTTAAGTTGGGGTGGCGAAAGTGTATGTTGGGCAAGGTTATGCGAAAGTGGTGGTGGTAGTTGGTGAAGAAGAAAACAACTCTAAGTAGGCAAAACACCTTAGGAGACTCAAATGACAACTCAAACAACCATTAATGCTATATGGATCAAAATGGGTTAGGTTGCGGAAGTCGGTGGAGGTGTAGCGGATGATGTGGTGGAAGCCCTAGGCAAAGATGCCAAAGTTCCAAAATTTTGATGGTGTCAAATTGTTGGGGAACGTAGTAATTTCAAAAAATTTCCTACGCACACGCAAGATCATGGTGATGCATAGCAACAAGAGGGGAGAGTGTTGTCCACGTACCCTCGTAGACCGAAAGCAGAAGAGTTAGCACAACGCGGTTGATGTAGTCGTACGTCTTCACGATCCGACTGATCTAGTACCGAACGCACGGCACCTCCGAGTTCTGCACACGTTCAACTCGATGACGTCCCTCGAACTCCGATCCAGCCGAGTGTTGAGGGAGAATTTCGTCGGCACGACGGCGTCGTGACGATGATGATGTTCTACCGACGCAGGGCTTCGCCTAAGCACCGCTACGATATGATCGTGGTGGATTATGGTGCAGGAGGGCACCGCACACGGCTAAGAGATCAAGAGATCAATTGTTGTGTCTTTGGGGTGCCCCCTGCCCCCGTATACAGAGGACTGGAGGAGGGGGACGGCCGGCCCTCTCTATGGCGAGCCCTAGGGGAGTCTGACTCCCACCGGGAGTAGGATTCACCCTTTCCTAGTAGAACTAGGAGCCCTTCCACTTAGTAGGAGTAGGAGGGAAGGAAAGGGAAGGGAAAAGGAGAAGGAAGGAAGGGGGCGCCCCCCCTCCCTAGTCCAATTCGGACCAGCCCATGGGGAGGGGTGCGGCCACCCTTTGAGGCCTTTCTCTCATTTCCCGTATGGCCCATTAAGGCCCAATACGAATTCCCATAACTTCCCGATACTCCCAAAAATACCCGAATCACTCGGAACCTTTCTGATGTCTGAATATAGTCGTCCAATATATCGATCTTTACGTCTCGACCATTTCAAGACTGCTCGTTATGTCCCTGATCTCATCCGGGACTCCGAACTCCTTCGGTACATCAAAACACATAAACTCATAATATAACCGTCATCGAACATTAAGCGTGCGGACCCTACGGGTTCGAGATATATGTAGACATGACCGAGACACGTCTCCGGTCAATAACCAATAGCGGAACATGGATGCTCATATTGGCTCCTACATATTCTATGAAGACCTTTATCAGTCAAACCACATAACAACATACATTGTTCCCTTTGTCATCGGTATGTTACTTGCCCGAGATTCGATCGTCGGTATCTCAATACCTAGTTCAATCTCGTTACCGGTAAGTCTCTTTACTCGTTCCGTAACACAACATCCTGCAACTAACTCATTAGTTGCAAAGCTTGCAATGCTTATAGTGATGTGCATTACCGAGTGGGCCCAGAGATACCTCTCCGACAATCGAAATGACAAATCCTAATCTCGAAATATGCCAACCCAACAAGTACCTTTGGAGACACCTGTAGAGCACCTTTATAATCACCCAGTTACGTTGTGACGTTTGGTAGCACACAAAGTGTTCCTCCGGTAAACATGAGTTGCATAATCTCATAGTCATAGGAACATGTATAACTCATAAGAAAGCAATAGCAACAAACGAAACGATCAAGTGCTATGCTAACGGAATGGGTCAAGTCAATCACATCATTCTCTAATGATGTGACCTTGTTAATCAAATGACAACTCATGTGTATAGCTAGGAAACTTAAACATCTTTGATTCAACGAGCTAGTCATGTAGAGGCATACTAGTGACATACTGTTTGTCTATGTATTCACACATGTATTATGATTTCGGTTAATACAATTCTAGCATGAATAATAAACATTTATCATGATATAAGGAAATAAATAATAACTTTATTATTGCCTCTAGGGCATATTTCCTTCAATCTCCCACTTGCACTAGAGTCAATAATCTAGTTCACATCGCCATGTGATTTAATACCAATAGTTCACATCACCATGTGATTAACACCCATAGTTCACATCGACATGTGACCAACACCCAAAGGGTTTACTAGAGTCAATAATCTAGTTCACATTGCTATGTGATTAATACCCAAAGAGTACTAAGGTGTCATCATGTTTTGCTTGTGAGGGAAGTTTCGTCAAGGGGTCTGCCACATTCAGATCCATATGTATTTTGCAAATTTCTATGTCAACAATGCTCTGCATGGAGCTACTCTAGCTAATTGCTCCCACTTTCAATATGTATCCAGATTGAGACTTTGAGTTATCTGGATCAGTGTCAAAACTTGCATCGACGTAACCCTTTACGACGAACCTTTTGTCACCTCCATAATCGAGAAACATATCCTTATTCCACTAAGGATAATTTTGACCAATGCCAAGTGATCTACTCCTAGATCACTATTGTACTCCCTTGCCAAACTCAAGGCAGGGTATACAATAGGTCTGGTACATAGCATGGCATACTTTATAGAACCTATGGCTGAGGCATAGGGAATGACTTTCATTCTCTCTCTATCTTCTGTCGTGGTTGGGTTTTGAGTCTTACTCAACTTCACACCTTGTAACACAGGCAAGAACTCCTTCTTTGACTGTTCCATTTTGAACTACTTCAAAATCTGGTCAAGGTATGTACTCATTGAAAAACTTATCAAGCGTCTTGATCTATCTCTATAGATCTTGATGCTCAATATGTAAGCAGCTTCACCGAGGTCTTTCTTTGAAAAACTCCTTTCAAACATTCCTTTATGCTTTGCAAAATAATTCTACATTATCTTCGATCAACAATATGTCATTCACATATAGTTATCAGAAATGTTGTAGTGCTCCCACTCGCTTTCTTGTAAATACAGGCTTCACCGCAAGTCTGTATAAAACTATATTCTTTGATCAACTTATCAAAGCGTATATTCCAACTCTGAGATGCTTGCACCAGTCCATAGATGGATCGCTGGAGCTTGCATATTTTGTTAGTACCTTTAGGATTGACAAATCCTTCTGATTGCATCATATACAAATCTTCTTTAATAAATCCATTAAGGAATACAATTTTGTTTATCCATTTGCCAGATTTCATAAAATGTGGCAATTGCTAACATGATTCGGACAGACTTAAGCATAGATACGAGTGAGAAACTCTCATCTTAGTCAACACCTTGAACTTGTCGAAAACTTTTTGCGACAATTCTAGCTTTGTAGATAGTAACACTACTATCAGCGTTCGTCTTCCTCTTGAAGATCCATTTAATCTCAATGGCTCGCCGATCAATGGGCAAGTCAATCAAAGTCCATACTTTATTCTCATACATGGATCTCATCTCAGATTTCATGGCCTCAAGCCATTTCGCGGAATCTGGGCTCATCATCGCTTCCTCATTGTTCGTAGGCTCGTCATTGTCAAGTAACATGACCTCCAAAATAGGATTACCGTACCACTCTGGTGTGGATCTCACTCTGTTTTACCTACGAGGTTCGGTAGTAACTTGATCTGAAGTTACATGATCATCATCATTAGCTTCCTCACTAATTTGTGTAGTAGTCACAGGAACAGATTTCTGTGATGAACTATTTTCCAATAAGGGAGTAGGTACAGTTACCTCATCAAGTTCTACTTTCCTCCCACTCACTTCTTTCGAGAGAAACTCCTTCTCTAGAAAGGATCCATTCTCAGCAATGAATATCTTGCCTTCAGATCTGTGATAGAAGGTGTATCAAATATTTTCTTTTGGGTATCCTATGAAGATGCACTTCTCCGATTTGGGTTTGAGCTTATCAGGTTGAATCTTTTTCACATAAGCATTGCAACCTCAAACTTTAAGAAACGACAGCTTAGGTTTCTGGCCAGACTATATTTCGTACGGTGTCGTCTCAATGGATTTAGATGGTGCCATATTTAATGTGAATGTAGCTATCTCTAATGCATAACCCCAAAATGATAGTGGTGAATCGGCAAGAGACATCATAGATTGCACCATATCTAATAAAGTACGGTTATGACGTTCGGACACACCATTACACTATGGTGTTCCAGGTGGCGTGAGTAGTGAAACTATTTCACATTGTTTTAACTGAAGGCCAAACTCGTAACTCAAATATTTTACTTCTGCGATCATATTGTAGAAACTTTTATTTTTGTTACGATGATTCTCCACTTCACTCTGAAATTCTTTGAACTTTTCAAATGTTTCTGACTTGTGTTTCAGCAAGTAGATATACTCATCTGCTCAAATCATCTGTGAAGATCAGAAAATAATGATACCTGCCGTGAGCCTCAATATTCATCGGACCACATACATCAGTATGTATGATTTCCAACAAATCTGTTGCTCGCTCCATTGTTCCAGAGAACGGAGTCTTAGTCATCTTGCCCATGAGGCATGATTCGCAAGCATCAACTGATTCATAATGAAGTGATTCCAAAAACGCATCAGCATGGATTTTCTTCATGCGCTTTACACCAATATGACCTAAATGGCAGTGCCACAAATAGGTTGCACTATCATTATTAACTTTGCATCTTTTGGCTTCAATATTATAAAAATGTGTATCACCATGATCGAGATCCAACAAACCATTTTCATTGGGTGTATGACCATAGAAGGTTTTATTCATGCAAATAGAACAACAATTATTCTCTAACTTACATGAATAACCGTATTGCAGTAAACATGATCCAATCATATTCATGCTCAATACAAACACTAAATAACATTTATTTTAGGTTTAACACTAATCCCGAAAGTATAGGGAGTGTGCGAGGATGATCATATAAATCTTGGAACCATTTCCAATACACGTCGTCACTTCACCCTTAACTAGTCTCTGTTCATTCTGCAACTCCCGTTTTGAGTTACTATTCTTAGCAACTTAACTAGTATCAAATACTAAGGGGTTGCTATAAACATTAGTAAAGTACACATCAATAACATGTATATCAAATATACCTATGTTCACTTTGCCATCCTTCTTATCCGCCAATTACTTGGGATAGTTCCGCTTCCAATGACCAGTCCCTTTGAAGTAGAAGCACTTAGTTTCAGGATTAGGTCCAGACTTGGGATTTTTCACTCGAGCAGCAACTTGTTTGCTGTTCTCTTGAAGTTCCCCTTTCTTCCCTTTGTCCCTTTACTTGAAACTAGTGGTTTCGTTTACCATCAACACTTGATGCTTTTCTTGATTTCTACCTTCGTCGATTTCAGCATCACGAAAAGCTTGGGAATCGTTTCCGTTATCCCTTGCATATTATAGTTCATCACGGAGTTCTACTAACTTGGTGATGGTGACTAGAGAATTCTGTCAATCACTATTTTATCTGGAAGATTAACTCCCACTTGATTCAAGCAATTGTAGTACCCAGACAATCTGAGCACATGCTCACTGCTTGAGCTATTCTCCTCCATCTTTTAGCTATAGAACTTGTTGGAGACTTCATATCTCTCAACTCGGGTATTTACTTGAAATATTAACTTCAACTCCTGGAACATCTCATATGGTCCATGACGTTCAAAATGTCTTTGAAGTCCCGATTCTAAGCCGTTTAAGCATGGTGCACTAAACTATCAAGTAGTCATCATATTGAGCAAGCCAAACATTCATAACATCTGCATCTGCTCCTGCAATAGGTTTGTCACCTAGCGGTGTATCAAGGATATAATTCTTCTGTGCAGCAATGAGGATAAACCTCGGATCACGGATCCAATCCGCATCATTGCTAATAACATCTTTCAACTTAGTTTTCTCTAGGAACATATCAAGAATAAAACAGGGGAGCTAAACGCGAGCTATTGATCTACAACATAGATATGCTAATACTACCAGGACTAAGTTTATAATAAATTTAAGTTCAATTAATCATATTACTTAAGAACTCCCACTTACAAAGACATCCCTCTAATCTTCTAAGTGATCACGTGATCCAAATAACTAAACCATAACCGATCATCACGTGAAATGGAGTAGTTTTCAATGGTGAACATCACTATGTTGATCATATCTACTATATGATTCACGCTCGACCTTTCGGTCTCAGTGTTCTGAGGCCATATCTGCATATGCTAGGCTCGTCAAGTTTAACCTGAGTATTCTGCGTGTGCAAAACTGGATTGCACTCGTTGTAGATGGACGTAGGGCTTATCACACCCGATCATCATGTGGTGTCTCGGCACGATGAACTTTGGCAACAGTGCATACTCAGGGAGAACACTTGTTATCTTGAAATTTAGTGAGAGATCATCTTATAATGCTACCGTCAATCAAAGCAAGATAAGATGCATAAAAGATAAACATCACATGCAATCAAAATGTGTGACATGATATGGCCATCATCATCTTGTGCCTTTGATCTCCATCTCCAAAGCATTGTCATGATTTCCATCGTCACCGGCATGACACCATGATCTCCATCATCTTCATCTATATCAATGTGTTGTCACATGGTCATCTCGCCAACTATTGCTCATGCAACTATTGCTATCACATAGCGATAAAGTAAAGCAATTATTTGGCGCTTGCATCTTATGCAATAAAGAGACAACCATAAGGCTTCTGCCAGTTGCCGATAACTTCAACAAAACATGATCATCTGATACAACAACTTATATCTTATCACGTCTTGACCATATCAAATCACAACATGCCCTACAAAAACAAGTTAGACGTCCTCTACTTTGTTGTTGCAAGTTTTACGTGGCTGCTACGGGCTTTAGCAAGAACTATTCTTACCTACGCATCAAAACCACAATGATAGTTTGTCATGTTGGAGCTGTTTTAACCTTCGCAAGGACCAGGCGTAGCCACACTCAACTAAAGTTGGAGAAACTGACACCGCTAGTCACCTGTGTGGATAGCACGGCGGTAAAACCAGTCTCGCATAAGCGTACGCGTAATGTCGGTCCGGGCCGCTTCGTCCAACTATACCGCCAAACCAAAGTGTGACATGCTGGTAAGCAGTATGACTTATATCGCCCACAACTCACTTGTGTTCTGCTCGTGCATATTACATCAACGCATAAAACCTGGCTCGGATGCCACTATTGGGGAACGTAGTAACTTCAAAAAATTTCCTACGCACATGCAAGATCATGGTGATGCATAGCAACAAGGGGAGAGTGTTGTCCACGTACCCTCGTAGACCGAAAGCGGAAGCGTTAGCACAACGCGGTTGATGTAGTCGTATGTCTTCACGATCTGACCGATCAAGTATCGAACGCACGGCACCTCCGAGTTCTGCACACGTTCAACTCGATGACCTCCCTCAAACTCCGATCCAGCCGAGTGTTGATGGAGAGTTTCGTTAGCACGACAGCATGGTGACGATGATGATGTTCTACTGACGCAGGGCTTCGCCTAAGCACCGCTACGAGATATGATCAAGGTGGATTATGGTGGAGGGGGGCACCGCACACGGCTAAGAGATCAAGAGATCAATTATTGTGTCTTTGGGGTGCCCCCTGCCCCCGTATAAAAAGGAGTGGCTGAGAGGGAGGGCTGGCCTCTCTATGGCGCGCCCTAGGGGAGTCCTACTCCCAACGGGAGTAGGATTAACCCTTTCCTAGTAGAACTAGGAGCCCTTCCAATTAGTAGGAGTAGGAGGGAAGGAAAGGGAACGGAAAAGGAGAAGGAAGGAAGGGGGCACCCCCCCTCCCTAGTCCAATTCGTACCAGCCCATAGGGAGGGGTGCGGCCACCCTTTGAGGCCGTTCTCTCCTTTCCCGTATGGCCCAGTACAAATTCCCGTAACTCGTCGGTACTCCCGAAAATACCCGAATCACTCGGAAACTTTCTGATGTCCGAATATAGTCATCCAATATATCGATCTTTACGTCTCTACAATTTCAAGACTCCTCGTCATGTCCCTGATCTCATACGGGACTCAGAACTCCTTCGGTACATCAAAACACATAAACTCATAATATAACCGTCATCGAACTTTAAGCGTGCGGACCCTACGGGTTCGAGAACTATGTAGACATGACTGAGACACGTCTGCGGTCAATAACAAATAGCGGAACCTGGATGCTCATATTGGCTCCTACATATTCTACGAAGATCTTTATCGGTCAAACCGCATAACAACATATGTTGTTCCCTTTGTCATCGGTATGTTACTTGCCCGAGATTCGATCGTCGGTATATCAATACCAAGTTCAATCTCGTTACCGACAAGTCTCTTTACTCGTTCCGTAACACATCATCCCGCAACTAACTCATTGGTTACAATGCTTGCAAGGATTATAGTGATGTGCATTATCGAGTGGGCCCAGAGATACCTCTCCGACAATCGGATTGACAAATCCTAATCTCGAAATACGCCAACACAACAAGTACCTTCGGAGACACCTGTAGAGCACCGTTATAATCACCCAGTTACGTTCTGACGTTTGGTAGCACACAAAGTGTTCCTCCGGTAAACATGAGTTGCATAATCTAATAGTCATACGAACATGTATAAGTCATGAAGAAAGCAATAGCAACAAACTAAACGATCAATTGCTATGGTAACGGAATGGTTCAAATCAATCACATCATTCTCTAATGATGTGACCCCGTTAATCAAATGACAACTCATGTCTATGGCTAGGAAACTTAACCATCCTTGATTCAACGAGCTAGTCAAGTAGAGGCATACTAGTGACATACCGTTTGTCTATGTATTCACACATGTATTATGTTTCCGGTTAATCCAATTCTAGCATGAATAATAAACATTTGTCATGATATAAGGAAATAAATAATAACTTTATTATTGCCTCTAGGGCATATTTCCTTCAGAAATGATGTTGGTAGTATTTTTTGGGAAGGGCATATCAAGAGCTTAAAACAAGCTAAAGAATGTCAAAATTGGAGTTCAGATGAATTAGTTATGGGCAAAACAGAAATCAGCCGAAGTCTGAAACTGCATGTATTGGACGTCCGGTAATGGACGGATGTCCGGTCGTCGGATGTCCGGTTGGCTCGGAAATCCAGTGTTTCAGCTCAGGTTTGGGGTTCCGGTCATCCGGTGGGTCGTGGTCAACGCGGGATTTGAGATCCGGGATGCGATTTTGGGCGGAATTTTGGGGGTTTTGGGGTCAAAATTGAAGAGATTTCGTGGATGGAAAGTGGGGAAACTTGGGGATATGCTAGTTCCAATGGAAACCAAGCACATCCATGGATCAAAATCAACAAAACTTCATCACACCAACAAATCACAAAATAAATTGGGGCTATATTTGGTGGGGATTTTCGAAATTGGGGAAGAACACAACAAAATTAGGCTATACTATAAGGGGGTAGGGGCTCCAAATTTGTGACCAACCTTGCTCTGATCCAAGATGATGTAGGGTGGAAACCCTAGGGGCCAATCTTTCATGATTGGAGCGGATCCTACGAAGAACACGAGGGGGAAAACACGATGGGAAAGAGAGGAATCACTCAAATCAACAAGAAAGAATCACACATGTGCTAGATCCAAGTACCCGTAGAAATCACACGGTCCAAATCCAACAAAGGACGCTACAAATGGTAACTAGTTCATCTCCGTGAGGAGGTCGTGAGGGGTCATCCCATGAAGGGGTCTTGAATCCAAGGTGGATCTTCTCCGAAGAGGCTATGGTCTTTCTCGATGGAGTAGATCCGTATGCATGAGCAAAGCTCTATCTCAAATGAGCTAAACCTATGCTAACCCTCAAATGGAGGAGGTGGAGGAGTATATATAGTCTAGGGCCACGATTGGGTAAGTGAGGTATACATGGGCCTCGGCCCATTACTCTGTGCACACAAAGGCGTCGGTCATGTGACAGGTTTCAGACGTCTAGTGTCTCGCGAGGGTCCGGTCGTCCGGTACTTGTTGGACGTCTAGCGTTTTGGCTCTGGATAGCCATCATCGGATTTCCGGAGACTGTCGGTCATCCGGGCGCCGATGGTCGTCAGATGTCCGGTCTCGGTCCGTCGTCTGGGCACTGTAGGTTGCCTCGGCCGAAGTTGTTCTGGCTGGTGAAGACTCCAGGCGTCGGACGTCCGGTAAGGCTTGGTCGTCCGGTGGCTGTCGGACGTCTGGGAGATGTAGCTTCCCAGCAGCTCCTTCTCTTGCTCCACGCGCTTGGTGTACTCGTCGTCTTGTCGATGGTCTCCCTCTTGGTTGCTTATCATGCATAGCACATATGTTTCAGGTAGTATCCATGACTCATGTGTGGAAAGTGATGGTTCAGAGAGGAGCGAGTTCACCTTGTGTCCAATGGCATATACTTGAGGTCTCGTCTTATGTCTGATACGTCTCCAATGTATTTGTAATTTTTGATTGCTCCATGCTATATTATCTACTATTTTAGACATTATTGGGCTTTATTTTCCACTTTTATATTATTTTTGGGACTAACCTATTAACCGGAGGCCCAGCCCAGAATTGATGTTTTTTGCCTGTTTTAGGGTTTCAAAGAAAAGGAATATCAAACGGAGTCCAAACGGAATGAAACCTTCGGAAACGTGATTTTCTCATCAGATAAGATCCAGGAGACTTGGACGCTCTGTCAAGAAAGCCACGAGGTGGTCACGAGGGTAGGGGCGCCCCCCTAGGGCGCGCCCCCTACCTCGTGGGCCCCTCGAAGCTCCACCGACGTACTTTTTCCTCCTATATATATCCACGTACCCCCAAACGATCGGAGATGGAGCCAAAAACCTAATTCCACCGCCGCAACTTTCTGTATCCATGAGATCCCATCTTGGGGCCTGTTTCAGAGCTCCGCCGGAGGGGGTATCGATCACAGATGGCTTCTACAACATCATCCAAGCCCCTCTGATGAATTGTGACTAGTTTACTTCAGACCTACGGGTCCATAGCTAGTAGCTAGATGGATTCTTCTCTCTTTTTGGATCTCAATACAATGTTCTCCTCTCTCTTGTGGAGGTCTATTCGATGTAATCTTCTTTTTGCAGTGTGTTTGGTGAGACCGATGAATTGTGGGTTTATGATCTAGTCTATCTATGAATAATATTTGAATCTTCTCTGAATTCTTTTATGTATGATTGGTTATCTTTGCAAGTCTCTTCGAATTATCAGTTTGGTTTGGCCTACTAGATTGGTTGTTCTTGCCATGGGAGAAGTGCTTAGCTTTGGGTTCAATGTTGCGGTGTCCTTTCAAAGTGACAGAAGGGGTAGCAAGGCACATATTGTATTGTTGCCATCGAGGATAACAAGATGGGGTTTTTATCATATTGCATGAAATTATCCCTCTACATCATGTCATCTTGCTTAAGGCGTTACTCTGTTTTTAATTTAATACTCTAGATGCATGCTGGATAGCGGTCGATGAGTGGAGTAATAGTAGTAGATGCAGAATCGTTTTGGTCTACTTGTCTCGGACGTGATGCCTATATGCATGATCATACCTAGATATTCTCATAAATATGCTCAATTCTGTCAATTGCTCAACAGTAATTTGTTCACCCACCGTAGAATACTTATGCTCTTGAGAGAAGCCACTAGTGAAACCTATGGCCCCCGGGTCTCTTTCTCATCATATCAATCTCCATCACTTTATTATTGCTTTGCTTTTACTTTATTTACTTTGCATCTTTATACCAAAAATACCAAAAATATTATTTGTCATCTCTATCAGATCTCACTTTCACAAGTGACCATGAAGGGATTGATAACCCCTAAGCGCGTTGGTTGCGTTGAGCTATTGTTTTTGTGTAGGTACTAGGGACTCGAGCGTAGCCTCCTACTGGATTGATACCTTGGTTCTCAAAAACTGAGGGAAATACTTACACTACTTTGTTGCATCATCCCTTCCTCTTCGGGGAAATCCAACGCAGTTCTCAAGAGGTAGCAATGTCCTATTGGGGCTTGGAGAGTAGACGTTGTGTACATGGGGATGATCGTAGGATGCATCGCATCCAGTATTCTCGCAGGGTGGTGCACGGTGAGTATGCTGATTACCTATAGAAGCTTTAGGATTGTGCCGTCATGTGAGATGAGATGTGGAATGAATCAAACTATGTACGCTTGAGTATGCTTAATGATGGTTGAACTATGTACTTATGGATGAACTATGCTTATGGACGTGTACGCTTATTATCTATGTTTACTGATGTCAAACCATGGGATATGGATGCAACCTTTTCGGTTGATGGAATCTACATCTGTCTTGGTTTATTGGTCCCCTTTGTAATTTGTGTTAAATTTTGACAAAAGGTTTAACTGACAAAATTTTAGTGCAAGTCAGGAAAAATTGTATTGTTGGATAGGTATTTGAGCATTGTGTTCAATGATATTATTTTTGGTGACATGCATAAACATTGCTTAGTTCAATATTTGGTCAAAATTTGGTAAAATTTACAAAGGGGGACCAATAAACCAGGAAGGAGGTAGCACGTCAATAACACACGGTTCCCAAAATTGGAACCGTGTGCAATGACTTTCATTTTGCATGTTGCATCAATCACACACGGTTCGCTCTTGCAAACCATTGCCTTCAAAATTCTTTGTGGGACAGAAAACCCTCACCACCCAATTCAAAAAATAACAAAGAAAACCCTCACCATCTCCACGTCACAAAAACCCCCACCTCGTCCGCCACCCCCTCAGGCCCCCATTTACACCTGCACAAGCTCCTCCCCGTCTATGCCATGGCACTGCCTATCGCAGCGGTAAATAGTTAGCTCAGTGCCTGCCGTCGCCAGGCTGCCGGCAAAGCCCACCGCATTTCTCCACTTCCGCTTCCCGCCGCCTATCACCATCGACTTTCTCGACGCTGCTCGCGGTCGACCCAGCTCCGCTCGGTTGGGGAATCTGCCGTACTGAGGGTTATTTCTCATGGACGAAAAGGTAACTAATTTAGTGAGATATTATCTCATATCTTATCCCAGTTCATCTGCCTCCATTAATTACCCGGTGGAAATCGCCATGAATTCATTTTTATTCGAGTTGTTTTGAGGGTTTTCTTTCATTCATAGAATGTACACTGCGCTGACACATCAGGACTTTACGACCTCCGCTAGAGATTCCTTCGCACTGTACCAGATAACTTGAGGATGTGCGCAGTCTGTTCAATCTCACCCTAAATCGGTTGGCATGGCCTACTTTCCTGAACATATTCTAGATATTGCTACATTTGGATAAAAGGCTCCAGATGCACCATATACGTCAAAGGGGATTCTTCCCCTCTTCTTCCTATATTAGGAAAATTAGTGATGTATTATTCTTTCGATTTCTCTCATATTTCCATGACATCATGTTTACCCTATAGTTTAATTGTTCATTTTTGTCCTTCGATTTCAACTGCTGTATAGTTCTTTCAATTTGTGACCATATTTGCATGTTGACATATTTTCTTTAACTATCCTACCATTTTCTGCAGCGCATCCCTTGTTATGCAACAGATTATGTAATGCACAATCTTTCCCTTTACATAGATTAAGACTGCACGAATGTCATACTGCACACAAAACATGGATTTACAATCGTTGCTACTGTAAGACTTGATGAACGTGGTGACTCCTATTTTGGCAATGTCTTTTGGAAAGAAATTTCTAAGTTTCATGTACTGAAAGCTGGCATAAAATTGCACTGTACATAAAAGGGCCTGGTCATGAGATATATGATAACTTCCCCAACAAAATCATCTGTCCAGACTTTGTTCGAAGTAAGTTTTCTTTTCAACTATCTGCATGTTGACTTACCCAGCAATGTCAAATGAATTGTGTAGTATTTAAGCAACCAACTATTATTCCCTTTTCTTACTATATTCCTACCTAATAACTTCTAGTTACCAATACACTTTTCTATTGCCCTGTTTTAACTAAATATTCCATGTACTCCCTTTTGTATCAGAAAGCGCCGCTAACAAGGAGACTCCGGAGGTGGAGAACGGGGCTGCCAACAAGCGGAGGCGGGGCGAGCTAGAACCACAAG
This sequence comes from Triticum dicoccoides, assembly GCF_002162155.2. Classification (NCBI taxonomy): domain Eukaryota; kingdom Viridiplantae; phylum Streptophyta; class Magnoliopsida; order Poales; family Poaceae; genus Triticum; species Triticum dicoccoides. The sequence goes on along the minus strand of NC_041382.1, from coordinate 260,566,951 downwards.
CAACTCCAGCAGGCCTAGACTTCATCAGTAGCCTCCTCGATGATATGTTGACAGTCATCATCTCCCTATGGAAGTCCAACCCTCTTGACCTCATCGACACCCACGATCTCTGCCATGGCTATCGCAAAAGCTTGGATCCATTCTCCAAGATCCTCGGCAATCACCTTGGCCCAACCGGAGGCCTCAAAATGGGCAAGTTCCGTTCCAACGGCAAGGACCGAGCCAAGATTGATGACTGGTTCTGATCCTCTGCCCTATAATAGCTCTAGGAGCTCACTTTTGATGATGGGCATATGTGGTCGGTGCCAACGTCTGCACTCCACCTTGCACCCACGCTATGCATCTCCAAGTTTAGGAACTACCATTCCCCCCCCCTTAATGACGTGCCCGCTCTTATTCTACCACGACTGAAGCACCTCATGCTCGTTGATGTCTGCCTCTCAAACGGTGACATGGAGCACCTGCTCCGTGGCTGTACTGCACTTGAGTACCTTCGTCTTCAGGCGATCAATGCGTTGAGTACCTTCCACATTACCTCCATGACTCTCCGGACTATTTATATGTGTGGCTGGTGCGGCAGGAAGACATCACAAGATGGGTACCATGGTATGGTCATTGAGGACACACCTGCACTTGAGAGATTACGTGTAGTTGATCAAGAAGGTCCAACAAGAATCGGTGTCATTTCTGTGCTGAAATTGACATTGGTGGGCTACTCGTCTGACAAATACTCCAAACATGTTATTAGATCCACACCCGTTCAGGTACAACAACCGCCTTCTACCTCTGCTTCTACAAGTTAACATTATTTCTAATCTTGAAGATGTTTGTTCGTCTGTCATTCAGAATGATTCCGATAAGCTTGACCCCGAAACTGCGCACAGTGAAGGTCTTGGCTCTAGAATCTATTGGCCCCAACCTGGAGCAAGTTGTTAGTTTCCTGAGATGCTTTTCATGCCTGGAGGAGCTATATATCGAGGTGATGTTCCTTTCCTGTTAAATGTTAACCATAACCGAGTTAAATTTGTGACACCTTTTTCCAAGTTAACAATGACGATGTACTATGATTTCTAAATGATTCTTTTGGAGGATTTCAGTACATAAATGTTCCCTCCCATATGGTTACAATCAATAAGCATTTCTCATTTGGATTCATCTGTACTAGTTTTCTTAGGGAACTTTTCATCCACTCCAACCTCTTGTGAAAAAGCTACATTTTTCTAGAATGTAATCAAATGCCCATGTTAATCATGTCACATCGAAGATGGTGTGTTAGTGCATTTTACAAATCCTGCAAACCAAATAGGCGTGCAGTAATGTTCAAAACTGCATGTAGGCACTAACATGTTTTCTTATTTTGCAGATAAGATTAGGCCCAGTGGTGGATAATGTGATACAATATAACAATCACGTTGAATGCCTAGATCTGCATCTCTCAGAAATTACTTTGAACTCGTACTGAGGGACCTTACCGGAGATTATATTCGCCTTCTTTGTTCTTAGAGCAAGGGTGCTGAAGGAAATGAGGTTTTTTCTACATTTATTTAGCAAAAATGAATGGTTTGTTGATCAGCGCCGGCGCCTGCAGAAGAATGGAATAGGCTCCAAAAATGCTGAATTAATTTTGGAACTTAAGATGACAGAGTAATCGAAAGTCATCGTGTCAACCCCATACATGACTTCTCAGTGGCTGACCCCTTTGCAAAAATTGTGAGGTTTCGAAACCAGACTTAGAAGTGGTAGTATTAGTTTGAACCTCATTGATATCCATGTTTAGCGGATCAACGCGAGCGTTTGTAGCTGATGAGCTGAATTTCATTTCTAATATCAGTTTGAACGTTATAATCTTCGAATTTGAGCCATATAACTCTGGAATTTGAACCTTGTAATATTTCCAGCTTTTGTGGTACTATCGTTGAAATGGCACCGTATGAGACTCGTATATTGGTAGCACTATTTTGACCTTAATATGCAATGGTCTTAGATTTTATTAACAATTCTTGAATCTGCTAACCTTGTCAATCTCACAGCAAACGATCTGTATAGCTAACTTGACGGCGATCTTCGACATTATTGCACACAATTGGTTTCTTCCACCATGTTCCCTATAGAGCACAGAATTAATTATCGCACTCGTTGATCCGCCCACGGGTAAACTTATGACCTTATCACCCACGGGTAAACTTATGACCGAAGTCATTCCAAACACTTCATTTTTACAAAGCCTTTTGCCAACAAACGCCCATGATTTGTCCCTCTTCTAGCCGATGCGTGGCCAAACTAGCTGGGTGAGAACCTTGCGTGGTAAATTGCGCGGTAGCGCGGTAATAGGCTCACCGATGATAGATTTGGCGCCTCTTCGAGCCCACGCGTGCGGTGCAGTGTTGTCAAGCGTGCACTAGAATCCTCCACAATGAACACCGTGACAAGACGTGACGATTACAGGCCAGCCGACCCCCATTTATTACAGTAGCCAACCTTTCAATCATGCCCCACCATTGCAAGAAGCACACCCACCACGATAAATTCTTAGAGGGTATCCTGCGCGGCTCCAATGGCGCTCCGAGCGGCTGCGAAGGACGAGCAGCAGTTCACCATGCATGTCATGGTGGACACCCACAGAAGGTTCATGGACCTCTCGGTGGTATACACCAACGACCCGGTCTGGGTGGAGCACTCCATCCACATCATGGAGTTGTTGCTTGCCGAGGAGAAGCACAAAGTGGTCGGTTTGACCTCGAGTACACCCACGCTCGTGCCGGTCTCGTCCCAAGGTCATCGTCGCCCAGATGTGCATGCGCCACCATGTCCTTGTCTACCACTACTGCCTGGCACAAGGCCTTGCAAGCGTTTCGCTAGGCTTGTCAACAGCCCCCACTACATTTTCGCTATGGTGGGCATCACCATCGATGTAAAGGCGGTCAATAATTCGGGCATCGCCTGCCAGAATCTTGCCGACATCCAAGGCCAATACATGATTTGGGGCAGCAAGGAGCATGAGAAGGACTCATTGCTTCACCTCTCCGAGGCCATCATCGACCCCTACTATAGAGACCTGAAGGATTTGCGCAACAAGGACAAACCTGCCTGGCACTTGGCCTGGAATGAGAAACTCGACAAAGCTCATGTCGTTTACGCAACCAAGGAGGCGTACACGAGCTACAACATGTACATGCGGATCATTGACATGAGGAAGTACCTCCTTCCCCAAAACGGCCAGGGATCTAGCCGGAAGCAGAGCAATGGAAAGCGTCGTTGCAATAATAAGTAGATGATTAGATCCCCGTTTCTCCTACTTTAGTATGCATGTAATTGCTTACTTTGGTATGTGGAAATGTTATCTATGTAGTGACTTGTGTAATTGTATGCTTAATTTGGTTATGCAATGCTGTCTTTTTAAGTATATATGTTGATGCTCTGTAGACAGAGCGTAGATGTTGTGCGGACGAAGAAAATCACATCGCACATGGACTAAACAATGGAACCCGTCTGTGATGTTTTAATCAATCAATCACAATTTTATACCAGCAATCGTTTGCTCACAACACACACGGCTAGTTAGCAGTAATCGTCTGTGTTGTTACGGTCTTCGCACACGTTTCCGATTATAGACCTGTTTGCTGCGTATCACACACATCATTGTTAAGTTGAACTGTTTCTGTTCTCATGTCTCAACACAAATAGTTCATCCGAGTGAACCGCATGCCGTATATTGCACACACCTTGTTCTGGCTGACCGTTTCTTTGTGTTGCCTAATCACAAACAGTTCATCCGAGTGAACCATATGCTATATATCGCACACACCTTCATCTGGTTGCCCGTTTCTTTTGTTCCTCCTCATCGCAAACAGTTAATTGAGCCGAACCATATGCCCTGCATTGCACACACAACTAAAATCTGAACCGTGTTTGATGCATCCTCCATCGCAAATGTTTTGCACCTTTTGACGGGTTTTTTACACCACTAATTGCGATTATGGCATCGCACACAGTTTCTTCGAAGGGTCTCTGATCATAGTGTTGCGTTAGCAGCATCCTCCAGTAGTGTAGCTAATTATGCCATTTTTGACATAAGTAAGCTAAGTATAGGTTTTTATTGAGCTAACCCAGGTAACTAAGCATATTAGAGCTAATTTTGCATTTTTAGAGCTAACTTAGGTCATTGTGGAGCTAACTTAGGTAAAATTGATCATTTTGGAGCTAATTAGGCTTATTATGTCATTTTCGAGGAAAATAAGCTAACTATATGACATATATGAGGTTACCAAGATTGTTATGCCATTTCAAACCTAAGTAAGCTAATTATGCCAGTTTTTACATAAGTAAGCTAAGTTTATGTCATTATTGAGCAAACCTAGGTTACTAAGCATATTAGAGATAACTTAGCATATTAGAGCTAACATAGGTCATTTCAGAGGAAACAAAGCTAAGTATAGATCGTTTTGGAGCTAAGTAAGCTAATTATGTCATTTTGGAGGAAGATAAGCAATGTCTAGGTCATTATGGTATGCATTTTGGGGAAAATAAAGCTAAGTCTAGGTCTTTATGCATTTCGTAAGTAGAACACTAGAGAAAACTGAACGTCATCACGGAGGTGAAGGACCGGTCGGGTTTAAGCCAGTGCGAGACGGAGAAGGACCAGTCGGGGTTGCGCCAATGCAAGACGGAGAAGGATCGGTCGATGCTTGTCGGGAGGCATCCTGCACCAAAGGTCATTTGCAATGTCGCGTTAGCATGACGCAACTGAAATTTGAATACTAGTAACTAATGATCATTAAAATGAAACTCACCGTGTCCGCTATACTAATATGGGGCAATGGCGGAGGGGTATGACCATTTTTCTCGCACACGGACTACACATTTTGTTTTCATGAGTCAGTCATATTAGTTAGGAATGGAATGAACATTACGTGCATGATTTGGCTAGTATGCAGGAGAAACTTACCACGAGGAGCTTGTATAGGGCCCGGTGGGACGCGTCGTTCCGGTTCCTCTCCGCCTCCAACAAACTAGCCGTCCTCTCCACCAGCTCCCTCTCCCTCTGCTTAGCCTGCCTGTTTGCCTCCGCCAGAAGCTCCTGGGCCCTAGCCTCAATGGTGAGCTCCATTTTTTGACCTGGTACTGTAGGGTAAAACACCCCACAGCTCTTGTAATTATTATATACTGTACAAGATACAAGGTATGTACATAAAAAAAGAAAAGATTCTAAAGCTAAGAGAATACAAAGCTCACCTCAAGGTGGAAAAAAAGCAATCCATCTAAGAAGATCATCCTTATACTTATTTTTAATTCTATGGGCAAGCAAAGAAATGTCATGAATAAAACATGCTCTCCACCTTCTAAAGGAAGGGTTTATGTTCCTGAAGACTCTATCGTTCCTCACAGACCAGATATTCCAACAAGCAAGAAAGACCACTTCAGCAAAGAAAGGTTTCTGAAAGTCCCTTCTTGCAGCATAAGCAATGGCAGGACGAGGTAGTATCTCAGGATCCGAGCTTGTCTGGTGCTTCTTGATCTCCCGGAGAGTTCTAGGACAACGTATGAGTCCATCCCCAATGGATGCGGAGCCATGGTACATTGATAACCCAAAAGAACATGGGATCATTTCTAGCATTCTTCGATAAATAAGAGTGTCGAACCCAACGAGGAGCTAACAGCAGAACAAATATTACCTCAAGTTCTATCGACCACTGATACAACTCTACGCACACTTAACGTTTGATTTACCTAGAACAAGTATGAAACTATTTTGCAAGAATAAATCTACGAGTACTTTGCGAGAATAAAATACGGATAAATTGCAAGGTAATAAAAGTTGATAGCTTTTGTCAACAAGTCATCTATCCCTAGGCAATCGATACCAAGTACCGATAATCATTCTTGCAATTTTATATGAGGGAGAGGCATGAGCTAACATACTTTCTCTACTAGGATCATATGCACTTTGTTGGGGAACCTAGTAATTTCAAAAAAATTCCTATGCACACGCAAGATCATGGTGATGCATAGCAACAAGAGGGGAGAGTTTCGTCGACGTACCCTCGTAGACCGTAAGCGGAAGCGTCATGAGAACACGGTTGATGTAGTCGTACGTCTTCACGATCTGACCGATCCAAGTACCGAATGTACGGCACCTCTGAGTTTAGCACACGTTCAGCTCGGTGACGTCCCACAAACTCCGATCCAGCAGAGCTTTGAGGGAGAGTTCCGTCAACACGACGGCGTGATGATGGTAATGATCATGCTACCGATGCAGGGCATGACCTAAGCACCGCTACAATATGACCGAGGTGGATTATGGTGGAGGGGGGCACCGCACATGGCTAAAAGATCAACTAGTCAACTTGTGTGTGTTGGGGTGCCCCCTGCCCCCATATATAAAGGAGCAACGGGGGAGGCCGGCCGGCCCTAGCAGGGCGCGCCAGGAGGAGTCCTACTCCCACCGGGAGTAGGATTCCCCCTTTCCCTAGTTGGACTAGGAGAGAAGGAAGGGGAGAGAGGGAGGAAGGAAATGGGGGCGCCACCCCCCTCCTTGTCCAATTCGGACCAGAGGGAGGGGCCGCCTGGCCTGCCCTAGTCTCCTCTCTCTCTCCACTATGGCCCAATAAGGCCCATACATTTACCAGGGGGTTCCTATAACCTCCCGGTACTCCGGAACTATTCTGATGTCCAAATATAGGCTTCCAATATATGGATCTTTATGTCTCGACCATTTCGAGACTCCTCGTCATGTCCATGATCCTATCTGGGACTCCGAACTACCTTCGGTACATCAAAACACATAAACTCATATTACCGATCATCACCGAACTGTAAGCGTGCGGGCCCTACGGGTTTGAGAACTATGTAGAAATGACCGAGACTCATCTCCGGTCAATAAACAATAGCGGAACCTGGATTTTCATATTGGTTCCTACATATTCTACAAAGATCTTTATCGGTCAAACCGCATAACAACATACGTTGTTCCCTTTGTCATCGGTATGTTACTTGCCCGAGATTCGATCGTCGGTATCCTTATACCAAGTTCAATCTCGTTACCGGCAAGTCTCTTGACAGGCTCTGTAATGCATCATCCCGCAACTAACTCATTAGTCACAATGCTTGCAAGGCTTATAGTGATGTGCATTGCCGAGAGGGCACAGAGATACCTCTCGGACAATTGAAGTGACAAATCCTAATCTCGATACATGCCTACTCAACAAGCACCATCGGAGACACCTATTGTAACACCCTCGATGCGACTATATTTCCCACGTGTCGAGGCACGACTTAGAGGCATAATCGCATTGAAGGCTTATGTCGCAAGTTAGGCAATCTTCACAACATCCCATGTAATATAGATAATAAAAGGGTAGATAACATAGTTGGCTTACACTCGCCACATCAATCAAGTACATAAATAACATTACATCATCCAAACACTCATGGCCCGACTACGGTGCCAAAATAAAAGATAACCCAACATGCGACACGGTCCCGATCACCCCCAACTGGGCACCACTACTGATCATCAGGAAAGGAAACATAGTATCGTTGAGAGTCTTCGTTGAACTCCCACTTGAGCTCGAGCGCGTCACCTGGAGCGGAATCATCAGGCCCTGCATCTGGTGTAATAGTAATCTGTGAGCCACAGGGACTCAGCAATCTCGCACCCTCGCGATCAAGACTATTTAAGCTTATAGGTAAGGCAAGGTAAAATATGTGGAGCTGCAGCAAGCGACTAGCAAAAGATGGTGGCTATCCTGTTCGCAAAAGAGAGCGAGAAGAGGAGGCAAAGCGCGAGCGAGAAACTAGAGAGCAACCTGCGCAAACATTACTCCAACACCGTGTCCACTTCCCGGACTCCGCCGAGAAGAGGCCATCACGGTAACACACTCAGTTGATTCATTTTAATTAGGTTAAGGTTCAAGTTATCTACAACCGGACATTTAACAAATTCCCATCTGCCCATAACTGCGGGCACGGCTTTCGAAAGTTCAAATCCCTGCAGGGGAGTCCCAACTTAGCCCATGACAAGCTCTCACGGTCAACGAAGGAATAGACCTCCTCCCGAGACATTCCGATCAGACTCGGTACCTCGGTTCCTCAAGACACTTCGACAGGTTAAAAGTAATCCAGCAACACCGCCCGAATGTGCCGACAAATCCCGATAGGAGCTGCACATATCTCGTTCTCAGGGCACAATCGGATAAGCAATCCGTACAACTAAAACCAGCCCTCGAGTTCCCCCGAGGTGGCGCTGCAAGGGGCACTAGGGTGGACCAACACTCAGGGGTGTGCTGGCCCAGGGGGGTTTAAATAAGATGACCCTCGGGCTCCGGAAACCCAAGGGAAAAAGAGGCTAGGTGGCAAATGGTAAAACCAAGGTTGGGCATTGCTGGAAAAGCTTTAATCAAGGGGAACTATCAAGGGGTTCCCATAATAACCCAACCGCGTAAGGAACGCAAAAATCCGGGAACATAACATCGATATGACGGAAACTAGGGCGGCAAGAGTGGAACAAAACACTAGGCGAGAGGCCGAGCCTTCCACCCTTTACCAAGTGTATAGATGCATTAAGATAACAGGATAATATAATGATATCCCAACAAGTAAATAAATGTTCCAACAAGGAACGGTCTCCAATCTTCACCTACAACTAGCAACGCTATAAGAGGGGCTAAGCAAAGCGGTAACATAGCCAATCAATGGTTTGCTAGGACATGGTGGGTTAGAGGTTTGACATGGCAATTTTGGAGGCTTGAAAGCAAGTGGTAGGCATCATAGCATTGGCATAGCAAAAGAGCGAGCAATCTAGCATAGCAAAGATAGTAGTGATTTCGAGGGTATGATCATCTTGCCTGCAAAGTTGTCAGAGTTGACTGGATCCTCGAAAGCAAACTCAATGGGCTCCTCGTTAGCGAACTCGTCTCCCAGCTCTACCCAAACAAGACAAACAATATGAACATGTATCCCGGCTCTACCCAAACAAGACAAACAAGACAAACAAGATGAAACTAAGTTGAGGCCAGGTTCATGCATCCCTTGTCAAATCTTGTATATGCGTCCAGCATAGCATCCCGCATAGCATACCAGCAAGTAGCCATCTAAATGCAACAAGATGAACATGTTACAGCACCCAAACATGACAACAAAATACATGGCAGGGATGCATTCATGATGCTTAACAAAAGTCTAGCACTGAGCTACGGCCAATTCATCCATTAACAGGTTCAAACAAGCATGGCAAAAATGCATATGGCAAACAGATTTCAGACTTAGTGAAATTAATACTTGTCTGGAATTTTAGATCAGGTAGCACTCTTCGGAGCAACAAAACTACATACTACAGGACCTCAAAATGGCAAAGTAATGCATGGCATGGAGCTACTCAAAGAGCTTAACAAAAGTCCCTTAGTGACCTTGAGCCAAAATGGATCAGAAAATACAATTGCAAGCATGTGAACATGGCAAAAACATAATCAGTTCTCAGACTTGGTGAAAACTGGAGCATGCTGAAAACAAATATCAAGTAGGCCTATTTACGAGCTCGATGCACTCACTACGGAGCAAGTCATGATAATCTAAGCATACACCCATCAAGAATACACAAAATTCAAGCTAGACATGGCAAGAACAATAACATAGCATGCACGGGTCAACTACAACATCACCGGCAAAATCGCCAACAAGTAGACAATCTGCCCAGATTCACAAAGTAGCAAAAGTAGAGCTCGATTGACTCAAGCTAGGGTTCTCCGTAATTGCAATCAAAGACATTGATGGATAAAGCACTACAAGATTAACAAAACATCCTTACTGATCATTCTCAAAAGAGGCACGAATCACTAGGAAACAACATGAACATATGGCCATATGAGATAAACAGCTCAAGGACTTAGTGGAAATGCTAAGTCCCTGAAATCAGCTTTACCAAGTGCCTCACTTTGCATGCTTGTGCTAGTCACCACACACATCACAAAAATACATGGGTTGCACCTCTAGAAAGATGGCAAAACCCTTAACAAAACACATGTAGAGCTCATGGGCATATCATGCACGCAATAATCATGGCAAAATGACAAATATCTAAATGGAGTAGCAGATCGGACAATTATCTCAAGTAGCCCTCTTCTAACAGAATTTCGGGCATCAAGATGAACTCGAATGAAAATGATGCAATGGAATGAAATGATGTACTCTCTGAGATGAACAGTTTGATATGCTATATGCCCAAAACGGAGCTACGGATGCAAAGTTATAGCACAATGAAGTTTGAAAATAATTAGGGTTTCGGGGGTGAAAAGGTCAACCGAGATCTAGATCCAGATCGGGATCCGGGCACGATTTACGAGGTCCGCCGGAGCTGTTCGCCGGAGATGACCGGAGAGGAAGAAGAAGACCGGGGGGGCCAAGGAGGAGCGGGGTTGGCCGGAGCCGGCCTTGGGGCGGCGCGGCCACGGCGGCCGGCGCTGACGGGGGCGCGCTGCGGCGCGGTGGCGCGGGGCGCCGAAGTTGGAGGCGAGGCGGCGCTGGCTCGCCGTGGTCGGAGACGACGATGGC
>NC_041382.1:260546489-260555880 GCF_002162155.2 Triticum dicoccoides | reverse complement strand
CCAGGGAGGGCCTCCCACGGGATCGGGCGGGCCTCGGGCGGCGGCGGCGATGTGGGGCTCGCCCGGACCACGTGGCGGTGGCTGGTTGGTCGGCGGCGGCGGGCGGACGTGTCCGGCCCGATTCGGACACGTTCGGCGGCGAGGGGATCTTTTTTTAGGGTTTCGGGAGGAGGGGGAAGGAGTTTTTCGGGGGTGTCTTTAAATAGGCATAGAGGGAGCTAGGAGTGTCCAAATGAGGTGCGGTTTTCGGCCACGCGATCATGATCGAACGCTCTAGATGATGGAGATGGTTTTGGTGGGTTTTGGGCCAAAATGGAGGGGTGTTGGGCTGCCACACACATGAGGCCTTTTCGGTCCCTCGGTTAACCGTTGGAGTATCAAACGAAGTCCAAATAATACGAAACTTGACAGGCGGTCTACCGGTAGTAAACCAAGGCTGCATGGCAAATCTAGGTCCAATCCGGAAATGATTAATCCCCACATACAAAAGAAACGTAGAATTGACCACCGGAGGAGAACGAAGCGCCGGAATGCAACACGGACAACGGGGAAAATGCTCGAATACATGAGTTGAACACGTATGCAATGCAATGCACATGATGACATGATAAGAGATGCATGACAATGACAACAACACACGGAGACAAAACTCGAAACCGAGAAAATAAAATAACTTAAAGCCGGAAACGGCAAGAGTTGGAGTACAAATTGGGAAAGTTACATCCGGGGTGTTACAACACTCCACCACTACGAAAGGATCTTGTCTCGAGATCTAGGACTGAAAGAACGCCGGGTACTCAGAACGGAGGTGATCCTCGCGTTCCCAGGTAGCTTCATGGTTGGAATGGTGTGACCACTTGACTTTGAGGAATTTGATTGACTTGTTGCGAGTCTTGTGTTCAGTCTCTTCAAGAATAGCAACTGGGTGCTCACGATAAGAGAGATCTTCTTGGAGCTCAATGTCCTCGAAGTTGACGGTGCGGTCAGGAGTCTTGAAGCACTTCCGAAGCTGAGAGACATGGAACACATCATGAACATTTGCAAAGTTTGAAGGAAGCTCGAGTTGATAGGTGAGATCGCCTCTCTTGCTGACAACCTTGAAAGGTCCCACGTATCTAGGGGCAAGCTTCCCTTTGATACCGAAGCGACGAGTACCTTTCATAGGAGAGACGCGGAGGTAAACATGATCTCCGATCTTGAAAGACAAATCACGGTGCTTACTATCATAGTAGCTCTTCTGGCGGGATTGGGCTGCTTTGAGGTTATCTCGAATGACTTTGCACATTTCTTCTACTTCTGTGATTAAGTCATTTCCCAAAAGCTGATGTTCACCGGTTTCAGACCAGTTGAGAGGGGTACGGCACTTCCTGCCGTACAGAATTGCAAATGGGGCCTTGCCCGAACTTGCTTGAAAACTGTTGTTGTAGGAGAATTCAGCATAAGGAAGACAATCCTCCCACTTCATGCCGAAGGAGATCACACAAGCCCTGAGCATATCTTCAAGAATCTGGTTGACATGCTCGACTTGACCGCTAGTTTGAGGATGGAAAGTTGTGCTAAAGCGGATGTTGGTGCCCATGGCCTTCTGAAAAGAATCCCAAAACTTGGAGGTAAAGATGCTGCCACGGTCTGAAGAGATCACTTGTGGAATACCGTGCAGAGAGACAATTCGAGAGGTATAGAGTTCCGCCAATTGAGCTGCAGTGATTGACTCTTTGATAGATAGAAAGTGAGCCACTTTAGTGAGTTTGTCGATGACAACTAATATAGCATCATTGCCATGCTTGGACTTTGGAAACCCAGTCACGAAGTCCATCTCAATGTGGTCAAACTTCCATTCTGGAATGGCAAGAGGTTGGAGGAGACCAGCTGGCCTTTGGTGTTCTGCCTTCACTCTTCTGCAAACATCACATTCATTCACGAATTGAGCAATCTCGCGCTTCATTCGAGTCCACCAATAAGCCTGCTTGAGGTCCTGATACATCTTCCTGCTCCCAGGGTGGATGGAGAGGAGAGAATTGTGAGCCTCGTTCATGATCACTTTACGGAGGTCACCTTTGGGTACAACAACACGATCCTCGAAGAAGAGAGTGTCCTTGTCATCAAGGCGGTAACACTTGTACTTGGGTTGACTCTTGGCAATCCCAATCTTCAGCTTTTTCACCATAGGCTCAAGAAGCTGGGCTTGGCGAATCTGGTCTTCCAAGGTAGGAGAGACTTGAAGGTTGGCGAGGAAACCTTGAGGAACAACTTGCAGATTAAGTTTGCGGAAAGCTTCACAAAGCTCGGGTTGATAAGGCTTGAGAATCAGACTGTTGCAATAAGCCTTTCTGCTCAATGCGTCAGCAATCACATTGGCCTTGCCTGGAGTATACTCGATACTCGGATTATACTCTTGAATCATTTCGACCCATCGAGTTTGCCTGAGGTTGAGATTAGGCTGAGTGAAGATGTACTTGAGACTCTTGTGGTCAGTGAAAATGTCCACTTTCCTTCCCAATAAGAGATGTCTCCAAGTCAAAAGAGCATGCACAACTGCCGCCAACTCGATATCATGAGTGGGGTAGTTCTTCTCATTGGGCTTCAACTGGCGAGAGGTATAAGCAACAACTTTATTCTCTTGCATCAATACTGCGCCAAGACCTTGGAGAGAGGCATCACAAAAGACCTCGTACGGCTTGGATTCATCGGGCAGAGTCAGAACTGGAGTAGTGATCAATTTCTCTTTCAAAGTGTTGAAAGCAATGTCACACTCCGGAGACCAAACATACTTGATGTGCTTCTAGAGAAGATTTGAGAGAGGCTTTGCGACCTTAGAAAAGTTTTCAATGAATCTTCGACAATAGCTTGCGAGACCGAGGAAGCTACGGAGTTGCTTCATGTTGTGAGGAGGTTCCCAATTCACAATTGCAGATACCTTCTCAGGATTCACAGCAATGCCCTTGGCAGAGATGATATGACCAAGATAAAGAACCTCATCGAGCCAAAATTCACACTTGGAGAACTTGGCGTAGAACTGGTGTTCCCTCAACTTATCGAGAACCAAGCGCAAGTGCTTGGCATGATCTTCCTTGTTCTTCGAGAAAACCAGAATGTCGTCGAGATAGACCAAAACGAAGTCATTGGTGTAGGCGTTGAAGATGAAGTTCATCATGCGAGAGAACGTCGGAGGAACGTTGACGAGGCCAGAAGACATGACAGTGTATTCGTATGAACTATAGCTTGTCCTGAAAGCCGTCTTGGGAATATCTTGCTCACGGATTCGAATCTGATGATAACCCATACGGAGATCAAGCTTGGAGAATACTTGGGCACCTTTGAGTTGTTCGAACAGCTCATTGATGTTGGGAAGTGGGTATTTGTTCTTGATGGTCTTCTTGTTCAATGGACGGTAATCAACTCAAAGTCGGACCGTTCCATCCTTCTTCTTCACAAAAAGAACACCACAACCCCACGGAGAAGAACTAGGCCGGATGAGACCCATTTTCTCTTGAATATCAAGTTGCTTCTTCAGCTCCTTCAACTCTTCAGGTCCGAGCTTGTAAGGACGCTTGCACACTAGTTCCGTACCAGGCTCAAGATCAATGAAGAATTCAACTAGCCGGTGCGGAGGCATTCTTGGAAGCTCTTCTGGAAAGACATCTTGATATTCGCAAACGACTGGAATTTGCGAGATAGCATCGAGTTCACCCTTCTCATTGAGAGAAAACAGACGGATGGTATCATCACGAGCGGCAAACACAATTACATCCTCAGACGAATTAGTCAATTGAATCTGCCTGGCTGCACAATCAAGCTGAGCCTTGTGCTTAGAAAGCCAATCAATTCCGAGAATAAGATCAATATCCGAGTCACCCAGAACATTTGTAGAGGACAAGAACTTATAGTCACCCAAAGTGATTGTAACATCCGAAACGCATACTCGAGATGTCATTTGACGGGCCAGAGAGACAATAGCCAACGGTTTCGGCAACACTTGAGTAACAAAATCATGCTTAGATGCAAAAGGTCTCGAAATGAAACAATGCGATGCAGCAGTGTCAAAAAGAACTCTTGCGGGAATATCGTTAATAGGAAGGTTACCCATGATGACATCTGATGAATCCTCTGCCTGAGCTGCATTCACCATATTGACCTTGGCGTACTTGGGGTTATGCTTGACCACAGCTGTACTTGCCGATCTGACAGGAGGAGGAGGAGGAAGACGCCTCTGGTTGAAACACTTGTTGGCATAGTGACCCTTCTGTTGGCACTTGTTACACGTGACCTCTGAAAGCGGACGGTGATACGGAGCACTCGATCTTGGAGGTTGAGACGAAGTCTTGTTCTGAAAGCCAGGGTTGGGTGGGTGGGAAGATCCACTGCCACCTTTCCTCTTCTGCTGATACGGCTGACGGAACGGAGGAGGAGCAAGCCAATACTTCTGCTGTTTGGCCACTTGAGTAGAGGAAGAAGGAGTAACATCTCTGACTCACTTCTTGGAAGCATCACACCTCAATTGAGCAGCCTCTTGCTTCAGCGCCATGTTGTAGAACTCATCGTACCTCAAGGGCTCAAAGAGGACAAGAGCTAGCTGAATTTCTTCCCTGAGACCACCCCTGAACTGGTATATCATGCTCTTCTCATCAGGTACGTCCTGCTTAGCAAAGCGGGCGAGCTTCTGAAACAACTTGTTGTAGACATAGACAAACAAAGAGCCTTGCTTCAGGTTGCGGAATTCCTCACGCTTGCTTTCAACCACGCTCTGAGGGATATGATGAGCTCTAAAATCTTGACGAAATTCATCCCAGGTAATTACACGTCCACCTCTGGAATCCTTGTACTGCTGGAACCATTCTGCAGCTTGGTCTTTGAGTTGGAAGGAAGCGAACTTGACAAAGTCCTCAGGCCTGACATTACTGCACTCGAAATGCTTGCACAGATCCACAAGCCAATCGTCAGCATCAGTTGCCTCAACACAATTGCTGAAAGACTTTGGCCCATTAGCAAGGAACTGGTTGAGTGTAGCAAAGTGATTCTGATTGTTGCCTTGGTTCCCTTGGTTGCCTTGATTGCGCTCTTGAAGAATTTGCATTATCAGCTGTGTGTTTGCATTGGTTGCGGCCATCACAGCTTGCCATGCCTCCGGAGGAGGTGGAAGTGGTGGCGGATCAGGATTCGGAGTCGTGCGTGTTGGAGGAGCCATCCTGAAGAGGTTGACATCCATTAGCACATTGATAGACAAATATTGAAGCTAAATCCAACGGAATGAAAATTGCAACATATAGTCTTCACATCCGAACAAAATGAACGAATGCATTCCTCTTGAAATGGTCACATATCCATAAATTGAGAAGCCACGTAGTATTAAGATAGAGAAATAAATCAACAAGGTATGGATCAAGAACGAATAATCGGTAAGAAATCACAATCTGAAACCAACTATCCGTGGAAGAAGAACTAGAGCTACTAGAATTCCCACCTATGAAACTCCCGAACCTTTCCGGTTATGCAATCAGGTGTTGGGGATACAGGGGAAGCATAATATCTCACCCAAATCTAGCAAGTCCTACATCCAGCTGTATCCACCCTTCAACACATAACCGAGAAAAACTTCAGAAACCATCTACCTCAACCTTCAAAAAGCATCCGTTATACAAGTTATGGCGATACTCCCGAACTCCCGCCCCAGTACTGGGTGGCATCGAGGTTATCTCACCAACGAACTGCATAAAAGAGATTTTCGATGTCGGCGTACTAGACTCAGGTATTCCAGAACTGCAACGATAAAATTATGATGACAACACCTCAGAGCTCAACTCCCCGGGACACTTCCACAAAACCCCTGACAGGAGGCACCAAGACAATGTTCTCATCATAAAACCATCGGAACGATTCCAGATACCCGCGTGATCCTAAATTTTTTTTTAGTGAAATTTGAGAAGAGAAGAGTCAAAACTCTACGTCAGGATGCCTTACCAGAGCGATGAGGAGACTGGGAAGTAAAAAGAATTCCTAAACTCTCCGATATATAATTCCTAAATGACTCAAAACATTTTTCTAGACACAACTCGGCTGCTAAAAACGATCAAGCAATGGGGCTCCTATGGTCGGGGAAGGCTCTGATTATCAACTTGTAACACCCTCGATGCGACTATATCTCCCACGTGTCGAGGCATGACTTAGAGGCATAATCGCACTGAAGGCTTATGTCGCAAGTTAGGCAATCTCCACAACATCCCATGTAATATAGATAATAAAAGGGTAGATAACATAGTTGGCTTACACTCGCCACGTCAATCAAGTACATAAATAACATTACATCATCCAAACACTCATGGCCCGACTACGGTGCCAAAATAAAAGATAACCCAACATGCGACACGGTCCCGATCACCCCCAACTGGGCACCACTACTGATCATCAGGAAAGGAAACATAGTATCGTTGAGAGTCTTCGTCGAACTCCCACTTGAGCTCGAGCGCGTCACCTGGAGAGGAATCATCAGGCCTTGCATCTGGTGTAATAGTAATCTGTGAGCCACAGGGACTCAACAATCTCGCACCCTCGTGATCAAGACTATTTAAGCTTATAGGTAAGGCAAGGTAAAATATGTGGAGCTGCAGCAAGCGACTAGGAAAATATGGTGGCTATCTTGTTCGCAAAAGAGAGCGAGAAGAGGAGGCAAAGTGCGAGCGAGAAACTAGAGAGCAACCTGCGCAAACATTACTCCAACACCGTGTCCACTTCCCGGACTCCGCCGAGAAGAGGCCATCACGGTAACACACTCAGTTGATTCATTTTAATTAGGTTAAGGTTCAAGTTATCTACAACCGAACATTAACAAATTCCCATCTGCCCATAACCGCGGGCATGGCTTTCGAAAGTTCAAATCCCTGCAGGGGAGTCCCAACTTAGCCCATGACAAGCTCTCACGGTCAACGAAGGAATAGACCTCCTCCCGAGACGTTCCGATCAGACTCGGTACCTCGGTTCCTCAAGACACTTCGACAGGTTAAAACTAATCCAGCAACACTGCCCGAATGTGCCGACAAATCCCGATAGGAGCTGCACATATCTCGTTCTCAGGGCACAATCAGATAAGCAATCCGTACAACTAAAACCAGCCCTCGAGTTCCCCCGAGGTGGCACTGCAAGGGGCTCTAGGGTGGACCAACACTCAGGGGAGCGCTGGCCCGGGGGGGTTTAAATAAGATGACCCTCGGGCTCCGGAAACCCAAGGGAAAAAGAGGCTAGGTGGCAAATGGTAAAACCAAGGTTGGGCATTGCTGGAAAAGCTTTAATCAAGGGGAACTATCAAGGGGTTCCCATAATAACCCAACCGCATAAGGAACGCAAAAATCCGGGAACATAACACCGATATGACGGAAACTAGGGCAGCAAGAGTGGAACAAAACACTAGGCGAGAGGCCGAGCCTTCCACCCTTTACCAAGTGTATAGATGCATTAAGATAACAAGATAATATAATGATATCCCAACAAGTAAATAAATGTTCCAACAAAGAACGGTCTCCAATCTTCACCTGCAACTAGCAACGCTATAAGAGGGGCTGAGCAAAGCGGTAACATAGCCAATCAACGGTTTGCTAGGACATGGTGGGTTAGAGGTTTGACATGGCAATTTGGGAGGCTTGAAAGGAAGTGGTAGGCCTCGTAGCATTGGCATAGCAAAAGAGCGAGCAATCTAGCATAGCAAAGATAGTAGTGATTTCGAGGGTATGATCATCTTGCCTGCAAAGTTGTCAGAGTTGACTGGATCCTCGAAAGCAAACTCAACGGGATCCCCGTTAGCGAACTCGTCTCCTGACTCTACCCAAACAAGACAAACAAGCAACAAGGACACAATCAACCACGTGCAAGGATCAAACAATATGATGCAAGGATGGTATGCTATGCGGGATGCGATGCGGGATGCATATACAAGATTTGACAAGGGATGCATGAACCTGGCCTCAACTTGGAAATCCAAGGGTGCCACTGGAAATATGAGATGAAATCGCTTGAAAACGATATAAAGAACGCCGGAATCGGAGTTACGGTTTGGAAATGGCAAGCAATTCAAATATGACCATGTTCTGCGATTTACAGCAAGTAGCCATCTAAATGCAACAAGATGAACATGTTACAGCACCCAAACATGACAACAAAATACATGTCAGGGATGCATTCATGATGCTTAACAAAAGTCTAGCACTGAGCTACGGCCAATTCATCCATTAATAGGTTCAAACAAGCATGGCAAAAATGCATATGGCAAACAGATTTCAGACCAGGTAGCACTCTTCGGAGCAACAAAACTACATGCTACAGGACCTGAACATGGAAAATTAAAGCATGGCATAGATCAACTCAAAGAGCTTAACAAAAGTCCCTTAGTGACCTTTAGCCAAAAGGGATCAGAAAATACAATTGCAAGCATGTGAACATGGCAAAAACATAATCAGTTCTCAGACTTTGTGAAAACTTGAGCATGCTGAAAACAGATATCAAGTAGGCATGTTTACGAGCTCGATGCACTCACTACGGAGCAATTCATGATAATCTAAGCATACACCCATCAACAATACACAAAATGCAAGCTATACATGGCAAGAACAATAACATAGCATGCACGGATCAACTACAACATCACCGGCAAAATCGCTAACAAGTAGACAATCTGCCCAGAATCACGAAGTCGCAAAAGTAGAGCTCGATTGAATCAAGCTAGGTTGCTCCATAGTTGCAAACAAAGACATGGATGGATAGAGCACTACAATATTAACAAAACATCCTTACTGATCATCCTCAAAAGAGGCACGGATCACTAGGAAACAACATGAACATATGGCCATATGAGATAAACAGCTCAAGGACATAGTGGAAATGCTAAGTCCCTGAAATCAGCTTTACCAAGTGCCTCACTTTGCATGCTTGTGCTAGTCACCACACAAATCACAAAAATACATGGGTTGCACCTCTGGAAAGATGGCAAAACCCTTAACAAAACACATGTACAGCTCATGGGCATATCATGCACGCAATAATCATGGCAAAAATGACAAATATCTAAATGGAGTAGCAGATCTGACAATTATCTCAAGTAGCCCTCTTCTAACAGCATCTCGGGCATCAAGATGAAATCAAATGAAAATGATGCAATGGAATGAAATGATGTACTCTCTGAGATGAACATTTTGATACACTATATGCCCAAAAAGGAGCTACGGATGCAAAGTTATAGCACGATGAAATTTGCAAATAATTAGGGTTTCGGGGGTGAAAAGGTCAACCGAGATCTAGATCCAGATCGGGATCCGGGCGCGATTTACGAGGTCTGCCGGAGCTGTTCGCCGGAGACGACCGGAGAGGAAGAAGATGACCGGGGGGCCGAGGAGGAGCGGGGTTGGCC
>NC_041382.1:260343999-260546183 GCF_002162155.2 Triticum dicoccoides | reverse complement strand
GCGGGCGGCGGGAGGAGATGGGCCGGGGAGGGCCTCCCGCGGGCTCGGGCGGGCCTCGGGTGGCGGTGGTGATGTGGGGCTCGCCCGGACCATGTGGCGGTCGCTGGTTGGTCGGCGGCGGCGGGCGGACGTGTCCGGCCCGATTTGGACACGTCCGGCGGCGAGGGGATCTTTTTTTTAGGGTTTCGGGAGGAAGGGGAAGGAGATTTTCGGGGGTGTCTTTAAATAGGCATAGAGGGAGCTAGGAGTGTCCAAATGAGGTGCGGTTTTCGGCCACACGATCGTGATCGAACGCTCTAGATGATGTAGAGGGTTTTGGTGGGTTTGGGCCAAAATGGAGGGGTGTTGGGCTGCCACACACACAAGGCCTTTTCGGTCCCTCGGTTAACCGTTGGAGTAACAAACGAAGTCCAAATAATACGAAACTTGACACGCGGTCTACCAGTAGTAAACCAAGGCCGCTTGGCAAGTCTCGGTCCAATCCGGAAATGTTTAATCTCCACACACAAAAGAAAGGTAGGATTGACCACCGGAGGAGAACGAAGCGCCGGAATGCAACACGGACAACGGGGAAAATGCTCGAATGCATGAGATGAACACGTATGCAATGCAATGCACATGATGACATGATAAGAGATGCATGACAACGACAACAACACACGGAGACAAAACCCAAACCCAAGAAAATAAAATAACTTAAAGCCGGAAACGGCAAGAGTTGGAGTACAAATTGGGAAAGTTACATCCGGGGTGTTACACCTATAGAGTACCTTTATAATCACCAAGTTACGTTGTGATGTTTGGTATCACACAAAGTGTTCCTCTGGTACTCGGGAGTTGCATAATCTCATAGTCATACGAACATGTATAAGTCATGAAGAAAGCAATAGCAACACACTAAACGATCACCGTGCTAAGCTAACGGATGGGTCAAGTCAATCATGTCATTCTTTAATGATGTGATCCCGTTAATCAAATGACAACTCATGTCTATGGTTTAGGAAACATAACCATCATTTATTCAATGAGCTAGTCAAGTAGAGGCAAACCAGTGACACTATGTTTGTCTATGTATTCACACATGTACTAAGTTTCCGGTTAGTACAATTCTAGCATGAATAATAAACATTTATCATGATATAAGGAAATATAAATAAAAACTTTATTATTGCCTCTAGGGCATATTTCCTTCAGTCTCCCACTTGCACTAGAGTCAATAATCTAGATTACATAGTAATGATTCTAACACACATGAAGTCTTGATGCTGATCATGTTTTGCTCATGGGACAGGCTTAGTCAACGGGTCTGCAACATTCAGATATGTATGTATCTTGCAAATCTCTATGTGTCCCTCCTTGACTTGATCACGGATGGAATTGAAGCGTCTCTTGATGTGCTTGGTTCTTTTGTGAAATCTGGATTCCTTTTCCAAGGGAATTGCACCAGTATTATCACACAAGATTTTCATTAGACTCGATGAACTAGGTATGACACCTAGATCGGATATGAAGTCCTTCATCCAGACTTCTTCAGTTGCTGCTTCCGAAGCAGCTATGTACACCGCTTCACACGTAGATCCCGCCATGACGCTTTGCTTAGAACTGCACTAACTGACAGCTCAACTGTTCAATAAAAACACGTATCCGGTTTGTGACTTAGAGTCATGCAGATCAGTGTCAAAGCTTGCATCAATGTAACCATTTACGACGAGCTCTTTGTCACCTCCATAAACAAGAAACATATCCTTAGTCCTTTTCAGGTATTTCAGGATGTTCTTGACCGTTGTCCAGTGATTGACTCCTGGATTACTTTGGTGCCTCGCTGCTAAAATAATAGCAAGGCATATATCAGGTCTGGTACACAACATTGCATACATGATACAGCCTATGGCTGAAGCATAGGGAACATCTTTCATTTTCTCTCTATCTTTTGCAGTGGTCGGGCATTGAGTCTGACTCAACATCACACCTTGTAACACAAGCAAGAACCCTTTCTTTACTTGATCCATTTTGAACTTCTTCAAAACTTTATCAAGGTATGTGCTTTGTGAAAGTCCAATTAAGCGTCTTGATCTATCTCTATAGATTTTGATGCCCAATATATAAGCAGCTTCACCGAGGTATTTCATTGAAAAACTCTTATACAAGTATCCTTTTATGATATCCAGAAATTCTATATCATTTCCAATGAACAATATGTCATCCACATATAATACTAGAAATGCTACAACGCTCCCACTCACTTTCTAGTAAATACTGGCTTCTCCAAAAGTCTGTATAAAACCATATGCTTTGATCACACTATCAAAATGTTTATTCCAACTCCGAGATGCTTCCACTAGTCCATAGATGGATCGTTGGAGCTTGCACACTTTGTTAGCTCCCTTTGGATCGATAAAACCTTCGGGTTGCATCATATACAACTCTTCTTCTAGAAATCCATTCAGGAATGCAGTCTTTACATCCATTTGCCAAATTTCATAATCATAAAATGCGGAAATTGCTAACATCATTGTAGTCAACTCCTTGAACTTGTCGAAAACCTTTCGCAACAAGTCGAGCTTTGTAGATAGTAATATTACCGTAGTGTCAGTCTTCTTCTTGAAGATCCATTTATTCTCGATGGCTTGCCGATCATCGGGCAAGTCAACCAAAGTCCACACTTTGTTATCATACATGGATCCCATCTCAGATTTCATGGCCTCAAGCCATTTTGTAGAATCTGGGCTCATCATCACTTCCTCATAATTCATAGGTTCGTCATGGTCAAGTAACATGACTTTTAGAATAGGATTACCGTACCACTCGCATGCGGATCTTACTCTGGTTGACGTATGAGGTTCGGTAGTAACTTGATCTGAAGTTACATGATCTTCATCATTAGCTTCCTCACTGCTTGGTGTAGGAGTCACAGGAACAGATTTCTGTGATGAACTACTTTCCAATAAGGGAGCAAGTACAGTTACCTAGTCAAGTTCTACTTTCCTCCCACTCACTTCTTTCGAGAGAAACTCCTTCCCTAGAAAGGATCCATTCTTAGCAACGAATGCGTTGCCTTCGGATCTGTGATAGAAGGTGTACCCAATAGTCTCCTTTGGGTATCCTATGAATACACATTTCTTTGATTTGGGTTCGAGCTTATCAGGTTGAAGCTTTTTCACGTAAGCATCGCAGCCCCAAACTTTAAAAAATGACAACTTTGGTTTCTTGCCAAACCACAGTTCATAAGGCATCGCCTCAACGGAGTTAGATGGTGCCATATATAACGTGACTGCAGCCGTTTCTAAAGCATAACCCCAAAACAATAGCGGTAAATCAGCAAGAGACATCATAGATTGCACCATATCCAGTAAAGTACGATTAAGACGTTCGGACACAACATTACGCTGTGGTGTTCCGGGTGGCGTGAGTTGCGAAACTATTCCACATTGTTTCAAATGAAGAACAAACTCGTAACTCAAATATTCTCCTCCACGATCAGATCGTACAAACTTTGTTTTTTTCTTGTTACGATGATTTTCCACTTCACTCTGAAATTCTTTGAACTTTTCAAATGTTTCAGACTTATGTTTCATCAAGTAGATATACCCATATCTGCTCAAATCATATGTGAACGTGAGAAAATAACGATATCCGCGGCGAGCTTCAACATTCATCGGATCAAATACATCAGTATGTATGATTTCCAACAAATCTGTTGCTCGCTCCATAGTTCCGGAGAATGGCGTTTTAGTCATTTTGCCCATGAGGCATGGTTCGCAAGTACAAAGTGATTCATAATCAAGTGATTCCAAAAGTCCATCATAATGGAGTTTCTTCACGCGCTTTACTCCAATATGACCTAAACGGCAGTGCCACAAATAAGTTGCACTATCATTATCAACTCTGCATCTTTTAGCTTCAATATTATGAATATGTGTATCACTACTATCGAGATTCATCAAAAATAGACCACTCTTCAAGGGTGCATGACCATAAAAGATATTACTCATATAATTGAACAACCATTATTCTTAGATTCAAATGAATAACCGTCTCGCATTAAACAAGATCCAGATATAATGTTCATGCTCAACACTGGCACCAAATAACAATTATCCAGGTCTAAAATTAATCCCGAAGGTAGATGTAGAGGTAGTTTGCCGATCGCGATCACATCGACTTTGGAACCATTTCCCACACGCATCGTCACCTCGTCCTTAGCCAATCTTCGCTTAATCTGTAGCCCCTTTTCGAGTTGCAAATATTAGCAACAGAACCAGTATCAAATACCCAGGTGCTACTGCGAGCATTAGTAAGGTAAACATCAATAACATGTATATCACATATACCTTTGTTCACCTTTCCATCCTTCTTATCCGGCAATACTTGGGGTAGTTTCTCTTCCTGTGACCAGTCCCTTTGAAGTAGAAGCACTCAGTCTCAGGCTTAGGTCCAGACTTGGGCTTCTTCACTTGAGCAGCAACTTGCTTGCCGTTCTACTTGAAGTTCCCCTTCTTCCCTTTACCCTTTTGTTGAAACTGGTGGTCTTGTTGACCATCAACACTTGATGATCCTTCTTGATTTCTACCTCCGCAGCCTTTAGCATTGCGAAGAGCTCAGGAATTGTCTTATCCATCCCTTGCATATTATAGTTCATCACGAAGCTCTTGTAGCTTGGTGGTAGTGATTGAAGAACTCTGTCAATGACACTATCAACAGGAAGATTAACTCCCAGTTGAGTCAAGTGGTTGTGGTACCCAGACATTCTGAGTATATGTTCACTTACAGAACTATTCTCCTCCATCTTGCAGCTGTAGAACTTATTGGAGACTTCTTATCTCTCAATCTGGGCATTTGCTTGAAATATTAACTTCAACTCCTGGAACATCTCATATGCTCCATGAAGTACGAAACGTCGTTGAAGTCCCGGTTCTAAGCCGTAAAGCATGACACACTGAACTATCGAGTAGTCATCAGCTTTGCTCTGCCAGACGTTCATAACATCTGGTGTTGCTCCTGCAGCGGGTTTGGCACCTAGAGGTGCTTCCAGAACATATTTCTTATGTGCAACAATGACGATAATCCTCAAGTGACGGACCCAGTCCGTGTAATTGCTACCATCATCTTTCAACTTAAAATTCAACGGAACAACGACACGGGACATCTATCTATAGCAACATAGACATGCAAAATACTATCGGGTACTAAGTTCATGATAAATTAAAGTTCAATTAATCATATTACCTAAGAACTCCCACTTAGACAAACATCCCTCTAATCATGTAAGTGATCACGTGATCCATATCAACTAAACCTTGTCTGATCATCACGTGACATGGAGTACTTTTCAATGGTGAACATCACTATGTTGATCATATCTACTATATGATTCATGCTCGACCTTTCATCTCAGTGTTCTGAGGCCATATCTGCATATGCTAGGCTCGTCAAGTTTAACCCGAGTATTCTACGTGTGCAAAACTGGCTTGCACCCGTTGTATGTGAACGTAGAGCTTATCACACCCGATCATCACGTGGTGTCTCAGAATGACGAACTGTAGCAACGCTGCATACTCAGGGAGAACACTTATACCTTGAAATTTAGTGAGAGATCATCTTATAATGCTACCATCGATCTAAGCAAAATAAGATCCATAAAAGATAAACATCCCATGCAATCAATATAAGTGATGTGATATGGCCATCATCATCTTGTGCCTGTGATCTCCATCTCCAAAGCACCGTAATAATCACCATCGTCGCCGGCTTGACACCTTGATCTCCATCGAAGCATCGTTTTCATCATACTAACTATTGCCTCCACGACTATCACTACCGCTTACTGATAAAGTAAAGCAATTACATGGAGATTGCATTTCATACAATAAAGCGACAACCATATGGCTCCTGCCAGTTGCCGATAACTGTGTTACAAAACATGATCATCTCATACAATAAAATTTAGCATCATGTCTTGACCATATCACATCACAACATGCCCTGAAAAAACAAGTTAGACGTCCTCTACTTTGCTGTGGCAAGTTTTACGTGGCTGCTACGGGCTGAGCAAGAACTGTTCTTACCTACGCATCAAAAACCACAATGCGGTATAGTGATTGCTTTTTGATCTTCAGAAAGAACTCTATTTGTTGAATCCGATTCAACTAAAGCTAGATAAATAGACACCCACTAGCCACCTGCGTGCGAAGCACGTCGGTAGAACTAGTCTCGCGTAAACATACGCGTAATGTCGGGCTCAGCCGCTTCATCCAACAATGCTGCTGAATCAAGAATCAACTAGTGATGGCAAGCAATATGTATATAGCCATGCCCACAACTCCTTTGTGTTCTACTCGTGCAGACGACATCTTCGCATAAACCTGGCTCGGATGCCACTGTTGGGGAACGCCGTAATTTCAAAAAAAAAATCGTATGCACAGGCAAGATCATGGTTATGCATAGCAACGAGAGGGGAGACTTTCGTCCACGTACACTCGTAGACCGAAAGCGAAAGTGTTATGAGAACGCGGTTGATGTAGTCGTACGTCTTCACGATCTGACCAATCCAAGTACCGAACGTACGGCACCTCCGAGTTCAGCACACATTCAGCTCTGTGACGTCCCACGAACTCCGGTCCAGCAGAGCTTCGAGGGAGAGTTCCATCAGCACGAAGACGTGATGACGGTGATGATGATTCTACGGACGCAGGGCTTCGCCTAAGAACAGCTACGATATGACCGAGGTGGATTATGGTGGAGGGGGCACCACACATGGCTAAAAGATCAACTGATCAACTTGTGTGTCTTGGGGTGCCCCCTAGCCCCCATATATAAAGAAGGAAGGGGGGAGGCCGGCCGGCCATTGTAGGGCGCGCCAAGAGGAGTCCTACTCCCACCGGGAGTAGGATTCCCCCTTTCCCTAGTTGGACTATGAGAGAAGGAAGGTGGAGAGAGGGAGGAAGGAAAGGGGGGCGCCGCCCCCTCCTAGTCCAATTCGGACCAGAGGAAGAGGGGCGCGTGGCCTACCCTGGTCTCCTCTCTCTCTCTATCTCTCTCTCCACTATGGACCAATAAGGTACATACATTTGCCAGGGGGTTCCGGTAACCTCCCGGTACTCGGGTAAAATCCCGATTTCACTCGGAACTATTCCGATGTCCAATATATCGATCTTTATGTCTCGACCATTTCGAGACTCCTCTTCATGTCCGTGATCATATCCGGGACTCCGAACTACCTTCTGTACATCAAAACACATAAACTCATATTACCGATCGTCCCCGAACTTTAAGCGTGCCGACCCTACGGGTTCGAGAACTATGTAGACATGAATGAGCCTCGTCTCCGGTCAATAACCAATAGCGGAACCTGGATGCTCATATTGGTTCCTACATATTCCACGAAGATCTTTATCGGGCAAACCGCAAAACAACATACGTTGTTTCCTTTGTCATCAGTATGTTACTTGCCCGAGATTCAATCGTCGGTATCCTTATACCTAGTTCAATCTCGTTACCGGCAAGTCTCTTTACTCGTTCCATAATGCATCATCCTGCAACTAACTCATTAGTCACAATGCTTGCAAGGCTTATAGTGATGTGCATTACCGAGAGGGCCCAGAGATACCTCTCCGACAATCGGAGTGACAAATCCTAATCTCGATACATGCCAACTCAACAAGCACCATTGGAGACACCTGTAGAGCACCATTATAATCACCCAGTTACGTTGTGACGTTGGGTAGCAAACAAAGTGTTCCTCCGGTACGCGGGAGTTGCATAATCTCGTAGTCATAGCAAGAAACTAAATGATCATTGTGCTAAGCTAACAGATGGGTCAAGACAATCACATCATTCTCTAATGATGTGATCCCGTTAATCAAATGACAACTCATGTCTATGCTTTAGGAAACATAAACATCATTGATTCAATGAGCTAGTCAAGTAGACGCAAACTAGTGACACTCTGTTTGTCTATGTATTCACACATGTACTAAGTTTCCGGTTAATACAATTCTAGCATGAATAATAAACATTTATCATGATATAAGGAAATATAAATAACAACTTTATTACTGCCTCTAGGGCATATTTCCTTCACACTTATGATTGGAATTCTAGCAAGCATCCGCAACTACTAAAGATCATTAAGGTCGTGAAACCCAACCATAGCATTAAGTACCAAGTCCTCTTTATCCTGTACGCCATAGCCCACCTACTCGGGTTTAAGCTTCTATCACTCTCGCAACCCCCCATAAGCAAACCATAAACATATTGCAACACCCTACAGCGGGGCCCCCTCACGTTCGCGCGAGAATGGCAAGCACTGTAGGGCAGCACCATAAATAAAATATATAATCATACCAACCAAGATCACGATTAACCCACAGGACAAAACAGATCTATTCAAACATCATAGGATAACCATAGATCATTGTGAAATAATATATGGAGTTGAGCACCATGTTCAAGTAGAGATTACAGCAGGGAGAAGAGGTGTGACGCTGCTGCATAGATGGGGGAGAGTTGGTGTTAACTATAGCAAGATTGTTGATGTAGATCACCGTCTTGATTGTTGCCCCGGCAACACTCCGGCGCCACAGGGAGCGAGGGGGAGAGATCCCCCCTACTTCTTCTTCTTAATTGGCCTCCCCCCTAGATGGGGAGGTGAATCTAACCTCTGGTCCATGGCCTCCATGTCGGCAGAGGGGTGGGAGCCCCTCCGAGATCGGATCTCCCTCTCTGTTCTCTTCTGTATTGCGTTCCTCAGATCTGTCCGAAAACTGTTTCTTATATTTCGGGAGATCCGTAACTCCGATTGCGCTGAGATTTTAAAACAATTTTTTTCCGGATATAAGCTTCCTAGCGCCCGAAGTAGAGCCCCAACTAATGTTTGAGGTGGACACAACCGACCACCACGCGCCAGGGGCCTCTGGCGCTCCCTGGTGTCTTGTGGGCTATGTGTGTGACGCCACGAGACCAATGTGCCAGGTGTCCTCCAGTTTTTCGGTGTTGTTGCCTTGTCTTTGCTTGCGTGTCATGCATTGCATATCATGTCATCATGTGCATTGCATCATCATGTTTTCAAAACTTGCATCCGTCCGGATTCCCCAGTTCTCTCTGTTGTCCGTTCTGAGTCCAGACACACTTTCACGCGCCCGAAAAATGTTCTCGGAATGGGTTGAAAGTTGGCATGCGGTGTTGTTTTGTTGTCAGTAGACCGCCTGCCAAGTTTCATCGCATTCGGAGTTTGTTTGATGCCCCAACGGATAACTATAGCGGCAATATAGCCGGTCTAACGTCGGACGTTTTCGGTCTCCGAAAACAGTCGCCGGGCCTCCCTCTCTTCTCTTCTCTCAGCTCAAGACCGTCTACACAGCTCACTACCTACCGCCAGGCCTAACCTAACCTCTCTCGTCAGCCCGCGGACCTCATCGCACACGCGTCCGAAAGTTGTCCCGGACCCGACCCGTGAAGTTGTCACCGATGGGTCCGGATCATCCCCAAACGTCCATAAAACGTCTCCGTTTTCTTAATTGAGATCCCTAACCTATTTATCCGAGATCGTCTGATTTGGATCAGAGGGTCCAAAACTAATGCTTTTGTCCCTATATATAGACGAACCCCTACCCAAATCAGATCAAACACTAAGATCCAGGAGGTTTGTCCCATCGCCGCCGCCACTCTTGTGGTTCCCCTTGGGAATCCTGCCGATCTCTCCACCCAACCAGCGAGCTTCCTTCCGATCCATCCCAAATCAATCGCAGTAACCTCACTCCATTCGAGAGGAGCTCGACCCCGAGACTCCAGCCTCCTCTCGCGCCCGAGGGGCTCCCCGAGCACCTCGCTCACGTCGGCTCTGACACCGAGCCACCAGCGAGCAGCGGCTGCAGAGGCATCGCTAGGACAGCCTCGTCGCGCTCCCTTTTGTTCCCTTCCTCCCGGGCTCACTTCTCCTTCCGTTCTCTGATCCCTCTCTCTCTTCTTGATGGTCTTGCCCGCAGGAGCCGCCATGAACGTCACCGCAGCAGCCGCCGCCCCGCCAAGTCCCTCTGGAGCCTGCAGTCACCTCGCGTCGCACCGCCGGTCTCCTCTCCGGCCAGGCCCGTCCCCTGCTCCGCCCCTGTGCCTGAACCTTGATCCGCCGGCCTCTAATTTCCCTGTATCGAGCAGAGGAGAACGTCAGTGCTTCGCCTCGGCCCTCCTCGACCTCCTTCGACAAGGACCCGGCCAGATCTCGCCGTTCCCGGTCATCCTCCGTGCGCCAAGTCCATCCAGCCGCCGCTGCAAGTCCCGTCGCTGCCGCGCCTCCGTCATCCTGCCTCGAGCGCCGTCGTTCCCCTGCTTGCAGCCACGACGCCCACTCGCTCCTCTACTTCGTGCAACAAGACGAGCGCCGCCCCTCGCTGACTTGATCCGGTGTCAGTATGAACGATCGCCACGACCCGCCTCTCCTCGGCCTCGTTCTGCCCCGCATCTCCTGTGCCCCGGCGCAACTCCTCCTGGGAGAGAGCCGACCTACCCCTCCTCCTCAAACGGGCCGAAGCCCATGGGTGAGGCCGCCCCAAGCTCCCCTCCTTTTTTTCTCTTACTGCTGGGCCAGTTCAGTTTCGGCGCAGTGGATGTTTTTTTCGGTTCTGCGAATTTAGCTAATTTCCAGGGTTTTGCATATTTACAGAAAACCCCCTAGCCTTCATGCATTTAATATCTCACAAACTAAGCATCACATGTAAAAACTTTGTATATGAAACTTGCTTAGTTTTTCATCTAGTTTCATAACATGTCTTTTTCATCCATGTTTAAAATGTTTAAAATGTTGTTTGTTTAAATTTGCTCCTATGTCATGTTAAAATGAGTTAAATCATAACTAAATAACCGTAGCTCGGTTTCTAATAAACTTTATATGTAAATGGGGTAGAATTTTGCCTAGTTTAACATGGTGGCATCACTTTGCATGTTCAACAACTATAAAATTTTGTTTAGGGCAGAAAAGCACCAAACCTAATATATGCATATGGGGATTTACCGGAGTTGTTGTTCGTTGCTTCCGGCCTCATTTAAACTTGACTAGATAGGTAGTTTTACTTTGCTTAACCCTCTTGACATGCTAACAACATTTAATCTTGTTGGGTACATAAACGAGATCGAACTAAGTAACTCGAATGTGGTGTTTCGTCAATATGCAATGGAGTTGCATATTGAGCTCCACTTAACTTGTAGGATTGCTTGTGCACTTTGCCATGCCATGTATCTTTAAACCGGACATGCATCATGTTTAGTTGTGCATCATGCCATGTTTATGTGGTGGTTGTTTACTATGTTGTTTGCTTATTTCCGGTGTTGCTTCTTTGGGTTGGTTCCGATAACGTCGTGTTTGTGAGGAACCGTTCGACTAAGCCTGTTTGTCTCCTTCATGGACTCATTCTTCTTCCTTGCGGGATTTTAGGCAACATGACCATACCCTCGAAATCACTTCTATCTTTGCTTGCTAGTTGCTCGCTCTTTTGCTATGCCTATGCTGCGATACCTACCACTTGCTTATCATGCCTCCCCTATTGTTGAACCAAGCCTCTAACCCACCTTGTCCTAGCAAACCGTTGGTTGGCTATGTTACCGCTTTGCTCAGCCCCTCTTATAGCGTTGTTAGTTGTAGGTGAAGATTGAAGTTTGTTCCTTGTTGGAACATGGAGATGTTGTTCCTTGTTGGAACATGTTTACTTGTTGGGATATCACAATATCTCTTATTTAATTAATGCAACTATATACTTGGTAAAGGGTGGAAGGCTCGGCCTTATGCCTGGTGTTTTATTCCACTCTTGTCGCCCTAGTTTCTGTCATATCAGTGTTTTATTCCCGGATTTTGCGTTCCTTACGCGGTTGGGTTATAATGAGAACCCCTTGATAGTTCGCTTTGAATAAAACTCCTCCAGCAAGGCCCAACATTGGTTGTACCATTTGCGACCTAGCCTTTTCTTTACCTTGGGTCGGCCAGCCCAAGGGACATCTTTATTAAACCCCCCCCCCCCGGGCCAGTGCTTCTCTTAGTGTTGGTCCAACCCAGAGCACCGTGCGGGGCCGTCCCTTGGCAACTTTGGTTACGTTGGCTCCCATACGCTTAGCTTATCTAGTGTGCCCTGAGTACGAGATATGTGCAGCTCCTATCGGGATTTGTTGGCACGGCAGGTGGTCTTGCTGGACTTGTTTTACCATTGTCGAGGATGTCTTGTAACCGGGATTCCGAGTCTGATCGAGTCTTCCCGCTAGAAGGAATATCCTTCTTTGACCGTGAGAGCTTGTGATGGGCTAAGTTGGGACACCCCTGCAGGGTTATGAACTTTCGAAAGTCGTGCCCGCGGTTATGGGCAGATGGGAATTTGTTAATGTCCGGTTGTAGAAAACCTGAAGTTGACCTTAATTAAAATGCACCAACTGCGTGTGTTACCGTGATGGTCTCTTCTCGGCGGGGTCCGGGAAGTGAACATGGTGTTGGAGTCTTGCTTGATGTAGGTTGTTCTAGGATCACTTCTTGATCATAGTTGTTCGACCGTGCTTTTGCCTTCAATTCTAGCTCTCTTTTGCGAATAGGTTAGCCACCATATATGCTAGTCGCTTGCTGCAGCTCCACCTCATACCTTTACCTTACCAATAAGCTTAAATAGTCTTGATCGCGAGGGTGTGAGATTGTTGAGTCCCTGTGACTCACAGATACTTCCAAAACCAGCTTGTAGGTGCCGTTGAACCATGCGGATGTCGCAACCAAGCTCAAGGAGGAGCTCGATGAAGATCTTGTCCTTCGTGTTGTTTCGGAGAGTTAGGAATTCTTTTTACTCCCCAGTCCCTTCATCGCTCTGGTGAGGCATGTTGACGTAGAGTTTTGACTCTTCTCTTCTCACATTTCACTAAATTTTTTTTAGGATCATGTGGGTATCTTGGAATCGTTCCGATGGTTTTGTGACGAGAACATTGTTCTTGGTGCCTCCTGTCATTTAGGGGTTGTGGAAGTGTCCCGGGGAGTTGAGCTCCGACGTGTTGTCGTCACAATTTTATCGTTGTAGTTCTGGAATACCTGAGATTAGTTTCGCCAACATCGAAAATCTCTTTTATGCATTTGTTGGTGAGATAACCTCGACGCCACCCAGTACTGGGGCGGGAGTTCGGGAGTATTGCCATAACTCGTATAATGGATGCCTTTTGAAGGTTGAGGTAGATGATTTCCGAAGGTTTCTTGGTTATGTGTTGAAGGATGGATATAGTTGGATGTAGGATTTGCTAGTTTGGGTGAGATATTATGTTTCCCCTGTATCCCCGCACCTGATTGCATAACCGGAAAATTTCAGGAGTTTATAAGTGGGAATTCAAGTAGCTCTTAGGATATCTTTCCGACGGATATATGATATGAAATTGGGGTTCGACGTCTAGTGGTCCGCCTATCCATGGTTGGTTTTACAGTGGTCTCGTTGTGTCTTAAAGAGTCCTTGGCTATGCCGACTCGGGGACGCTTCGTATGTCATGTGCACAGCCTTGTACATGATGGTGTTGTACGATCGAGCCCGTGTAGGCCCCACCATGAAAACTTCGGACGAAATCTCTATCATATGTTTGTTCTGGTTTATTTAGAAAGCCTATCTTTTGTTTTGTTTTGAGTTGTGGTATTCGAGTTGCTTCGAAGTCAAGTGTTGATTCCATACCTTTCCTAAGTAGTGTTCTTATACTCCGATGTGAATACTAATCCTTCTTGATCATCGAGTCTGTCTTGTCAATCCTTTTCAACTGGCGTGTTTTCTCTTCAAGTGGGTCCGATCATTTCAACATCTGCCAGATCAATTCTAAGTTTCTCAACGGTGTTCATTTCATCCATTCCAAATTGTCTTTGTTTTCCCGCCCTCCCTCCCTTGGTTTTCAAGGACTCGGATTTCTTTATCAAATATCCATCTTATGGATGTGAAGACTCTTCATTCTTGCCTTTCAACATTCTTACCCGGGGATTCTCTTGAAGATGTTCTACTCGTTCATCACTCTCCATTCTTTTCCTTTTCTGGTGGAACCAATCCAAGCTTTCAGTGTTGATCATATCCTTTCCTCGTTTCAATGCTTTCCCATGCCGATGCTATTCTTAATCATCCACTTCTCACTATTCAATTGTTCCGGAGTGCTCAAGATATCTCGAAGATTCGTGTTCCCACTCTCCTTCCGTTCAAGCTCTTTCGAGGATGCTATATCTTACAAGCTACTTAACTCAACTGGTGCAATATACTCTTCAAGCAATCGTTCAACGGTGTTTCTTTTGAGTGGGCCCTAACCCACAGGTCTTTTTCCAGGATCTTACCTGACTCTTCTTATTTTACTGGAGCTATTCTCAAATCTTTCAAAGTTTGACGTAAGAATGAATTATCATCAGTCATATGTATTTCTCCAAGATCTTTCAAATTCTTTCATCGTTGGTTCAACCTTTCCATTTTTCATCCCGGAGTATCTCAACAATTTGGTGGTGTTTCTCATCGTCATTCTCAGATACTGAAGACCGAAGAAGAGTTTCTCTTTAATCTTTCTCCATTCTCTTCAAGATTCATGATTCTAGCTTGTTGCCATCCTGTCATAATTATTTTTGATTGTGAGAATCCTTTTCACCCATCAGGAGATAATCAATGGTATTTTCAGTTTGATTATCTAAAGCCCATCATTTCAGAAGACTTGTTCATTCTCAGCTTTCAACTCTCGTTCCCCAAATCTTACCGGTGCATAATACAAATTTGTCTAATCAGCTCGGGATCTATTCGTTCACTTGTATCTAAATTCCCTCAAGCATCTTCATTCATTTGCTAATTCTTCCCGGTGTTTCTTTATCTTTTATTCATTCTTTTTCAAAAAAATTTACGATAGATCGTTCAAGATTTCTCTTCTTTAACAATTTATATGTTGTTTCAATCCTTCCGGTGGCTCATTCAATACTTTCCCAAGTTGGCGCGATATCTATCTTAATCTTTTCTTCGAGAATAAGTAGTATGCCAAATCCGTTGTTTGTCATCAATTTAAATTTGTGAAGGATGCGCATAACGTAATTCTTGTTCTTGTTCATCCAAGTGATTAATTCCTTATTCTGGAGGTTCATCAGAATTCTTGATTTCATTTGCTCATCTTTTTTATCCAGAGTTCCAAGCTTTTCCGCTTTATCTCGTCGCAAAGCCCCTTCTAAATCTTTACATGGTTTCACCATGTGTTTCTGACTTCTCTTTCTTTTTATCATCATTTTGTTTACCGGAGCTCTTCATGGAGATTCTATATGATGGTTCATCAAGGATTTATTTCCTTCTCGAAGTGTTCATCGAGATCCTTTTCAGAGGAGCTCAAGGATTCTTCATCTTGCAATCCGGAGTGCAATTCTTTGTTCTGTATCATTGGAGGTGGTATTATGTCAGTCTGGATAACTTGAGTTCATGTTTCATGATTCACATGTTGTTAAGAATCAGGTATTTTAAATCCATCAAACTCTTCGTTGGAGTTATCTTGGGTTATATTTTCACCTAAAGCTTTCCCTAAGGATTGTTGCTATTTATGGTGTTTATAAATGACCCAAGTTCTTCTTTTATCCTTCCGGTGAATAAGTTTCTCGTCTCTTCTTGTTATCAAGCCAATCTATAGTTTCATTAGTGGCAGAATTTCACCTCATAGTTTTGAGATGTTCTCCATAAGCCCACTACAAGTTTACTCTTTTAGTTGTTGGTTTTCCAACAACTACAATCGACCCTTCTCCTAAAGATGCTTTCAAGCTCATTTGAGGTAGAAGATATTGTTTTCTCCACCATTCATTCCATTCCGTCCTCTCATTTCTTCTGGAGGCGTTGTGATGTTCCTATTTTCTCTCATCATCTCGGATGGTGTTCTTTTCGTGCTTACCCATTTAACCGGAGTGTTGTGCCCCTTTGCTCAAATCCTTTTCATCCTATCAAGTTTTGCATCTCTTTTCAACCGGAGTGCTATACGAAGTTGTTCTTCCTTGTTTCTCTTTTCTAACGGATTTCTTTCAACTTTGCTCATCTCCGTTGTATTCTTTTCTCGAAATGGCTTAACCTTTTCTAGGTTCTTTGGTTTCACTC
Source organism: Triticum dicoccoides (assembly GCF_002162155.2). Classification (NCBI taxonomy): domain Eukaryota; kingdom Viridiplantae; phylum Streptophyta; class Magnoliopsida; order Poales; family Poaceae; genus Triticum; species Triticum dicoccoides. The sequence continues at coordinate 260,530,110 of NC_041382.1, read as the reverse complement.
ATTTGTCAAAGGAGCAACTTAGTTTTACCTCTTCTCTCTCTCTTTCATTTTTTCCCTCCGGTGCCATTCTAGATCTCGGGACGAGATCCTCTCGTAGTGGTGGAGTGTTGTGACGCCCCGAGACCGATGTGCCAGGTGTCCTCCAGTTTTTCACTGTTGTTGCCTTGTCTTTGCTTGCGTGTCATGCATTGCATATCTTGTCATCATGTGCATTACATCATCATGTTTTCAAAACTTGCATCCGTTCGGGTTCCCCAGTTCTCTCTGTTGTCCGTTCCGAGTCCAGACACACTTGCACGCGCCCGCGGCATGTCCGAAATAATATTTTATAAGTGTCCGAAAAATGTTCGCGGAATGGGTTGAAAGTTGGGGTGCGGTATTGTTTTGTTGTCAGTAGACCGCCTGCCAAGTTTCATCGCATTCGGAGTTTGTTTGATGCCCCAACGGATAACTATAGCGGCAATATAGCCGGTCTAACGTCGGGCGTTTTCGGTCTCCGGAAGCAGTCGCTGGGCCTCCCTCTCTTCTCTTCTCTCAGCTCAAGACCGTCTACACAGCTCACTACCTACCGCCAGGCCTAACCTAACCTCTCTCGTCAGCCCGCGGACCTCATCGCACACGCGTCTGAAAGTTGTCCCGGACCCGACCCGGGCAGTCATCACCTATGGGTCCGGATCATCCCCAAACGTCCATAAAACGTCTCCGTTTTCTTAATTGAGCTCCCTAACCTATTTATTCAAGACCGTCTGATTTTGATCGGAGGGTCCAAAACTAATGCTTTTGTCCCTATATATAGACGAACCCCTACCCAAATCAGATCAAACCCTAAGATCCAGGAGGTTTGTCCCATCGCCGCCGCCACTCTTCTGGTTCCCTTCGGGATCCCTCCCGATCTCTCCACCCAACCAGCGAGCTTCCTTCGATCCCTCCCAAATCAATCGAAGTAACCTCACTCCATTCGAGAGGAGCTCGGCCCCGAGACTCCAGCCTCCTCTCGCGCCCGAGGGGCTCCCCGAGCACCTCGTTCACGTCGGCTCTGACATCGAGCCACCGGCGAGCAGCAGCTGTAGAGCCATTGCCAGGACAGCCCCGTCGCGCTCCCTTTTGTTCCCTTCCTCCCGGGCTCACTTCTCCTTCCGTTCTCTGATCCCTCTCTCTCTTCTCGATGGTGTTGCCCGTAGGAGCCGCCATGAACATCACCGCAGCAGCCGCCGCCCCGCCAAGTCCCTCTGGAGCCTGCAGTCACCTCGTGTCGCACCGCTAGTCTCCTCTTCGGCCAGGCCCGTCCCCTGCTCCGCCCCTGCGCCTGAAGCTTGATCCGCCGGCCTCTGATTTTCCTATATCGAGCAGAGGAGAACGCCAGTGCTTTGCCTCGGCCCTCCTCGACCTCCTTCGCCTAGGACCCGGCCAGATCTCGCCGTTCCCGGTCATCCTCCTTGCACCAAGTCCATCCAGCAGCCGCTGCATGTCCCGTCGCTGTCGCGCCTCCGTCGTCCTGCCTCGAGCGCCGTCGTTCCCCTGCTTGCAGCCACGACGCCCACTCGCTCCTCTGCTTCGTGCAACAGGATGAGCGCCACCTCTTGTTGACTTGATCCGGTGTCAGTATGAACGATCTCCACGGCCCGCCTCTCCTCGGCCTCGTTCTGCCCCGCATCTCCAGTGCCCCGGCCCAACTCCTCCCAGGAGAGAGCCGACCTACCCTTCCTCCTCAAACGGGCCGAAGCGCATGGGTGAGGCCACCACAAGCACCCCTCCTTTTTTTTCTTACTGCTGGGCCAGTTCAGTTTTGGCCCAGTGGATGTTTTTTTGTTCTGCGAATTTAGCTAATTTCCAGGGTTTTGCATATTTACAGAAACCCCCCTAGCCTTCATGCATTTAATATCTCACAAACTAAGCATCACATGTAAAAACTTTGTATATGAAACTTGCCTAGTTTTTCATCTAGTTTCATAATATGTCTTTTTCATCCATGTTTAAAATGTTTAAAATGTTGTTTGTTTAAATTTGCTCCTATGTCATGTTAAAATGATTTAAATCATAACTAAATAACCGTAGCTCGGTTTCTAATAAACTTTATATGTAAATGGGGTAGAATTTTGCCTAGTTTAACATGGTGGCATCACTTTGCATGTTTAACAAATATAAAATTTGGTTTAGGGCAGAACATCACCAAACCTAATATATGCATACGGTGATTTACCGGAATTGTTGTTCGTTGCTTCCGGCCTCATTTAAACTTGACTAGATAGGTAGTTTTACTTTGCTTCACCCTCTTGCCATGCTAACAAAATTTAATCTTGTTGGGTACATAAACGAGATCGAACTAAGTAACTCGAATGTGGTGTTTCATCAATATGCAACGGAGTTGCATATTGATCTCCACTTAACTTGTAGGATTGCTTGTGCACTTTGCCATGCCATGTATCTTTAAACCGGACATGCATCATATTTACTTGTGCATCATGCTATGTTTATGTGGTGGTTGTTTACTATGTTGTTTTCTTATTTCCGGTGTTGCTTCTTCGGGTTGGTTCCGGTAACGTCATGTTTGTGAGGAACCGTTTGACTACGCCCGTTTCTCTCCTTCATGGGCTCGTTCTTCTTCCTTGCGGGATTTCAGGCAAGATGACCGTACCCACGAAATCACTTCTATCTTTGCTTGCTAGTTTCTCGCTCTTTTGCTATGCCTATGCTGCGATACCTACCACTTGCTTATCATGCCTCCCCTATTGTTGAACCAAGCCTCTAACCCACCTTGTCCTATCAAACCGTTGTTTGGCTATGTTACCGCTTTGCTCAGCCCCTCTTATAGCATTGTTAGTTGCAGGTGAAGATTGAAGTTTGTTCCTTGTTGGAACATGGAGATGTTGTTCCTTGTTGGAACATGTTTACTTGTTGGGATATCACAATATCTCTTATTTAATTAATGCATCTATATACTTGGTAAAGGGTGGAAGGTTCAGCCTTATGCCTGGTGTTTTGTTCCACTCTTGCCGCCCTACTTTCCATTATATCGGTGTTATGTTCCCGGATTTTGCGTTCCTTACGCGGTTGGGTTATAATGGGAACCCCTTGACAGTTCGCTTTGAATAAAATTCCTCCAGCAAGGCCCAACATTGGTTTTACGATTTGCCACCTAGCCTTTTATTTCCCTTGGGTCGGCTAGCCCAAGGGTCATATTTATTAAACCCCCCCGGGCCAGTGCTTCTCTAAGTGTTGGTCCAACCCAGAGCACCGTGCGGGGCCATCCCTTGGCAACTTGGGTTACATTGGCTCCCGTACGCTTAGCTTATCCGATGTGCCTTGAGAACGAGATATGTGCAGCTCCTATCAGGATTTGTTGGCACAACGGGTGGTCTTGCTGGACTTGTTTTACCATTGGCACAACGGGAGTCTGATCGGGTCTTCCCGCTAGAAGGAATATCCTTCGTTGACCGTGAGAGCTTGTGATGGGCTAAGTTGGGACACCCCTGCAGGGTTATGAACTTTGGAAAGCCGTGCCCGCGGTTATGGGAAGATGGGAATTTGTTAATGTCTGGTTGTAGAAAACCTGAAGTTGACCTTAATTAAAATGCACCAACCGCGTGTGTTACCGTGATGGTCTCTTCTCGGCGGGATCCGGGAAGTGAACACGGTGTTGGATTTATGCTTGACGTAGGTTGTTCTAGGATCACTTCTTGATCATAGTTGTTCGACCGTGCTTTTGCCTTCTCTTCTCGCTCTCTTTTGCGAATAGGTTAGCCACCATATATGCTAGTCGCTTGCTGCAGCTCCACCTCATACCTTTACTTACCCATAAGCTTAAATAGTCTTGATCATGAGGGTGTGAGATTGCTGAGTCCCCAAGACTCACAGATACTTCCAAAACCAGCTTGCAGGTGCTGTTGAACCGTGCGGATGACGCAACCAAGCTCAAGGAGGAGCTCGATGAAGATCTTGTTCTTTATGTTGTTCCGTTTTCCAGTTGATCAGTAGTGGAGCCCAGTTGGGACGATCGGGGATCTATGTAGCCTTTGGGGTAGTCTTCTTTTATTTTGGCTCCGTAGTCGGGCCTTGATTGTAACTGGTTGATGTAATGCTTTATTATTGTAATTGTGTGAAGTGGCGATTGTAAGCCAACTATGTATCTTTTCCCTTATTGTATTACATGGGTTGTTTGCGAAGATTACCTCACTTGCGACATTGCTTTCAATGCGGTTATGCCTCTAAGTCGTGCTTCGACACGTGGGAGATATAGCCACATCGAGGGCGTTACAATGCGGGCCTTCGTTTGGAGTGATTCCAACTTCCAAAAATCACATATATTCCAAAATAATTGACCGTAAAATTTTATTGCATTTGTACTTCGTTTGATATGGATTTTCTGCAATACAAAAAACATACAAAAAACAGGAACTGGCACTCGGCATTGGATCAATAGGTTAGTCCAATAAATCATATAAAAAGATGCCAAAAGTGTGAGATAGTTGTATAATATTGGCATGAAACAATCAAAAGTTGTAGATACGACGGAGACGTATCAGCATCCCCATGTTTAATTCCTGCTTGTCCTCGAGCAGGTAAATGATAAAAAGATAATTTTTGATGTGGAATTCTACCTAACATAAACTTAATCATATATCTAGTCATGGCATGAATATTAAGACATAAGTGATTGAAAGTAATAGTCTATAATTTGACATAAAGACATCAATACTTTGGCATCCCAACAAACAATCATGTCTTTCAAAATATCAACGCTAAATAAGGCTATCCCTAAAAAATCATATAGTCTTGTCATCTTTATCTTCTTAACACAAAGTATTTATCATGCACAACCCCAATGACAAGCGGAGCAATTGGTTCATACTTTTTAACACGCTTCAACTTTTTCAACCCACACGCAATACATTATCACAAGCCATGGATATAGCACTACGGGTGGAATAGAGTATGATGATAGGGGTAAATATAGAGAAGACAAAAAGTAAAGAAGTCTCACATCGATGCAGCTAACCAACGGGCTATGGAGATGCCCATCAATCGATATCAATGCAAGGAGTAGGGATTGCCATGCAACGAATGCACTAAAAGCAATAAGTGTATGAAAGCTCAATATGAAACTAAGTTGGTGTGCATCTAATCCTATAATGAAAAATTCCCACTAGTATATGAAAGTGACAACATAGGAGACCCTCCATATGAAAAACACGGTGCTACTTTGAAGCACACGTGTGGTCAAGGATACTAACAATCCCTGTTCAAGAATCCATCCGATTAACCAGTTAACTTGCTGATTAATCCCTACTCGTAGGGTCACCGAGTAGCGGATAAACTGATAAATCATCCGATTAATTGATTAAATGGCCAATTAACTTGCCGATTAGCCTACTAATCCCCTACTCATCAGCCAACTGAGCAGCTACAAGTTAACGATTTACTCAACAATGCTAACAATACCCCTACTCTCTTTGTTTATTTTATTTTTATTTTCTTCTATTTCTTTATTTTCTTTATTTTCTTTTTTCTTTTTTTCTTCTTTTTTTCTCCTTTTTTCATTTTTCTTTTTCTCTCATTATCCGGAGTCGCATCCCAAGTTGTGGGGGAATCGTAGTCTCCACCATCCTTTCCTAACTGGGAACTGCTCTAAAAATGAATTATGATGATCATCACTCTTCTATTTACTTATAACTCAATACAAATAAAAATTACAACTCGATACCTATAACAAAGTATGACTCTATATGAATGCCTCTGGCATGTAGCAGGATGTGCAATGATCTACCGTAACATGTATGAAAAATAAAAAAATGATGAATGGTGGTTGAGCCACACCTACTATGTCTGCTATATGACAATGAATGCTCGAGTCATCAAACGGAAGTGTGGAAGTTGCATGGCAATATATCTCGGAATGGCCATGGAAAAGCCATAATAGGTAGGTATAGTGGCTATTTTGAGGAAGATATAATAAGGCTTATGTGTGATAGAGCGTATCATATCATGGGGTTTGGATGCACCTGCGAAGTTTGCACCACGCCTCGATGTGAGAAAGGGCAATGCACGGTACCATAGAGGCTAGAAAATTGCGGAAAGGTAAGAGTGTGTATAATCCATGGACTCACATTAGTCATAAAGAACTCATATACTTATTGTGAAAGTTTATTAGCTCTCGAAGCAAAGTACTACTACGCATGCCCCAAGGGATTAGATTGGTTGGAAAAGACCATCCCTCGTCCCCGACCGCCACTCATAACGAAGACAATCAATAATAAATCATGCTCCAACATCATAGCATAATGAGAGCCTATACGTGCATGCTTCGGGAATCACAGACCTTAACACCAATATTCTTACTAAACACAACCATTTACTAGTACCTCCCACATATTCCATCTCTATATCATAAAACTATTGCAAGGAATCAAACATATCATATTCAGTGATCCATAATTTTATGTAGGATTTTTATAACTAACCATGCAATTTAGAAATTCTTGTTGGCTCTCTAAATAGATATAAGTGAGGCATGAGATTTTAATTCTTTCTACAAAATACCATGCTCTAATAAATATAATGAAGCAAATGAGAATTCTTCAAACAACGGTTTCTATGTGAAGAGAAACAGACAATCCAAACTTCAAATGATATAAGTGAAGCACATGAAGCATTCTATGAAGCCACACTCAAGAGATATAAGTGAACTGCATTAAGCATTCTATAAATCAACCATGGACTATCTCATACTAGCATGGTGCATAAAAGAAAAATGAAAAATAAACACAAAAGACGCTCCAGGATTTACACATATCAAATGAACGACATGAATCCCAAAACATATCGATACTTGTTGAAGAAATATGGGATGCCTTCCGGGGCATCCCCAAGCTTAGACGCTTGAGTCTCCTTGAATATTTACTTGGGGTTCCTTGGGTATCCCCAAGCGTGAGCTCTTGCCTCTCCTCCTTCTCCTCACCTCGAGACCTCCTCGATCTTCGAACACTTCATCCACAAAAAACATAACCAAACTTTGAATGGCGGGGTTAGTGAATCTGGCAATACATTCCCATCCTGTACTGCTATAACATTATTGTATAATTATAAACAAACATTACCCACTGTATGCTATCACAATTCTATGGCCTCAAGTCAAGGAGGCTTGAAAAAGAATTCAAACATCCACCATAGTTCTGTAACCCAAATAATTCGGAAAGAATTAGGAAAAATAAACATTTTGTATAGCAAGATAGTGCAAAATGTTGCAGAACGATTTGATGTTCCAGTAAAAAATGTACAATCGAGCACTACAGCGAAAGCTTCTGTTTTCCACCGCACAAACCAACAAGCAATGTAATCATCCTAAAGGCAAACCTGGGCACATTATTTTTATCATACAATGGAATTGTACAAGGGGATAATTATTTTTTTGAGAATCTTCATGAAAAATTCTACATTGTTTCCATGAGCATGGACACAAGTGTTCAAGGTCGACCCTCACTTCTCCAATGCATAACTTTCAATCGCTTCTCTTCTGTGAAAAGGTTTTTAAGTTCCCCTCTATATTTTTTTGTTTTTAAACTTTATAAAAGCATTCAATAGAAAGAAATGACTCTCTAGAACTTCCGGGTTGTCTCCTTGGCAATGCTTTTTTAAAGCCATTAAGCTAGGCTTAAAGTGCTCAAATAATGAATCCACCCGGATCCCAAGGTATATCAAAGCCAATTTTAATTAACAATGATTTGGCATTTAGTAATGAGCACAAAGCAACATATATCATGCAATGACGGAGTCTAACTCTCTTCCTATGCATAGGCATGTCATACAAGAACAATTCATGCACATCAAGTAAAGACCAATGCATAGTATAAGCAATTTCTTGCAGTTTTATCGTGTGGGCAACATAAAGAGGTGGGTGTCGGTGTCAAAACCGGCAGATCTCAGGTAGGTGGTCCCGAACTGTGCGTCTAAGGATTGATGGTAATAGGAGACAAGGGACACAATGTTTTACCCAGGTTCGGGCCCTCTTGATGGAGGTAATACCCTATGTCCTGCTTGATTGACTTTGATGAGTATAGGGGTTACAAGAGTTGATCTACCACGAGATCGTAATGGCTAAACCCTACTTGTCTAGCCTATGTGATTATGATCGCCTCTACAGACTAAACCCTCTGGTTTATATAGATACCGGAGGGGGCTAGGGTTGTACAGAGTTGGTTTACAGAGATAGGAATATTCACATCCGCACGGTAAGCTTGCCTTCCACGCCAAAGAGAGTCTCATCCGGACACGGGAGGAAGTCTTTCGTCTTGTATCTCCATGGCCCATTAGTCCGGCCCACGTCACATAGCCCAGATGCCGGAGGACCCCTTAATCCAGGACTCCCTCAATAGCCCCTGAACCGGGCTTCAATGACGATGTGTCCGGCGCGCAGATTGTCTTCGACATTGCAAGGCGGGTTCCTCCTTCGAATATTTCATAGTAGTCTGATACGTCTCCATCATATCTATAATTTTTGATTGTTCCATGCCAATATTATACAACTTTCATATACTTTTGGAAACTTTTTATACTATTTTTTGGGACTAACATATTGATCCAGTGCCCAGTGCTAGTTCCTGTTTGTTGCATGTTTTTTGTTTTGCAATAAATCCATATCAAACGGAGTCCAAACGGGATAAAAACCGACGAAGATTTTTTTGGAATATATGTCATTTTTTGGGAGAAGAATCAACGCGAGACGATGCCCGAGGGGGCCACGAGGCAGGGGGCGCGCCCCAGGGGGTCAGGAGCACCCTGGGCCCTCATTGCCTCCCATAAGGCGGTTGATTCCCTTCTTTCGCTGCAAGAAATCTAATATCCGGATAGAGATCGTGTTAAAATTTCAGCCCAATCGGAGTTATGGATCTGTGGGAATATAAGAAAAGGTGAAAGGGCAGAATCCCAGAACGCAGAAACAGAGAGAGCCAGAGAGACAGATCTAATCTTGGAGGGGCTCTCGCGCCTCCCATGCCATGGAGGCCAGGGACCAGAGGGGAAACCCTTCTCCCATCTAGGGAGAAGGTAAAGTAATAAGAAGAAGAAGGGGGTCTCTCCCCCACACTGCCGGTGAGGAACACCGCCGAAGCCATCATCGTGTGACCGTGATCTACACCAACACCTCTATCATCTTCACCAACATCTCCATCACCTTCCACCATCTATCTACAGCGGTCCACTCTTCCGCAACCCTCTATACCCTCTACTTGAACATGGTGCTTTATGCTTCATATTATTATCCAATGATGTGTTGCCATCCTATGATGTCTTAGTAGATGTTCGTTGTCCTATCGGTGGTTGATGAATTGCTATGATTGATTTAATTTGCTTGTGGTTATGTTGTTGTCCTTTGGTGCCCATCATATGACCACGCACGTGGATCACACCATAGGGTTAGTTGTATGTTGATAGGACTATGTATTGGAGGGCAAGAGTGACAGAAACTTCAACCTAGCATAGAAATTGATGCATACAGGATTGAAGGGGGACGAATATATCTTAATGTTATGGTTGGGTTTTACCTTAATGAACGTTTGTAGTTGTGGATGCTTGCTAATAGTTCCAATCATAAGTGCATAGAATTCCAAGTCAGGGATGACATGCTAGTAGTGGCCTCTCCCACATAAAACTTGCTATCGGTCTAGTAAAGTAGTCAATTGCTTAGGGACAACTTCGCAACTCCTACCACCACTTTTCCACACTCGCTATACTAACTTTATTGCTTCTTTATCTAAACGGACCCTATCTTTTATTTACGTGCTCTTTATTTTCTTGCACACCTATCCAAAAACACCTACAAAGTACTTCTAGTTTCATACTTGTTCTAGGTAAAGCAAACGTTAAGCGTGCATAGAGTTGTATCGGTGGTTAGTAGAACTTGAGGGAATATTTGTTCTGACTTTTGCTCCTCGTTGGGTTCGACACTCTTACTTATCGAGAGAGGCTACAATTGACCACCTATACTTGTGGGTTATCAAGACCTTTTTCTGGCGCCGTTGCCGGGGAGCCATAGCGTGGGGTGAATATTCTCGTGTGTTCTTGTTTGCTTTATCACTAAGTAATCTTTATTTGCTGTTCTTAGTTGTTCTTTATCTTTAGTTATGGATATGGAACACAAAATACCAAAAACATTAGGTGTACTTGCTACTCATGGAGATGGGGAACCTCCAAAAACCCTCGATGCTGGTTACGTGAAAAATATTATGTACTACTTTGATAATCCTGAGAAAACCCCATTCAATTATGTAATGGGAGACACGTTGGATCAACGTGAATACTTTAGGGATTATCGCTTGACTCAAAAAGGGAAACTATTATGTGTTCAAATTCACATGTTGCATTGGTATGCTCGGGAACTATGCTTGAGATATGACTATACTTGTTGCTCTAGGATGAACGCTCCACACCTTCCCTTTTCATGCAAATTTAATGATGATAAAACCTTGGCATCTTATGCTAATGGTATATATGATTACTATGATGTGGAACAAATAGAAGAATTTGTTTCTTTTATGGGTGCTTATGAAATTGAATCTTTGTTTAAAGAGTGTGAAAATTTTGATGATTCAGTTTATAGACCTGAAAATTTAGCTATCCTTAAATATTGCTATGAGAATTATGAATTAAATTCCAATATTGATGATTTTATTGAGAGAGTCTTCGCTGTCCAAGAAGAGACTAGTATTTTGCGGGAGTCAATGGAAGAAGAAATTGATGAAATTGTGAGCTCATTGGATGAGAGCGAAGAATAAATGGAGGAAGAGCGGATTGATCACCCTTGCCCACTTTCTAATGAGAGTAACTACTCAACTCATACATTGTTTAATTTCCCTTCATGCTTACCGAAGGATGATTGCTATGATGACTGTTATGATCCCATTGATTCTCTTGAAATATACCTTTTTGATGATGCTTTCTATGCTTGTGGCCAAGATGTCAATATGAATTATGCTTATGGAGATGAACTTGCTATAGTTCCTTATGTTAAACATGAAATTGTTGCTATTGCACCCACGCATGATAGTCCTATTATCTTTTTGAATTCTCCCAACTACACTATATCGGAGAAGTTTACCGTTATTAAGGATTATATTGATGGGTTGCGTTTTACTATTACACATGATGATTTTGATAGATATAATATGCATGTGGTTGCTTCTCCTACTTGCAATTATTATGAGAGAGGAACTATATCTCCACCTCTCTATTTTTCCCACACGAAAAAAATGCAAGAAACTATTTATACTATGCATTGGCCTTTACTTTGTGTTCATGAATTGTTCTTTTATGACATGCCGATGCATATGAAGAGAATTAGACTTTGTCATTGCTTGATATATGTTGCTTTTTGCTCACTACTAAATGCCAAATCATTGTTAAATTAAATTTGGCTTTGATATACCTTGGGATCCGGGTGGATCCATTACTTGAGCACTATATGCCTAGGCTAATGGCTTTAAAAAGCGCTGCGAGGGAGACAACCCAGAAGTTTTAGAGAGTCATTTATTTCTGTTGTGAGCTTTTTTAAAGTTTAGAGTAAAAATAATGTGCCAAGGTTTGCCTTTAGGATGTTTACATTGCTTCTTGGTTTGTGCGGTGCAAGACAGAAACTTTGGTTGTAGTGCACGATTTTACAATTTTTACTGGACGTCAGACGGTTCTGAAACTTTTTGCACTGTCTTTCTTTAAAAATTGTTTATTTTTCCTAATTTTGGTATACTTTTTGGAGTACCAGAGGTATCATGAATGTTCAGATTATTATAGACTGTTCTGTTTTAGACAGATTCTGTTTTTGATGCATAGTTTTCTTGTTTTGATGAAACTATCAATTTATATCAGTGGATTAAGCCATGGAAAAGTTACATTACAGTAGATATAATGCAAAAACAAAATATGAATTGGTTTTCAACAGTACTTAGAGTAGTGATTTGCTTTATTATTCTAACGGATCTTATCGAGTTTTCTGTTGAGTTTTGTGTGGCTCAAGTGTTCGAAGATCAAGGAGGTCTCAATGTGAGAAGAAAGAAGAGAGGCAAGAGCTCAAGCTTGGGGATGCCCGAGGCACCCCAAGTAAATATTCAAGGATACTCAAGTGTCTAAGCTTGGGGATGCCCCGGAAGTAATCCCGTCTTTCTTCAACAAGTATCGGTATGTTTCGGATTCGTTTTGTTCATGCGATATGTGCAATCTTGGAGTCTCTTTTGCATTAAGTTTTCACTTTTATTTTATGCACCATGATGGTATGAGATTGTCCTTGGTTGATTTACAGAATGCTCTTTGCACTCCACTTATATCTTTTGAGTATGGCTTTATAGAATGCTTCATGTGCTTCGCTTATATCATTCGAAGTTTGGATTGCCTGTTTCTGTTCACATAGAAAACCACCATTTGTAGAATGCTCTTCTACTTCACTTATATTTGTTAGATCATGGGCATATATTTTGTAGAAATAATTAAACTCTCCTGCTTCATTTATATCCATTTAGAGAGTTGACAGGAATTGGTCATTCACATGGTTAGTCATAAAATCCTACATAAAACTTGTAGATCACTGAATATGATATGTTTGATTCCTTGCAATAGTTTTGCGATATAAAGGTGGTGATATTAGAGTCGTGCTAGTTGAGTAATTGTGAAATTGAGAAATACTTGTGTTGAGGTTTGCAAGTCCCGTAGCATGCACGTATGGTGAACCGTTATGTAACAAAGTTGGAGCATGAGGTATTTATTGATTGTCTTCCTTATGAGTGGCGGTCGGGTACGAGCGATGGTCTTTTCCTACCAATCTATCCCCCTAGGGGCATGCGTAGTAGTACTTTGCTTTGAGGGCTAATAAACTTTTGCAATAAGTATATGAGTTCTTTATGACTAATGTGAGTCCATGGATTATACGCACTCTCACCCTTCCATCATTGCTAGCCTCTTCGGTACCGTGCATTGCCCTTTCTCACCTCGAGAGTTGGTAGAAACTTTGCCGATGCATCCAAACCCCGTGATATGATACGCTCTGTCACACATAAACCTCCTTATATTTTCCTCAAAACAGCCACCATACCTACCTATCATGGCATTTCCATAGCCATTCCGAGATATATTGCCATGCAACTTCCATAATCATCATATACATGACTTGAGCAATTATTCTCATATTGCTTTGCATGATTGTAAGATAGCTAGCATGATGTTTTCATGGCTTGTCCATTTTTTGATGTCATTGTTATGCTTGATCATTGCACATACCGGTACACCACCAGAAGCATCCACATAGAGTCATATCTTTGTTCTAGTATCGACTTGTAATATTGAGTTGTAAGTAAATAAAAGTGTGATGATCATCATTATTAGAGCATTGCCCCAGTGAGCAAAGGATGATGGAGACTATGATTCCCCCACAAGTCAGGATGAGGCTCCGGACGAAAAAAAGAGAAAGGCCAAAAAAAGGAAGGCCCAAAAAACAAAAAATGAGAGAAAAAGAGAGAAGGGACAATGTTACTATCCTTTTACCACACTTGTGCTTCATAGTAGCACCATCTTCCTCATATAGAGAGTCTCTTGAGTTATCACTTTCATATACTAGTGGGAATTTTCATTATAGAACTTGGCTTGTATATTCCGATGATCGGCTTACTCAAATGCCCGAGGTCTTCATGATCAAGCAAGTTGGATGCACACCCACTTAGTTTCCAGTTTGAGCTTTCATACACTTATAGCTCTAGTGCATCCATTGCATGGCAATCCCTACTCCTCGCATTGACATCAATTGGTGGGCATCTCCATAGCCCGTTGATTAGCCGCGTCGATGTGAGACTTTCTTCCTTTTTTTCTTCTCCACACAACCTCCATCATCATATTCTATTCCACCCATAGTGCTATGTCCATGGCTTGCGCTCATGTATTGCATGAGGGTTGAAAAGGATGAAGCGCGTAAAAAAGTATGAACCAATTGCCCGGCTTGTCATCAGGGTTGTGCATGATTTGAATGCTTTGTGTGGTGAAGATGGAGCATAGCCAGACTATATGATTTTGTAGGCATGAACTTTCTTTGGCTATGTTATTTTGATAAGACATAATTGGTTGGTTAGTATGCTTGAAGTATTATTGTCTTAATGTCAAATGATAGACTATTGCTTTGAATCACTCGTGTCTTAATATTCATGCCAAGATTAGATTACATGATCAAGATTATGCTAGGTAGCATTCCACATAAAAAATTATATTTTTTATCATTTACCTACTCGAGGACGAGCAGGAATTAAGCTTGGGGATGCTAATACGTCTCTGTCATATCTATAATTTTTTATTGTTCCATGCCAATATTATACAACTTTCATATACTTTTGGCAACTTTTTATACTATTTTTTGGGACTAACATATTAATACAGTGCCCAGTGCCAGTTCCTGTTTGTTGCATTTTTTTTGTTTCATAGTAAATCCATATCAAACAAAGTCCAAAGGGATAAAAACTGATGGAGATTTTTTTGGAATATATGTGATTTTTTGGAAGAAGAATCAACGCGAGACGATGCCCGAGGGGGCCACCAGGCAGGGGGCGTGCCCGAAGGGGTCAGGCGTGCCCTGGGCCCTCGTGGCCACCTTGTAAGGCGGTTGATTCCCTTCTTTCGCCGTAAGAAATCTAATATCCGGATAGATATCGTGTTAATATGTCAGCCCAATCGGAGTTACGGATCTCCGGGAATATAAGAAACGGTGAAAGGGCAGAATCCAAGAACGCAGAAACAGTGAGAGCCAGAGAGACAGATCCAATTTCAGAGGGGTTCTCACACCTCCCATGCCATGGAGGCCATGGAGTAGAGGGGAAACCCTTCTCCCATCTAGGCAGAAGGTCAAGTAAGAAGAAGAAGAAGAAAAAGTGGGGCTCTCTCCCCCTCTCTCCCAGTGGCGCAGGAACGCCGCCAAGGCCATCATCGTCTGACGGCGATCTACACCAACACCTCCATCATCCTCACCAACATCTCCATCACCTTCCCCCATCTATCTACAGCGGTCCACTCTCCCGCATCCCGCTGTACCCTCTACTTGAACATGGTGCTTTATGCTTCATATTATTATCCAATGATGTGTTGCCATCCTATGATGTCTGAGAAGATTTTCGTTTTCCTATCGTTGGTTGATGAATTGCTATGATTGATTTAATTTGCTTGTGGTTATGTTGCTATCCTTTGGTGCCCATCATATGAGCGCGCGCGTGGATCACACCATAGGGTTAGTTCTATGTTGATAGGACTATGTATTGGAGGGCAAGAGTGACAGAAACTTCAACCTAGCATAGAAATTGATGCATACAGGATTGGGACCAATATATATTAATGCTATGGTTGGGTTATACATTGATGAATGCTAGTAGTTGAGGATGCTTGCTAATAGTTCCAATCATAAGTGCATAGAATTCCAAGTCAGGGATGACATGCTGATAACCCACAAGTATAGGGGATCGCAACAGTTTTCGAGCGTAGAGTATTCAACCCAAATTTATTGATTCGACACAAGGGGAGCCAAAGAATATTCTCAAGTATTAGCAGCTGAGTTGTCAATTCAACCACACCTGGAAACTTAATATCTGCAACAAAGTGTTTAGTAGTAAAGTAATATGATAGTAGTGCTAAGGGTAGCAGAAGTAATATTTTGGGGGTTTTATAGTGATTGGAACAATAGAAACGGAAAAGCAAATAAGTGAAGAACAATATATGCAAAAGCTCGTATGCATTGGATCGGTGATGGAGAATTATGCCGGATGCGATCGATCATGTAACAGTCATAACCTAGGGTGACATAGAACTAGCTCCAGTTCATCAATGTAATGCGAGCATGTATTCCGAATATAGTCATACGTGCTTATGGAAAAGTACTTGCATGACATCTTTTGTCCTACCCTCCCATGGCAGCGGGGTCCTATTGGAAACTAAGGTATATTAAGGCCTCCTTTTAATAGAGTACCAGACCAAAGCATTAACACAAAGTTAATACATGAACTCCTCAAACTACGGTCATCACCGGTAAGTATCCCGATTATTGTCACTTCGGTGATAACGGATCATAACACATATTAGGTGACTATGGACTTGCAAGATAGGATCAAGAACTCTCATATATTGATGAAAACATAATATGTTTAGATCTGAAATCATGCACTCGAGCCCTAGCGATAAGAATTAAGCATAGAAAATCATAGCAATATCAATCTCAGAACATAGTGGATACTAGGGATCAAACCCTAACAAAACTAACTCGAATACATGATAAATCTCATCCAACCTATCACCGTCCAACAAGCCTACAATGGAATTACTCATGCACGACGGTGATCATCATGAAATTGGTGATGGAGGAAGGTTGATGATGAGAATGGCGATGGATTCCCCTCTACGGAGCCCCCAACAGACTCCAGAGAGTTTAGGGCTTGGCGGCGGCTTCTTATCGTAAAACGCGATGATTCCTTCTCTCTGATTTTTTTCTTCCTGAGAGTTAATATCTGGAGTCAAGTTTGAGGTTGGTGGAGTGTCAGGGGGCCCACGAGGCAGGGGCGCGCCCAGGGGGCAGGCGCGCCCCCACCCTCATGGATAGGTGGAGGCCCCCCTAACGTGGATCTTTCTTCCAGTATTTTTTACATATTCCAAAATAATTCTCTATTGATTTTCAGGTCATTCCGAGAACTTTTATTTCTGCACAAAAATAACACCATGACAATTCTGCTGAAAATAGCGTCAGTCCGGGTTAGTTCCATTCAAATTATGCAAGTTAGAGTCCAAAACAAGGGCAAACATGTTTGGAAAAGTAGATACGACAGAGACATATCAACTCCCCCTAGCTTAAACCTTTGCTTGTCCACAAGCAATTCAGTTGATAAACTAAAAGTGGTAAAGAAAACTTTTACAAACTCCGATTGCTCTTGTTGTTGTAAATATGTAAAGCCAGCAATCAAGTTCTCAGCAAAGATTATGAACTAACCATATTCACAATAACACTTAGGTCTCATGTTTACTCATATCAATGTCATAATCAACTAGCGAGCAATAATAATAAATCTCGGATGACAACACTTTCTCAAAATAATCATGATATGATATGACAATATGGTATCTCGCTAGCCTTTTCTGAGACCGCAAAACATAAATGCAGAGCACCTTTAATGATCAAGGACTGACTAGACATTGTAATTCATGGTAAAAGAGATCTAGTCAAGTCATACGCAGTGTAAACTAATAGTAATGGATGCAAAGGACAGCGGTGCTCTCCAACTGGTACTTTTTAATAAGAGGATGATGACTTAACATAAAAGTAAATGGATAGGCCCTTCATAGAGGGAAGCAGGGATTTGTAGAGGTGCCAGAGCTCGGTTTTGAAATTGATATGAATAATATTCTGAGCGGTATACTTTCATTGTCAATATAACATCCGAGATATCTCGATATCTTCCATGCTACACACATTATAGGTGCTTCCCAAACAGAATGGTAAAGTTTATACTCCCCCTCCACCAACAAGCATCAATCCATGGTTTGCTCGAAACAACAAGTGCCTCCAACTAACAAGAGTCCCGGGGGAGTTTTGTTTGCAGTTATTTTGATTTGATTTGCATAAAGCATGGGACTGGGCATCCCGTTGACCAGCCGTTTTTCTCGTGAGTGAGGAGCGGAGTCCACTCCTCTTGAGAATAACCCGCCTAGCATGGAAGATACAGACAACCCTATTTCATACATGAGCTATTCGAGCATACAAAACAGAATATTTATTTGAAGGTTTAGAGTTTGTCACGTACAAATTTACTTGGGACGGAAGGTAGATACCGTATATAGGTAGGTATGGTGGACTCATTTGGGACAACTTTGGGGTTTATGGATGTCGGGGGTTGGGTGTGACATATGCCAAGGGATGGCTTATCATGGTGGGAGCGAGTAGAACGTCGCCGGTGCCCGAAAGCGGGATGAGGCTTAGACACGAACGCCGGCGTACTTTACCCAGGTTCGGGGCTCTCCTAGGAGATAACACCCCTAGTCCTGCTCTGCGGGGTTCCGCATGATCACTAAGGCACAAGTGAATACAAGGGCGCTCCTTGAGCTGTATGCTAGATGTAGGAGAAGGCGGGGATAGCTCTCTCCTTCCTCTATGATCTAGTCTAGTTCTAACAGGTTGGGAACCCTTTGCATGGGTGACCTGGGGGGTTTATATAGGCCTACCCACAGGGGTACAATGGTAATCCAGCTGGGCGTAGGGCCCGACTGTCAGTCTCTTCGGCCACCAGCTTCTTCGCCGACTGCTGGGGCCTGCCGCTTGGTTGGCCCCGCCGACTTGTTGGGTACGGGGCCGATAGGCCGTCCCCGCTGCTCTCGGGTCTTGTCGGCAGCTAAGCATTGTTGCCACGTCTCTAATGACGCAGGCTTGGTCAGGGGGTCGTGGCTACAACTCTGCCACCTGGCGGGCGATTACTGTAGCCACTCCGCGTCTCGTCTGGTTAATGGCGAGTGGGTCCCGAGGAAGGGGCAGGCCAATCCTAGGGGCCGACCTCCCTCGGGTCCGACTGGTGGGATCGTCGCTGTCTTCTGGGCTCTCGCTGCCTGGTGGGGCCCGTCGTCCTTGGGCTGTACCGACAGGCCACCGTGGGAGTAGGACTCTGTCTGCTTGTGATGATGTCAGGGATGGCATTGGAACAATGCTGCACCGAGCGGAGATCTCCGCCGTATGGCGGACTATGACCACGCCAGTCCCTGGAAAGGGGGTGTGGATGGGCTACACTGTTGCCATTCCCTGTCCCGTCCCCCTTGGTGAGGGTACGGGCTTCGCTGGTGTCGTGGGCCGACTCCTCGGGGCCGACTTCTCTAGAAGCCGCCAAGTAGGAGTCGGCTCGTATTGGCCTTGCCGCTAGGACTCGGCCGTATACTGGCAGCTAGCTGTTCCTCCTGCCGGCCCCTAGAAGACGGCTCTTCACCCTGGCATCTTGAGGGGCGTAGTCTGCCCCGATGTCTTGAATGGTTCTGGGCCTCGGGTTAGCCTACCCGTGGCTCATTACTCCGACAGTAGTCCCCGAAGCTGGTGAGGCGCCGCGGATGATCAGCCGAGGTGCCTCAGCAGTTTCTTTCTCCGAACGCTTGAGGCGGAACCTTGTTTGACTTCTGCCGGGCCAACTGGTAGGAGTCGGACTCGCCAATCTGACTTGTCCAAAATTTTCAAATGCCTCTGCAGGATCAAAGTGGCGTGCTAGCTAGGCTTCTAGGCCGCCACCCGCCAGGCCTGTCACATGGCAATGAGCGGCCGGGCCAGTCTGCCCACCCACCCACGCGACGGGACGCGCGTGCAGGCGGGGCCCGCCACTACCATGCCTCGACACGCGAGCGGATCTACCACGGCCGCGGTGAGCAGTTGAGGTTCCTGCGGAGTTACCGCGCGCAGTAACTTGCGCGATAAATAGTGGGGCATGTGGTAGTGGGCGCAGTAAATCCCACGACCGCCCCCTCGGCTTCGCAGCCCATAGGCTTATAAGTAGGTGGAGGAGGGGGAGTGGCAGAGCACGGTCGCGCCCCCTCCTCACTGCTTCCTCTTTCTTCTTCCTCTCGCCACTGCGCCCCAAGCTAGGCTGAGCATCCCAATGATTCGTTCCCAATGAGCACCTCCTCCACCGCCATGCCCCCCGCGGTGCGCTTCGGAGCGTGGGATGGCTCCGAAGTTCACAACCACCACGTCGATTTCCTCCGCAAGACGCGGCGGCTGCCCGTCAAGGATTTCGTGAGGGTCCGCCTCGCACCGAGGAGGGAAATTTCGCCGGCGCCGGAGGAGGGCGAGCGGGCCGTCTTCCGCTTGCACTGCATGCGTGGCCTTGGCTTGTCGGTGAGCGGCTTCTTCCGCTCCTTCCTTGAATTCTATGGTCTCCAGCCGCACCACCTCACCCCAACACGATGGTGCTGTTGTCCGCCATCGTCACCTTGTGCGAAGGCTTCCTCGGCGTCCTCCCCACCATCGAGCTCTAGGGGGAGTTCTTCTACTCCAAGCTCGGCACCCACGTCACAGGTGTGCCGGCCCAGTGCGACGCATTCATCGCGGTGCGGAGGTCGGGGGCCAACAACCCATTCCCCCCCAGCACGCTGATAAAGTCGGTGAAGATGTGGCAGCGGTCGTACTTCTATGTGAAGAGCGTCTCCGCGAAGGGAGACTGGGTCAACTTGCTGGCTTACACAGCCGGCCCACCAACTAGAAGGCAGCCCAACTGGTCATACCAGGCCAGGACGCTGACGCCTGTTGGAGCCGCCGCCATCGCGCGACTCTGAGTGTTGACACAATCGGAGGGCCTGACCGGGCCCGACTTGCTATCCGCCTTCATGGCGCGCTGAGTGCTCCCGCTCGAGAGCCGCCCTCACATGATCTGCCAGATGAGCGGACATCGGGACCTGAGTCAGCTGTGCACCAAGGAGATGCCTCACACAGAGGTAGCCCACATGGTGAACTACCTTGCGAACTGTGAGCTTACGTGAGAGTGGCGGTTCGGCAAGGAGCCGTATTCGCGCGCTAATCCCCCGCCTCTTGTAAGTTGTTTTTTCTTTCTTTTTCTCTGATTCTTTGTTTGGCGAGTCCATCTTGTCCAGCCTGACCAATCGGCCTTTGAACAGAGCCCCCTCCTCTAGCCAGCAGCCGGCACTGCAGGGCCAAACCGTGAGTTCCTCCTTGACCGGGCGGAGAGCGACGTTGACGACCCCGACTTGGGGGCGGTGGCCTTGGAGGACGACGCCGAGGGAGGAGGCGGCGAAGCAGGCGGCCCGAGGCTCGGAGCCAGCTTCGAGGATTGGCCAGATGACGACGCGGGGGAAGTCGCCCCACGCCAGCAGCCAGGAGCCGGCCAGCCAGGTGCGAGCTCTTCTGCCGCGCTGGACTCCCAAGGCGCCACAAAGAAACATAGGGCCGCGCCGGGCCTGTTCGGTAGTCGGCCGAAGAGGCCCAAGGGCTCGGCCGCAGCGACCAAGCGGGATGAAGCGGCCGCGAAGGCCAACAGCTTCCGCAAGGAGGTGAAGACGCCGCAGCTGGTTTCTGCGTAAGTACTACCTGCCTTCGCGCCTTCAATTTTTCTTTGTTTGACCTGTTCTGAGTTTCTTTGTTTGTTTCCCTTGGTCTAGGGCTCCCCTCTCTCTTGAGAAGACGGCTGCCGCCTCCATCATGGGGTCGGCGGAGACTTCCGCCACCACCCGTCGGATTGATCCGGCCGGCGACCTCTGGGAGGAGATAAAGCGGAACGCGCATGAGGCGCGCGAGGAGCGGGAAGCCGCCCTCCTGAAGAAGGCGGAAGCTGACAAGGCAGAAGCCGCCGCCATGAAGAAGCTGGCGGAAGCCGGGCCGCCGATCCGGAGAAGCATGCTGAAGAAGCCGCACACCGCCAGTCGGCGGCGTTCGTCGTCCCTCTGAACTCTGTGCCGCCGCCACCAGAGTTCATGGCGCAGACTAGGGAAGTCGGCAACGAGAACCCGATCATGGAGAGGGACAGCGGCGACACCACCATGCTGGACGTGATCGTGCCGCCACCGCCGCCGTCCGGGAGCGCGCCAGGCGGGCAACCGACGGACCCCCTGGAACCGCCAACTGAAGACGAGGTGGCGACGGGCCTGGCTCTCAAGGTCGGCACACTGACGCGCTGCCGTGTTGCGAAGGCGGCCTCGGTGCCACGCCCGCTGGAGGCTGGCGCCGCGAGCTCCTCGATCCCCGACACCGAGGCGACGAGCGCCGCGCCCACTGGGTGGGTGCGGGGAGGCGGGATGGGCCCGTTGAACCGGGCACTTTTGGACGTCCAAGCCAAGATCCTAGCAGAGGGCGAAGCCATCAGGAACTGCAACAAGGCGCATCTGGCGTCGCGAGAGGCCATCCGGGTACACTTCTTGCTTCTTTGCTTTGATTCTTGTAGTTCTTCATGGGGGCGCGCTGGCGCACCCACTGGGTGTAGTCCCTGAGTTTTGGGTCGGCTGCTGAGCAGGCGGCTCAGAACTCAAATTGGTGATCTCCGAGTACTAAATATCTTTGCTTGTAGGATTATCATAACCTCCGCCCGGCCGCCTTCAACTCGAAGGTCCTGGAGTCGGATCAACGTGTTGCTGACTTTTCAGAGACCCAGAGTAAGTCTCCTTCTTCCTCTGCGGGGGCGCGCTGGCGCACCCGCGGGCTGTAGTCCCCGAGATTCGGGCCGACTATTGAGCAGTCGGGCCGGATCTTCCTGGTGACTTCATATTTCTTTGCTGACTGTTGTCGTCTCTTTCTTTTTCACTTTTGGCATAAGCCAATGCTGTTCTTCAACGACAACTGGGCGAAGCCAACACCGTGCTTTGTGCCAAGGAAGTGGACTATGGCAAGCTGGCCGAAGAGCGTGACCGCCTCGTCACGCATCTGGCGGAACAGAAGGAGCTCCTCAAGAAGGCCCAGGAGGAGGCGGAGGCTGGGGAGACAAGACTCCTCGCTGAGTTTGCGGTCGAGCGCTCCGCCTGGATTGACAAGGAGATGGAGCTGACTTCTAGCTTTCACACGATCGAGGACATAGTCAATGGTGAGTTTCCCTTTCTTTCCTTCTTTGAACTCCCGGCTTGTTGGTTGACCCGGCTTCTTGTTTTAACTTTGGCTTGCTGCTTTCTGTTTTGGTAGACTTCTTCCCAGGCCACTCGATTGCCGCCAACCAGGCCATCGAAGCTGATCGCGAAGGACGGAGAGCGGACGGTGCGCAGATCGCTGCCAACGCCCCCCGGACCCTTAACGAGCAGATCCTGGGCAACGAGGCCCGCCTTTGGCCGGCCCACCGGAAGCTGCGCCGGCTTCAGCGTGTCGGCGCCCAGGCGGTTACCACCCTATGGCCCGACATGCCGGCACCGCACACACCCAGTCGGACTGCCGACTGGCTGGAGGTGGCGGCCAGCCATCTTGAGGCCTGGAAGAGCTCCTCGGCCCGGGCTGGAGCGCGCCGGGCCTTGGAGTTTGTCAAGGCCTGGTACCCTGGGCTAAGTCTGGCCTAGCTAGCCACATTCCGGCTGGAGGCTCAGGAGGAGTTGGCGGGCATGGAGGATGAACTTGTCAAGCGCATGGCGTCGATCGCCGAGTACACCGACACCAACGTCTTCGTCCCGGAGCGGGTTGAAGACAACACCGAGGCGCCACCGGAATGGTTCGGGCTGAACCCGGAAGACGGCGAAGACTCGGCAGAGGTGATTGACTCCAGCGGCAAGGAAGAGGGCGAGTCAGAGGAGGAAGGCAAAGAAAAGGCGCCAAAGGTCGGAGCGGGCGGCCAACGCCAGACCGACTGCGCTTCAAGCAATTAGTCGCGCACAACCGAGCCGGCTGTCGCTAGAGGCGACCAGGCGGAGACTGAGCAGCCGGCCGCTCAACCAACCGGCGCCGCCGATTCCTCCACTCCACTGAACCCTTCTGCCAATTCCTAGGCCGCTGGTTTATCATTGTTTTGCCTGTCTATCAGTCTTAATGAACTTGTTAATTTTGCACAATTCCACCTGCAGGGTGTATCTTAAACTTGTGTTTTGACGATCGGCCAAGGGCCTTTGTTATGTAAATATTATTCCAAGTTCTATCTTTTCTTGCTTGCTGCTCTTTGGCTTTTTCCTTTGCCGCCTTCCCTTGGTTGTCGTCTTGCCAGCCGAGCAGCCGCTCTGCGGATTGTGGCTGGGTCAAGTACTTAGCTACTTCTGGGAAGGCAAGTACTTCGCATTTTTAGAACATTCTAGCAAGTTGAGTAGAAAACGGCGGGCCGGCTGCTCAACAGTTAGTCGTAAAAAGCGGGAAGTCATCTTAGACTATGCACATGCTTTGTGTCCTTAGCTATTTTTCATGTGGGCACCCTTTCTACCTTGCTCCCACCCACCACGCAGTCGCTCTGCGAGCTGCGGCTTCTGGCAGAAGACGACTTAAGTGCCACACATTACTTGTCCGGCTGCAGGAAGCATTGCATAGTACAAGACGGCAAGTCCCCGGGCCGACTAGTCGAACCCGGTGCCAGGCGGCATAACAAAACAAATGACATACTCATAGGCATAATTCTTATCATATAGATAAAAGAGGGCAGTCTCCGAGCTCTTCTTGGGGGACCCGGAGTCTTCGTATTTTAATACAAAAGGTCGCATGGTACATACTGCATCAACTATAAAATCTTCAAAGGATATTTGCATTCCATGGCCGCTCTGTCTCCTTGCCAGAGTTGTCCCTCTTGCATGCTCGAGGCTTCTGAGCATTGATCAGGTAGTAGGAGTCGTTGCCCAACACTTTGCTGATGATGAAGGGTCCTTCCCAAGGCGCTGAGAGCTTGTGCTAGCCGGCTGTTCGTGGGATCAGCCGGAGCACAAGGTCTCCTTCTTGGAAAGATCTCGGCTTGACCTTCTGCTTGTAGTATCGGCGTAGGCTCTGCTGGTAGATGCTGGACCGGCTAAGTGCCAGCAGCCGTCCCTCCTCCAACAGCTCGACGCCGTCTTGTCGTGCTTCTTCCGCCTCCTCTTCGGTGTACATGGTGACTAGAGGGGAGTTGAATTCTATGTACGTTGGGATGACGGCTTCGGCACCGTAGACGAGGAAGAAAGGCGTAAAGCCAGTTGACTTGTTCGGACTAGTGCGCGGGCTCCAGAGGACGGCTGGTAGCTCGTCGAGCCAGTAGCCGGCCGAACGCTCCAGAGGCTCGACCAGTCGAGGCTTGATGCCGGATAAGATGAGGCCGTTTGCTCGCTCCACCTGGCCGTTTGACTGCGGATGGGCGACAGACGCTAAGTCCATTCGGATGCCCTACGTCGCGCAGAAACAAGCCAATGCGCCTTTGGCAAAGTTTGTGCCATTGTCGGTGATGATGCTGTGTGGTATGCCATATCGGATGGTGATGTTGGAGATGAAAGTCACAGTTGTTGGACCATTCAGCCTCTTGATTGGTTTGGCTTCTATCCACTTGGTGAACTTGTCCAACGCGACAAGCATATTAGTCATGCCACCTCGCGCTGTTTTGAATGGTCCCACCATGTCTAGGCACCAGACAGCAAAGGGCCAGGCAATGGGAATAGTCTTGAGTGCAGAAGCCGGCTGATGTGGCTTGGAACGGAACTTCTGGCACCCTTTGCATTTTTGGACCAAGTCCTTGGCATCTTCTAGAGCAGTCGGCTGGAAAAAACCATGGCGGAAGGCTTTGGCGACAAGTGCTCCTGAAGCCGCATGGTGTCCACACTCGCCTTGATGGATGTCTTTGAGGATTGCTTGGCCTTGCTCTAGTTCGACGCAGCGCTGGTAGACACCGGTGACACTGCGCCTCACAAGCTCTCTGTTGACTATGGTGTACGCTGCCGCCCGGTGTTGCACTTGCCTGGCCGAGATCTCATCAGTCGGGAACTGTTTGTTCACCAGGAAATTGAGGATGGGCTGGGCCCATGAAGGTGCTGCGATGTCTTCGACTATCAGGGCTGCAACTTGGACGAGGGCGGTTGGGCCAGGAGGCGGCGGGTTGGAGTCGGCAGCTGCCTGCTGGGTCGACGAAGTCCCCGGGCCGATTGGTGCAGTCCCCGGGCTGGCCGCTACAGTCCCCAGGCCGGGTCTGGAGTCCCCGGGCCGGGTGCGACTGCCGCGGCCCCCGGGCCGCCTGCCAGAACTCCCGTGCTGGCCGCTGGAGCTCTCAAGTCGGATGCGACTGCTTTAGGAGGAGCCGGCACGAAGATAGAATCTGACTCTGGCGATGGCTCGATAGACACCTTGAGGAGGTGTTGAAGGGCGGCGCCGGTCAGTATTTCTTGACGGGTGGAGCCGATTCGTGTAAGGGCATCTGCTTGCTCATTGTCGTTTCTTGGCACATGGAGAAACTCGCACCCTTCAAAATATCCATTGAGTTACTGTACAAGGAAGCGGTAGCTCGCCATGTTTGTATCTTTGGCGTCCCAATCGCCTGACGACTGCTGGACCACCAAGTCAGAGTCACCATAGCATAGGATCCGGCGAATGCCGAGCTCTTTGGCAAGCTGGAGCCCGTGAATGAGTGCCTCGTATTCGGCGATGTTGTTGGAAGCGGCAAAATGGATTTGCAGCACATATTTGAGCTTGTCGCCTTTGGGAGAGGTGAGGACGATGCCGGCTCCCAAACCGGTGCGCATCTTGGAACCATCATAATGCATCCGCCAATGGGCGGAATCAGGCGCTGGTGGCAGGTACTGCGTCTCGGCCCAGTCGATGAGGAAGTCGGCCAGCGCTTGTGACTTGATGGTGGTGCGAGGCTGGTAATAGATGGTGTAGGGGGCCAAATGTATGGCCCATTTGGCCACTCGGCCCAAAGCATCTCGGCTTCCAATGATCTTGGCTAGTGGAGTTGTGCAGACCATAGTGATTGGGTGCTCTTGAAAATACGGCTTCAATTTCATGGCGGCAAAGTGCACGCCTTAGCACATCTTCTGGTAGTGCGGGTAGTTTTGCTTGGAGGTCGACAACACTTCACTCAAATAATATACCGGTATCTGGACTGGTAGTGCGTTGCCTTCCTCCTTACGCTCTACCATGATGACTGTGCTGACCACTCGGCTGGTGGCGGCGATGTAGAGGAGCATGGGCTCCTTAGGAGTCGGAGCCGCCAGAACAGGTGGAGTAGTCAACATCTTTTTGAGATGGAGAAAAGCTTCGTCCGCCTTGTCGTTCCACTCGAAAAAAGTGGTCTTCTTCATGAGCTAGTACAGGGGAAGAGCCTTCTCGCCCAGCCGACTGATGAATCCGCTGATGGATGCCAAACAGCCAGTGAACTTCTACACATCCAGCAGTCGGGTGGGTACTTCCATCCTCTTGATGACCTTGATCTTCGCAGGGTTGCACTCTCTGCCGCGTTCTGAGACCAGGAATCCAAGAAGCTGGTCGGCTGGTACTCCAAAGACGCATTTCTCTAGGTTGAGCATGAATTGAAACCGACATAGGTTCTCAAAGGTCTCCTTGAGGTCTTCTAGCAGCGTTCCACGCTTCTCAGTCTTCACCACCACATCGCCTACACAAACGTGGGCATTTCTGCCGAGCTGCTTGAGGAGGCACTTCTGCATGCAACGCTGAAACATGGCGCCGGCATTCCTCAAACCGAACGTCATGGTCAAGTAGCAGAAGGCTCCAAATGGTGTGGTGAAGGCGGTCTTCAGTCTGTCGGCGGGTTCAGCTTGATCTGGTGATATCCTGAATATGCATCCAAAAAACTCAAAAGCTCGCATCCGGCTATGGAGTCTATCACTTGGTCGATTCTCGGCAAAGTGAACGGGTCTTTGGGGCATGCTTTGTTGAGGCTGGTGTAATCAATACACATACGCCACTGCTTGTTTTTCTTCAGCACAAGGACTGGGTTGGCCAGCCATTCTGGAAAGAACCCCTCCATGATGAAGTCGGCTGCTAGCAGCCGGGCTATCTCTTCTCCAACGACTCTTCTCTTCTCTTCTAACAGGCGGCGCAAGGGCTGCCTGACTGGTTTGGCATCAGGCCGGACATGTAACTTGTGCTCGGCGAAATCCGTCGGGACACCCGGCATGTCTTTGGGGGACCATGCAAAGATGTCCCGATTCTCACGGAGGAAATCGATGAGCACGCCTTCCTATTTTCTGTCAAGGTTTGCACCTACGACATCGTACCTCTCTGGGTGCTCCGGGTCCAAGGGAATCTTTTTGTCTCTTTGGCCGGCTTGAACAAGCCCTCAGCTTCCGACTCCTTGTGATCGGGCGACATCTTCGGCCGCTTGCCTACCATCGCCACAACCCGGTCAAGGAGCCGCTTCTCAGCTGCGATCACGAGGGACTCAGCCAACTGACTGCTCTCAGCCGCGCAGGCGGATGACTTCTTGTAGTCGCCGGCTATGGTCAGAATACCCTTGGAACTCGGCATCTTCATCTTGAAGTAGGCATAGTGGGGGACCGCCATAAACTTGGCCAGAGTGGGCCGGCCAAGCAGTGCGTGGTATGGACTCTCAAGGTCCACCACCTCAAACCAAACTGGCTCTCAGCGAAAGTGATCCTTGTCTTCAAAGAGGACGTCCATCTAGATCTTGCCGATTGGTGAGCAGGAAAGGCCAGGAACTATGCCATGGAATACAATCCGGCTGGACTGAAGCTGCCTTTGTTTGATTCCTAACTTCTCCATGGTATCTTCGTACAGGATGTCGATGCTGCTGCCTCCATCTATTAGAACTCGGGAGAAACGAGCAGCTCGCCTGTCCGTGGCAAAGGTGGCATCCAAAACCAGGGAATAGGAGCCGGGGTTGGGCATCACTTCTGGGTGGTCGGCTCTGCTCCAGCTGATGGGCTTCTTGGACCAATGCATGAACTCTGGGGTCTCTGATGCTATCTCATTCACTTCTTGCTGTTGCAGCCGTCTACTGCATCGATCATCGGCCACGCTGGTGAACACGACATAGGATCCATGCTCTTCTGGGTACTCGTCTTGTATGGCTCTGACTAGTCTGACCGCCGGCTGCTGGGGCAGAGGAGGAGGCGGCTGCTGCCTAGTAGGTGGAGGAGGCGGAAGGCCGTCTCCCTTGGCGATCCTGGTGAGCCAATGGAACTTTCGAGTGGTGTGATTGGACGGATTCACACCACTGTGGAATTTGTAGGGTGCATCAAGAGTCTGCTCATATGAGAAGGCGGGCAGCCAATTGGACTTGCCGCCCTTCGGGCGTTTGGACTGAGGCTGCCCATCCGGCTGCTGGTCCTCCACGGCTGCCACCTGCCGGCTTATGGAAGCCGGCTGTATGGCTTTGCGCTTGTTGTCTCTCTATTGCTGGTGTCGGCTGGTGTCTCTAGCCGGGGTTCGAGGAGCCTGATGGGCCACTTTGCCAGAGGCATCAACTTGGATCTCTGCCTTCATGGAGGAGTCGGTTGTGGCATATTTATCTGCTATGATCAGCAGCTCGTTGAGGGTCTCCGGCTCGTCGTAGAGGACTCAGTGCTTGAGGAGGGTTCCCTCTCGGCACCCAGCAGTGAAGTACTCCATGGCCTGCACCTTGTGAACACCCTCGCAAGAGTTGCGGAGCTCGGCCCAGCGCGCGAGGTAGTCGTGATTCGACTTGTTGGGGCCTTGCACGAACAAGGAGGCTGGCGAGGCTTGGGCGGCCGCTTGTACGTGGTGGTGAAGTTGCGGATGAAGGCTTCGGTGAAGTCAACCCAACTGTTGATGCTACGGGGCTTCAAACTGTTCGCCATGTCTGGGTTGTGCCCTGGAGCATGAGCAGAACATACTTTACAGCGACGCGCTTATTGCCGTTTGCTATGCTGACAGCGGTGGAGTAGTCGACCAGCCAGTCATCCGGCTTCATGGAGCCGGTGTATTTGGGCATGTCTCTTGGGAGCGTGAACCCTTTGGGGAAAGGCTCGTCTCGAATGCGGGGGCCGAAACAGGCGGGCCCAATTCATCTTCCTCTTCCAGCACCAGGGACCAGTGGAGACGGTCGATCCGGTGGCGGGCGTCGTTCTCTCCGACACCCTCTCGACGGCCAAGGCAGTCGCCGAGTGTCGGGTGCTCAACAGGTGGCGGGGTGATGTGCCTTTCCCTCCGAAGGGGAGGAGGCGGACAGTCATCCCGTCGTTCCACTCCTCTCAGGCGGCCGTCTTGCTCGTGCTCAATGGTGATGCGAGTCCGGTTGCGCCTAGTAGTCGGCTCCTTGTCTCTTCTCCCACGGTCATCACCAGTCGGCGTCCGAGAGGTCCCGACTTGGTCTCGGCGGGGAGGAGGATCATCGTTTTGCCATTGCGGTTCCTCAGTGCGGCAGCCGGCCTCGTGCTACTCAGCTGCCGCATCGAGGTATACAATAGGTCTGGTACACAGCATGGCATACTTTATAGAACCTATGGCTGAGGCATAGGGAATGACTTTCATTCTCTCTCTATCTTCTGCCGTGGTCTGGTTTTGAGTCTTACTCAACTTCACACCTTGTAACACAGGCAAGAACTCCTTCTTTAACTGTTCCATTTTGAACTACTTCAAAATCTTGTCAAGGTATGTACTCATTGAAAAACTTATGAAGCGTCTTGATCTATCTCTATGGATCTAGATGCTCAATATGTAAATAGCTTCACCGAGTCTTTCTTTGAAAAAAGTTCTTTCAAACATTCCTTTATGCTTTGCAGAATAATTCTACATTATCTCCAATCAACAATATGTCATTCACATGTACTTATCAGAAATGATGTAGTGCTCCCACTGGCTTTCTTGTAAATACAGGCTTCACCGCAAGTCTGTATAAAACTATATGCTTTGATCAACTTATCAAAGCATATATTCCAACTCCGAGATGCTTGCACCAGTCCATAGATGGATCGCTGGAGCTTGCATATTTTGTTAGTACCTTTAGGATTGACAAAACCTTCTATTTGCATCATATACAACTCTTCTTTAATAGATCCATTAAGGAATACAATTTTGTTTATCCATTTGCCAGATTTCATAAAATGCGACAATTGCTAACATGATTCGGACAAACTTAAGCATAGATACGAGTGAGAAACTCTCATCGTAGTCAACACCTTGAACTTGTCAAAAACCTTTTTGCGACAATTCTAGCTTTGTAGATAGTAACACTACTATCAGCGTCCGTCTTCCTCTTGAAGATCCATTTAATCTCAATGGCTCGCCGATCAATGGGCAAGTCAATCAAAGTACATACTTTATTCTCATACATGGATCTCATCTCAGATTTCATCGCCTCAAGCCATTTCGCGGAATCTGGGTTCATCATCGCTTCCTCATAGTTCGTAGGCTCATCATGATCAAGTAACATGACCTCCAAAACAGGATTACCATACCACTCTGGTGCGGATCTCACTCGGGTTTACCTACGAGGTTCGGTAGTAACTTGATCTGAAGTTACATGATCATCATCATTAGCTTCCTCACTAATTTGTGTAGTAGTCACAGGAACAGATTTCTATGATGAACTACTTTCCAATAAGGGAGCAGGTACAGTTACCTCATCAAGTTATACTTTCCTCCCACTCACTTCTTTCGAGAGAAACTCCTTCTCTAGGAAAAGGATCCATTCTCAGCAATGAATATCTTGCCTTCGGATCTGTGATAGAAGGTGTACCCAATATTTTATTTTGGGTATCCTATGAAGATGCACTTCTCTGATTTGGGTTTGAGCTTATCAGGTTGCAACTTTTTCACATAAGCATTGCACCCTCAAACTTTAAGAAACGACAGCTTAGGTTTCTTGCCAAACTATATTTCATACGGTGTTGTCTCAACGGATTTAGATGGTGCCATATTTAATGTGAATGTAGTTGTCTCTAATGCATAACCCCAAAATGATAGTGGTAAATCGTCAAGAGACATCATAGGTCGCACCATATCTAATAAAGTATGGTTACGACGTTCGGACACACCATTACACTGTGGTGTTCCAGGTGGCATGAGTATTGAAACTATGTCACATTGTTTTAACTGAAGGCCAAACTCGTAACTCAAATATTTTACTTCTGCGATCATACCGTAGAAACTTTTACTTTTGTTACGATGATTCTCCACTTCACTCTGAAATTCTTTGAACTTTTCAAATGTTTCAGACTTGTGTTTCATCAAGTAGATATACTCATATCTGCTCAAATCATCTATGAAGATCTGAAAATAATGATACCTGCCGCGAGCCTCAATATTCATCGGACCACATACATCAGTATGTATGATTTCCAACAAATGTGTTGCTTGCTCCATTGTTCTGGAGAACGGAGTCTTAGTCATCTTGCCCATGAGGCATGATTCGCAAGCATCAACTGATTCATAATCAAGTGATTCCAAAAACCCATCAGCATGGATTTTCTTCATGCGCTTTACACCAATATGACCTAAACGGCAGTGCCACAAATAAGTTGCACTATCATTATTAACTTTGCATCTTTTGGCTTCAATATTATAAAAATGTGTATCACCATGATCGAGATCCAACAAACCATTTTCATTGGGTGTATGACCATAGAAGGTTTTATTCATGTAAACAGAACAACAATTATTCTCTAACTTACATGAATAACTGTATTGCAATAAACATGATCCAATCATATTCATGCTCAACGCAAACATTAAATAACATGTATTTTAGGTTTAACACTAATCCCGAAAGTATAGGGAGTGTGCGAGGATGATCATATCAATCTTGGAACCATTTCCAATACACATCGTCACTTCACCCTTAACTAGCCTCTGTTCATTCTGCAACTCCTGTTTCGAGTTACTATTCTTAGCAACTTAACTAGTATCAAATACTAAGGGGTTGCTATAAACATTAGTAAAGTACACATCAATAACATGTATATCAAATATACCTATGTTCACTTTGCCATCCTTCTTATCCGCCAATTACTTGGGGTAGTTCCGCTTCCAATGACCAGTCCCTTTGCAGTAGAAGCACTCAGTTTCAGGATTAGGTCCAGACTTGGGTTTTTTCACTTGAGCAGCAAATTGTTTGCCGTTCTTCTTGAAGTTCCCCTTTCTTCCCTTTGTCCCTTTACTTGAAACTAGTGGTTTTTTTAACCATCAACACTTGATGCTTTTCTTGATTTCTACCTTCGTCGATTTCAGCATCAAGAAAAGCTTGGGAATCGTTTTCGTTATCCCTTGCATATTATAGTTCATCACGAAGTTCTACTAACTTGGTGATGGTTACTAGAGAATTCCGTCAATCACTGTTTTATCTGGAAGATTAACTCCCACTTGATTCAAGCGATTGTAGTACCGAGACAATCTGAGCACATGCTCACTGCTTGAGCTATTCTCCTCCATCTTTTAGCTATAGAACTTGTTGGAGACATCATATCTCTCAACTTTGGTATTTACTTGAAATATTAACTTCAACTCCTGGAACATCTCATATGGTCCATGACGTTCAAAACGTCTTTGAAGTCCCGATTCTAAGACGTTTAAGCATGTGCACTAAACTATCAAGTAGTCATCATATTGAGCTAGCCAAACGTTCATAACATCTGCATATGCTCCTACAATAGGTTTGTCACCTAGCGGTGCATCAAGGACATAATTCTTCTGTGCAGCAATGAGGATAAACCTCAGATCACGGATCCAATCCGCATCATTGCTAATAAAATCTTTCAACTTAGTTTTCTCTAGGAACATATCAAAAATAAAACAGGGGAGCTAAACGCGAGCTATTGATCTACAACATAGATATGCTAATACTATCAGGACTAAGTTCATGATAAATTTATGTTCAATTAATCATATTACTTAAGAACTCCCACTTAGAAAGACATCGCTCTAATCTTCTAAGTGATCACGTGATCCAAATCAACTAAACCATAACCGATCATCACGTGAAATGGAGTAGTTTTCAATGGTGAACATCACTATGTTGATCATATCTACTATATGATTCACGCTCGACCTTTCGGTCTCAGTGTTCCGAAGCCATATCTGCATATGCTAGGCTCGCCAAGTTTAACCTGAGTATTCTGCGTGTGCAAAACTGGATTGCACCTGTTGTAGATGGACGTAGAGCTTATCACACCCGATCATCACATGGTGTCTGGGAACGACGAACTTTGGCAATGGCGCATACTCAGGGAGAACACTTTTTATCTTGAAATTTAGTGAGAGATCGTCTTATAATGCTACCGTCAATCAAAGCAAGATAAGATGCATAAAAGATAAACATCACATGCAATCAAAATGTGTGACATGATATGGCCATCATCATCTTGTGCCTTTGATCTCCATCTCCAAAGCATCGTCATGATTTCCATCGTCACCGGCATGACACCATGATCTCCATCATCTTCATCTATATCAATGTGTCGTCACATGGTCGTCTCGCCAACTATTTCTCGTGCAACTATTGCTATCACATAGCGATAAAGTAAAGCAATTATTTGGCGCTTGCATCTTATGCAATAATGAGACAACCATAAGGCTTCTTCCAGTTGCCGATAACTTCAACAAAACATGATCATCTTATACAACAACTTATATCTCATCACGTCTTGAGCATATCACATCACAACATGCCCTGCAAAAACAAGTTAGACGTCCTCTACTTTGTTGTTGCAAGTTTTACGTGGCTGCTACGGGCTTTAGCAAGAACCGTTCTTACCTACACATCAAAACCACAATGATAGTTTGTCAAGTTGGAGCTGTGTTAACCTTCGCAAGGACTTGGCGTAGCCACACTCGGTTCAACTAAAGTTGGAGAAACTGACACCCGCTAGTCACCTGTGTGCATAGCACGGCGGTAAAACCAGTCTCGCGTAAGTGTACGCGTAATGTCGGTGCGGGCCGCTTCGTCCAACAATACCGTGGAACCAAAGTGTGACATGCTGGTAAGCAGTATGACTTATATCACCCACAACTCACTTGTGTTGTACTCGTGCATATTACATCAACGCATAAAACCTGGCTCGGATGCCATAGTTGGGGAACATAGTAACTTCAAAAAATTTCCTACGCACACGCAAGATCATGGTGATGCATAGCAATGAGAGGGGAGAGTGTGGTCCACGTACCCTCGTAGACCGAAAGCGGAAGCGTTAGCACAACGCAGTTGATGTAGTCGTACGTCTTCACGATCTGACCGATCATGTACCAAACGCACTGCACCTCCGAGTTCTGCACACGTTCAACTCGATGACTTCCCTTGAACTCCGATCCAGTCGAGTGTTGATGGAGAGTTTCGTCAGCACGACAGCATGGTGACGATGATGATGTTCTACTGACGCAGGGCTTCGCCTAAGCACCGCTACGATATGATCGAGGTGGATTATGGTGGAGGGGGGCACCGCACACGGCTAAGAGATCAAGATATCAATTGTTGTGTCTTTGGGGTGCCCCCTGCCCTTGTATATAAAGGAGTGGAGGAGGGGGAGGGCCAGCCCTCTCTATGGCGCGCCCTAGGGGAGTCCTACTCCCACCGGGAGTAGGATTCACCCTTTCATAGTAGAACTAGGAGCCCTTCCAATTAGTAGGAGTTGGAGGGAAGGAAAGGGAAGGGAAAACGAGAAGGAAGGAAGGGGCGCCCCCCTCCCTAGTCTAATTCGGACCAGCCCATGGGGAGGGGTGCAGCCACCCTTTGAGGCCTTTCTCTCCTTTCCCGTATGGCCCAATACGAATTCCCGTAACTCCCCGGTACTCCCGAAAATACCCGAATCACTCAGAACCTTTCTGATGTCCGAATATAGTCGTCCAATATATTGATCTTTACGTCTCGACCATTTCAAGACTCCTCGTCATGTCCGCGATCTCATCCGGGACTCCGAACTCCTTCGGTACATGAAAACACATAAAATCATAATATAACCGTCATCAAACTTTAAGCGTGCGGACCCTACGGGTTCGAGAACTATGTAGACATGACCAAGACACGTCTCCGGTCAGTAACCAATAGCGGAACCTGGATGCTCATATTGGATCCTACATATTCTACGAAGATCTTTATCGGTCAAACCGCATAAGAACATACGTTGTTCCCTTTGTCATCGGTATGTTACTTTCTCGAGATTCGATCGTCGGTATCTCAATACCTAGTTCATTCTCGTTACCGGCAAGTCTCTTTACTCGTTCCATAACACATCATCCCGCAACTAATTCATTGGTTGCAATGCTTGCAAGGCTTATAGTGATGTGCATTACCGAGTGGGCCCAGAGATACCTCTCCGACAATCGAAGTGACAAATCCTAATCTCGAAATACGCCAACCAAACAAGTACCTTCGGAGACACCTGTAGAGCACCTTTATAATCACCCAGTTATGTTCTGACGTTTGGTAGAACACAAAAGTATTCCTCCGGTAAACGTGAGTTGCATAATCTAATAGTCATAGGAACATGTATAAGTCATGAAGAAAGCAATAGAAACAAACTAAACGATCAATTGCTATGCTAACGGAATGGGTCAAGTCAATCACATCATTCTCTAATGATGTGACCCTGTTAATCAAATGACAACTGATGTCTATGGCTAGGAAACTTAACCATCTTTGATTCAACGAGCTAGTCAAGTAGAGGCATACTAGTGACAAATTGTTTGTCTATGTATTCACACATGTATTATGTTTCCGGATAGTCCAATTCTAGCATGAATAATAAACATTTGTCATGATATAAGGAAATAAATAATAACTTTATTATTGCCTTTAGGGCATATTTCCTTCACAAATGATGTTGGTAGTATTTTTGTGGGAAGGGCATATCAAGAGCTTAAAAACGATCCAAGGAACGTCAATATTGGAGTTCAGATGAATTAGTTATGGGCAAAATAGAAATCAGCCGAAGTCTGAAATTGCATGTATTGGACGTCCGGTAATGGATGGATGTTCGGTCATCGGACGTCCGGTTGGCTCGGAAATCCACTGTTTCAGCTCAGGCTTGGGGTTCCGGTCATCCGGTGGGTCGGGGTCAACGCAGGATTTGAGATCCGGGACGCGATTTTGGGCAGAATTTGGGGGGTTTTGGGGTCAAAATTGAAGAGATTTCGTGGATGGAAAGTGGGGAAACTTGGGGATATGCTAGTTCCACTGGAAACCAAGCAAATCCATGGATCAAAATCAACAAAACTTCATCAGACCAACAAATCACAAAAAATATTGGGGCTATATTTGGTGGGGATTTTCGAAATTGGGGAAGAACACAACAAAATTAGGCTAGAAAACAAGGGGGTAGGGGCTCCAAATTCGTGATCAACCTTGCTCTGATCCAAGATTATGTAGGATGGAAACCCTAGGGGCCAATCTTTCATGATTGGATCAGATCCTACGAAGAACACGAGGGGGAAAACACGAGGGGAAAGAGAGGAATCACTCAAATCAACAAGAAAGAATCACACATGTGCTAGATCCAAGTACCCGTAGAAATAACACGGTCCAAATCCAACAAAGGACGATACAAATGGTAACTAGTTCATCTCTGTGAGGAGGTCGTGAGGGGTCATCCCATGAAGGGGTCTTGAATCCAAGGTGGATCTTCTCCGAAGAGGCTACAGTCTCTCTCGATGGAGTAGATCCGTATGCATGAGCAAAGATCTATCTCAAATGAGCTAAACCTATGCTAACCCTCAAATGGAGGAGTATATATAGTCTAGGGCCATGAGTTGGTAAGTGAGGGATACATGGGCCTCGGCCCATTACTCTATGCACACACAGGCGTCGGTCGTGTGACAGGTTTGGGACATCTAGTGGCTCGTGAGGGTCTGGTCGTCCGGTACTTGTTGGACGTCCGGCGTTTTGGCTCTGGATAGCCATCGTCGGATTTCCGGAGGCTGTCGGTCATCTGGGCGCCGATGGTCGCCGGACGTCCGGTCTCGGTCGGTCGTCCGGGCACTGTAGGTTGCCTCCGCCGAAGTTGTTCTGGCTGGTGAAGACTCCAGGAGTCGGACGTCCGATAAGGCTTGGTCGTTCGGTGGCTGTCGGACGTTTGGGAGCTGTAGCTTCCCAGCAGCTCCTTCTCTTGCTCCACGCGCTTGGTGTACTCGTCGTCTTGTCCATGGTCTCCCTCTTGGTTCCTTATCATGCATAGCACATATGTTTCAGGTAGTAGCCATGACTCATGTGTAGAAAGTGATGGTTCGGAGAGGAGCGAGTTCACCTTGTGTCCAATGGCATATACTTGAGATCTCATCTTATGTCTGATACGTCTCCAATGTATCTATAATTTTTGATTGCTCCATGCTATATTATCTATTGTTTTAGACATTATTCGGCTTTATTTTCCACTTTTATATTATTTTTGGGACTAACCTATGAACCGGAGGCCCAGCCCAGAATTGCTGCTTTTTGCCTGTTTTAGGGTTTCGAAGAAAAGGAATATCAAACGGAGTCCAAACGGAATGAAACCTTCGGAAACATGATTTTCTCATCAGATAAGATCCAGGAGACTTGGACCCTCCGTCAAGAAAGCCACGAGGTGGTCACGAGGGTAGGGGGTGCCCCCCCCTAGGGCGCGCCCCCTGCCTCATGGGCCCCTCGAAGCTCCACCGACGTACTTCTTCCTCCTATATATATCCACGTACCCCCAAACGATCGGGGACGGAGCCAAAAACCTAACTCCACCGGCGCAACTTTCTGTATCCATGAGATCCCATCTTGGGGCCTGTTCCGGAGCTCCGCCGGAGGGGGCATCGATCACGAAGGGCTTCTACATCATTATCGAAGCCCCTCCGATGAAGTGTGGGTAGTTTACTTCAGACCTACGGGTCCATAGCTAGTAGCTAGATGGCTTCTTCTCTCTTTTTGGATCTCATACAATGTTCTCCCCTCTCTTGTGGAGATCTTCGATGTAATCTTCTATTTGCGGTGTGTTTGTTGAGACCGATGAATTGCGGGTTTATGATCCAGTCTATCTATGAATAATATTTGAATCTTCTCTGAATTCTTTTATGTATGATTGGTTATCTTTGCAAGTCTCTTCGAATTATCAGTTTGGTTTGGCCTACTAGATTGGTTGTTCTTGCCATGGGAGAAGTTCTTAGCTTTGGGTTCAATCTTGCGGTGTCCTTTCCCAGTGATAGAAGGGGCAGCAAGGAACGTATTGTATTGTTGCCATGGAGGATACCAAGATTGGGTTTTTATCATATTGCATGAAATTATCCCTCCACATCATGTCATCTTTCTTAAGGCGTTACTCTATTTTTAACTTAATACTCTAGATGCATGCTGGATAGCGGTCGATGAGTGGTGTAATAGTAGTAGATGCAGAATCATTTTGGTCTACTTGTCTCGGACGTGATGCCTATATACATGATCATACCTAGATATTCTCATAACTATGCTCAATTCTGTCAATTGCTCAACAGTAATTTGTTCACCCACCGTAGAATACTTATGCTCTTGAGAGAAGCCACTAGTGAAACCTATGGCCCCGGGTCTCTTTCTCATCATATCAATCTCCATCACTTTATTATTGCTTTGCTTTTACTTTGCTTTTACATTATTTCCTTTGCATCTTTATACCAAAAATACCAAAAATACCCAAAATATTATTTATCATCTCTATCAGATCTCACTTTCACAAGTTACCGTGAAGGGATTGACAACCCCTAAGTGTGTTGGTTACGTTGAGCTATTGTTTTTGTGTAGGTACGAGGGACTCGAGCGTAGCCTCCTATTGGATTGATACCTTGGTTCTCAAAAACTGAGGGAAATACTTACGCTACTTTGCTGCATCATCCCTTCCTCTTCGGGGAAATCCAACGCAGTTCTCAAGAGGTAGCAATGTCCTCTTGGGGCTTGGAGAGTAGATGTAGTGTACATGGGGATGATCGTAGGATGCATCGCATCCAATATTCTCGCAGGGTGGTGCACGGTGAGTACGCCGATTACCTATAGAAGCTTCAGGATCGTGCCGTCATGTGAGATGAGATGTGGAATGAATCAAACTATCTACGCTTGAGTATGCTTAATGACAGTTGAACTATGTACTTATGGTTGAACTATGCTTATGTACGTGTACGCTTATTATCTATGTATGAGTATGTTCAATCTATGTTTACTGATGTCAAACCATGGGATATGGATGCAACCTGTTCGGTTGATGGAATCTACATCTGTCTTGGTTTATTGGTCCCCTTTGTAATTGTCGGTGTTCTGGGAATGGGGGTCCCCAGACTTGCCTGCCTGCGGCCTGCGGCGTGGCTCAAAGGGGGGCCCAGCGTGGCCCATCTTCATCAACACGGACCCAAGACCCTCGTGATGGGCCAAGCCTCGCGGGGCGGACGACACGGAGCTTCCTCAGGCACAGCCTCATCAGGCTGGCTCGCGAGGAGGCAGAGAAATCGAGGAGGGGTACCTCACGAGGTGCCCGTGACGCAAGCCATGACGACCAAGGGTGCCAGGTGGGCGCCAGCCCGCACAGTGTCCTCCTTTCCTCTTTGGTGCAAAGGGAGTAAGCGCAGGCTAGAGCATCAAGCAAAGGCACCCGTTTCGGTGCAACGAGACTAAGACCAGCCCAACGGTAGGGAGGAAGTCATTGTGGAGCCCAAGCCAGCGTCACCACCAGAGTCTTTGGCAGGCGAGGACCAACTTTAGTCAGGATAAGTGTACCCGATGCTCCCCTTCAAAATGGCCAATTGTTGGCGCCCTTCCCGCTCAATATTTGGGAAGAGGCCCAGGGCCTTTGCCTATAAATAGGAATAGCCACCCCCAGGGGAAGGAGAAGAGAGATCATCAGGATAGGGAGAAGAAGAGAGATCATCAGGATAGGGAGAAGAAGAGAGATCATGAGGATAGGGAGGAGATGAGAGGGATGAGATAAGAGGAGAAGATCAGATTGGCAAGAGAGACAGAGAGAGAGAAGGGTGAGTGAACTCCTCCTAGTAGTTCATCGCCCCAGCCAAGAACAGACCCTCGCGAGGCTGTTCTTCCTTGTATTGCTCATCGTCATCAGCCCAAGAGGCAATCCACCAAACCACACTGGAGTAGGGTATTACACCACAACGGTGGCCCGAACCAGTATAAACCCTGTGTCTCTTGTGTTGTTCTTTCCATAGCTTAGATCTTGGCGAGGCGGTGGGGTGCAGGTAGGTAGAAGGCGAAATCTCCGCGTGCACCCCAGTGTTCGAACCTCAAGGGTCTGCCGGAACCCGAAATCCGACATTTGGCGCGCCAGGTAGGGGTGCGACGGAATTCGTCTTCCAACGCCTCGTACTCCTCCGACCATCGCGTCCATGTCTGACGCTCGTCGGGCCCGCGCCGAGCGCCGAGCCGCTCTCGCCTCCCGCGTCGCCCAGTCGGCTCCCGTTGGCGGGCGTCCTTGCCGTTCCCCGTCACCTTCCATCAACGCCGCCACCGGCCCGTCGGGAAACAAGCATCAAGCATCGTCTCAGCACCCGTCCGTGCGGCAAGACGGCCGCACTGCTACTCCCTCGCTCACCCCAGCTGGTTCTTTGTCCCACGCGCTCTGCGCAGCCATGGAGTCTCGAGCTGCGCTCATCACGGCAAACGAGCTCCTGCGCTACCGTCCCGTCGACGACGTCTACGAAGAGTGGCTCGACCACGTCGCCGAGCTCGTCCGCGCCGCAGGGGGCTCTCCTGCGCCGTCCGTTCCGCTGCACCGCACCCCGCCCTGCGCGGGCGACGATGCTCCGGGGGCGCCCCAGCCGCCTCCTCTTCAAGAAGGCGCCCAAGCCCCAAGGCGCGCGGCCCCTGGGCGGAACCCGCTCCGTCAGGTGCTGGCGCGGCAAGAGCAGAGCTGCCAAGAAATCCCTCGCCCGCAAGAAGCTGCCCAGGCGCTCCCTGCTCCAGCACGTCGCGACCATGCTCCTGCTCCTGCACGTCAAGACCCCGCGCTGCTCCCAGCTGCAGCGCGTGGGGTCCTGCAAGACCAAGCTCTCCATCACCCAAGGCCTCCTATGGCCACAGCAGGCTGCCGTGCCTTCACCACCGAGCTGCACAGCGTCGCGTGGCCCGGCAAGTTCAAGCCAGACCTGCCTCCTCATTACGACGGCACGACCGACCCTGCGGAGTTCCTCTAGCTCTATGAGCTGGGAATCGAAGCTGCCAATAGAGACGAGAAGGTCATGGAGAACTGGTTTCCCATGGCGCTCAAGGACAGGGCCCGCACCTGGCTCCTGAACCTAGCTCCAGGCACGATCTCCTCCTGGGACGAGATGCGCACCCGCTTCATCGCCAACTTCCAAGGTACTCACGACCGGCCACCCACCGTGAGCGAAATGCGCGGCATCAAGCAACAACCCGGAGAGACCCTGCAGAAGTACATCCAGTGCTTCAACAACGCACGCCTCAAGGTTCCCAAGGTGACCGAGGAGGCCATCATCTCAGCCTTCTTCGACGGCGTGCGCGACGTCAAGATGAAGGAGGAGCTGGAGATGCATGAAGACCTGTGCACTTCCTTGGAGCTGTTCAACATGGCGACCAAGTGCGCCAAGGCAGAGGAAGGGCGTCTCTCCCTCCTCGAGCTGCCTGCCGCAGACCCAGAAGAGAAGAAGCCCAAGGCCAAGGATGTGAAGCGCAAGGGGGCTGTCGTGCTCGTGGCAGAACCAGACACCAAGCGGGGCGGAGATCAGCCCGAATCTTCCAAGGGCAGTCGGTATTGTGTGTACCACGACCTCCACACCCACAACACCAACGAATGTCAAGAGCTCCGAGCCGTGCGAGAAGGAAGGATCGGCCGTCGGCCCGACCGCGGTGACCGGGGCTACGATTGAGGAGGAGGAAGAAACGCAGGACGCTGGGAAGACCGCTGCCCGCGCCAAGGGTGGCGCGATCGACCTCGGGAGGATCGCTGGCAAGACCTGCCTCGCGAGGGAGACTGGAGGGATCAGCTTCGCGAGGAT
Source organism: Triticum dicoccoides (assembly GCF_002162155.2). Classification (NCBI taxonomy): domain Eukaryota; kingdom Viridiplantae; phylum Streptophyta; class Magnoliopsida; order Poales; family Poaceae; genus Triticum; species Triticum dicoccoides. Next base: position 260,487,857 of record NC_041382.1, on the reverse strand, counting down.
CACCCGCAAGGCAACACATGACTCCCTTCGCTGCCGCCACAGCCAAGGAGAAACGAGGACCACCATCAGGATGAGGGGGCTGGGGGCTTCCACAAGCCGTGCGCGATCGCCTTCATCCTGGGCGGGGCTCAGGCCCCAGCCTCTCAGCGCATCTTCAAGCAGTTCGCCCGTGAAGTGAACGCAGTCCTCCCCAAGCTCGAAGCCACGCGCCCTCTGAGGTGGTCAGCGTGCGCCATCATGTTCAGCTCGGCGGATCAGCTCAAGTGTGCGGCCACAGCCGGGGTCCTCCCGATGCTTTGTTCCCCAATCATCAGCAACGTGCTGGTCACCAGGACCCTCATCGATGGCGGGGCAGGGCTCAACGTCCTGTCCGTGGAAACATTCAACAATCTCCAAGTGCCCTACAACCAGCTTCAGCCAACCAAGCCTTTCTCCGGAGTCACCGAGGCTCCACGGTCCCGATTGGTCAGGTCCGCCTCCCTGTCACCTTCGGGGCGCGCAACAACTACCGCATCGAGGTCATCGACTTCGACGTCGCTCACATTCGCCTGTCGTACAATGCCATCCTCGGGTACCCAGCGCTGGCCAAGTTCATGGCCGTAACTCACCACGGCTACAACGTCCTCAAGATGCCAGGAAGTGGCGGAGTCATCACGGTGCCCTGTGAAGAGAAGGACGCGGTGTGTTCCCTGGAACGAGCCTTTCAAGCCGCATCACTGGAAGACCCGGATCGCGGAAGCAGGAGGCTTCCCAAGGCCACCCCAAGAAGAAGAAGACATTGTTCGGCCAGGCTCCTCAGGAGGAAGGCCCCTCAAGGCCCGCGACAGCCCAGGGGGAACCTCCTTCCATCGCAAAGGAAAGCGCGCCCGGCGCCCTCCTCAGGCAGGGCTCGGGGGCTCTCCCCTGGAGGGCCACCGACCTGGCTAAGGTCACGAGGGAGGCGCTTGGGCACCACATGGAGGCGTGTTTCGAAGCACGTTTCCCTCAAGGAGTAAGGCAAGGAGGCAAGGCCATTCAGGAGCTACAGGAGTCAAGAGTCGTGAGAGGCGGCCGCCGCCTACCAGCTGTGGCCCCCCATCTAGGCGAGGAAGGTGGGCTGCGCGTCTGCATTGACATACCACGGCTCAATCGAGTCACCTCTCTGGAGCGCCTCTGGCCCTCGCGAGTGGGGCACTGTGAAGGTCCACCCCACAGCTACGTTCGCATGCCTTACGGCCTGCCGAGCGCGGCTACCACGTACCAGCGCCTCATGAGGGGCATCATGGAGGCTCAAGAGGCCAGGCGCTCCGCACCCCTGGTGGAGATGGAGATGGTCCGCGAGGAGCCACCAGCGCCTACGGATCCTCCCGAGGCCCCTGGGCCTGGGGGCTCGTGAGGAGCGGCTTCCACAGCCCACCGAGTCTGCTACACCAACGCTGCTTCGTCCTCAACATCATCAGGTGACATCTTTCAAGTTTCATTTCCAGCTGGGAGCGCCCCCAGGGCTGCATTATTCCCAGGCCACGTGGGTCCGTCCCTGCGGCAGGTATCCCTTTTATTTCATGTTGCTAGCTTACCTTGTTGGGGGCGCCCCTCGGGCTGCACCATCCCCCAAGTCGCTCGGGCCAGACCCAGCGGCATGTATCCCCTTTCGTGTTTATTTCCGGCTATGCGTTCGACCCACCATGCTTGATTATTTGATGCCGGTCCACGACACCTCTTCTTCTCCATATCGACCACTTGCACGTTAAAGGGGGGGTACCTGAGCATCGTGACTCAGGGCTCTTACTGGCTCTCCAGCCCTCACCCTCTGGCCTTGTCCATGGCATCGCGACCTGGCATACCAGCGACGGTTGAGACCAGCTCGAGGGCCGGGACCCAAGGACGTAGAGTGCTGCCATCTAACCAAATTTGCAGGAACACATCACAAGATAAGGCCCAGTGCCAGGCGCAACCCGCCTAGAGGTAGGGCCCCGTGAGTCCCGCGCTGGCTCACGGGTGCCCAGATACACCTTGTCAGGCCCTACCGTGCCAGCCACGCGTCAGGGCAGGGTTGTACACGCCCCGGCAGCTCCTCCCGGGGGGAGCCCCCTCCCACGTACTAGTGGAAGCACCATGCTCCACGCTGGCTGACGACACTACCGAAGAGCGGCTATGCCCGTACACATACGGAAGCGCTATGCTCCGCGCTGGTGATAAACAACTGAGGGTGGCCCCTGGGCTGCATTAACCTCAGGGAGCCCAGAGCTCAGTGTCTAGCCTCATCGTAACGCCTCCCCTCGGGAGTGCCGCGCGAGGGGGCTCGGCACGGGGGCTGCGCCTGGGTCACGCCTAGACGCACGCCACCAAGCCAAGCCCCCCAGGCCTGGTTCGTCGCGCGTCTCCCCCCAAGCGGAGCTAAGGTACGAAGGCCGTTTGAGCGTCAAGGGGGACTCCTGAGCATCGCGACTCAGGAGCCTAACTGGTCACGTAGCCCCTCACTCCTTGGTCCCGTCCTGGTTTCCGGTCGGGGCTAACGGCGGCTGAGGTATGCGCGGGGCCGGGCTCTGCAGACGTAGAATGGTAGATCCACCCACATCTCACCTCCCTACTTGTTGTTCATGCGCCAAGGGGGACTCCTGAGCATCGCGACTCAGGAGCCTAACTTGTCACGTATCCCCTCACTCCTTTGTCCCGTCCTGGTTTCCGGTCGGGGCTAACGGCGGCTGAGGTATGCGCGGGGCCGGGCTCTGCCGGCGTAGAACATAAGCAAGTAGGAAGGAAAAGTGCAAACTTCAAGGAATTCAAAAGCAAGTATTACAGTCCACACTGTTATCTCAATGCCAAACGCAAGTTTAAACGCCTCCCCGAGGCATGATACATGTGCAGGAATTGAAAGCAGAACAGGAGCCACAACAGAGTCACTTGTCGGCGGTGGAGCAGCGTAGAGTGGCTCCGCCTCATGGAGCAGCAGGGTCGGCAGCGCCTCGCTTCGGCTTGGTGCTGAAGGCCCGGAACTTCCCCAGCAGAGCCTCCGTGCGACCCTTCACGCCCTCGGCAGTGGCAGCGGCACGCTCGCCGCTTGCTGGCTCCAACAGGCTGTCGAGGTTGACGCTGGGATCACGAAGGTAGATGTGGGTGAGGACCCGCGTCAACGCTGCAGAAGACAGGACACGCGCCTCGGCCTTGGCCGTGGGGCCAAGGCCAAGGGCGACATCTTCAAGAGCGCGAACCAGTAAGAGAAGCAGCTTGGCGGGGCTGTCCTCGGCGCCAGCCGGCGGGCTCTCCAGGCCGCTGTCGTAAGGCATCCTCAGTGAGGAGCGAGCCTTCGCCTCCATCTTCGCGAAGGCCACGCGGTCCTCGGCAAGAACCTGGGCCTTGTCGTCCAGCTCGACCTTCCTCGCCCCCAACTCCTGCTTCAGCGCGCCTAGGCAGTCACGGCGCCTCCTGAGCTTGGCCTCCCGGCCCGTGACGGCCGCCTCGCGAGCCTTCACGCTTTCTTCCTGCTATTGGCGAAGGCGCGCCTCTTTCGCGAGCTGGTCCCACAGGCCTTGCAGCTCGTCCTCCAGCACCTTGCAGCGACCACGGACATCGACCACCTCCCCCAGGGCTGCGTCACGAGCAGCCTTCGCCTCAAGGACGACCTGCCTCTCCTCATCGCAAGCCGTCGAGGCCTGGACCAGCGCCGCCCGAATCGAAGCATCGGAGCGAATCCATCCTGAAGCCAGCTCCAAGCGCCCGGCCACCAAGCGAGGGTCGGTGCCAAGAAGATCCTGCCGCAGCTGGTCCAACTCAGCAACAGCAAGATCCAGAACGGCAGGAGGAGTTGGAGAGACAGCAGTCGGTGGAGTAGGAGGAGAAGGCGGCAGCGCGACCACAGCATCATGAGGCGGAGCTTGCTGCGCCCCAACGGCTTTGGTGGCGGCAGCAGCCAAAGGCACCTCGGGAGTCGCTTGGGCCATGGGGGCTGAGCTCGCCCCAGCCGGCTCAGCCAGGCCTCGCGAGGACAACCGGGCAGGAGAGGCCCGTGTGTCGCGGTCACCTTCCTTCGCGGGTAGAGGCGCTGCCCCGGATGGAACCTCAGGAGCTCCCTTCGGCTTCTTTGCTGCGGGCGCCAGCCTGTCCAAGAGACGCGGACGTCAAGCCTCAGCAGCAGAGCAAGAAATAAATACAAGAATCAAGCGCTTACGGGTCGTCGCCAGTGAGCTCAGGCAGCCTCCGACCAAATTTGAAGCCTGAAACCCGGCTGGAAGGGTCAACCTCGGGAAGCTCGGGAGCGGAAGGCACATCTGCGGTCCACCTCGGGGCCGGGGCAGACCCGTGGGAGATCAGCCCGGTCCTGTCCTTCTTCGGGATCGGGGGCAAGCTCCCGCCGCCCTGCTTGTCATCATATCGTCGTCATTGCTCGGAGAGAGGCGGAGAGCGCGGGACCTGCGCCGGGGGAGGGGATCCCTCGACTCTCCGTCAGTCGCCTCGGAGTCAGCCCTTTTTCCCACTCCCCTCCTTCCTCCTCTTCGCTGGAGTCGTCCGAGGACACATCCACCGGTTCCTCGGGAGCCTCCGTGGGCAGGGCCCCGTCCCCGTTGAAGACGGGCATGGACTCCACTACCTGTTCCCAGTCGTCGCGGAGGAACAAGGGCGTAGGAGCGCCCTCCAACCTCGCCACATCGCCCCCGACCAGAGATTGGAGGACCGCAGTCAGATCTTCGTCGACCAAGGCCGTGGGGCTCGGATGAGGCATCCACATCGGAAGTGAGTACTGCCGAAGCAGAGCCAGCTGGTGCTCCAAGAATTCCCTCAGCAGCGACGCGCCGGTCAGCTTCGCCGCCGCCATGTTGGCCGGCCTCAGATCCGCGTCCATCTTCTCCAACACCAGCTTCGCGCGGGGGTCCGTGAGCTCCGCTCGACCCCAATCACCGGAGCTCGTGGGTTGCTCCATGGGCAAGATCAGCCGAGGGTGGATGCGCCCAGCATCTGCCAAGACCCACTTGCTTCTGAAGCCCTCAATCCTCTTCCCAGGGTTCGAAATGGCAATGGCGCTACCATACGCGACGAAGCTCGCGCACGCGGAAGCAGGACCGCGAGAAGTCCGGAGGTAGAAGTAGTGGCGCAGCAAGGCCACCGAGGGCTGCACCCCTACGTGAGCCTCACAGTAATAGGCGAAGATTGCCAGGAGAAGGACGGAGTTGGGGTGGAGATGTAGAGCCTGTAGCTTATAATGACGGAGGACAGAGAAGAAGAACTCGGAGAAGGGAGGCACCAGGCCAGCAGCAATGGCGCTTACAAAGAGCGGATAGAAGGCGCTCCCTTGGCCCTTAGAGGTGGCGGAGCCGGCCTTGAACACCTTCGCCCCGTCAATGCCCTGCGCCGCCGCCATCCGGCGCAACCGGGCGAGGCTCGCCTCCGACGCATTCGGTGAATCCAGGGCAGACGAGTACCAAGCTCCGGCCGGGGACTAACGAGGCGCCATGGCTTCCTAGGTCACGCGGTCGGAGTAGATCTGGAAATTTTGGAGGAAGGAAGGAGAGGCGCAGGAAAGGGGATCTGAGCAGCAACCGGAGAAAGCAAAATAAGCAAAGCCTAGGCAGATGCCGCTCCTTTATCAACACACACGGCTTGCTGAGGCACTCACGTCCAATCAACCTCCACGCGGCGCCCAAGGCCACAGGCTGTTAGGGCCCGTGGCGCTTCACCCTTGCCCTTTCGCATCCCTGCACGGCCGAGTCTGGGCCCGCCTTGGGCCCGGGGGCTACTGTCGGCGTTCTGGGAATGGGGGTCCCCAGACTTGCCTATCTGTGGCCTGCGGCGTGGCTCAAAGGGGGGCCCAGCGCGGCCCATCTTCATCAACATGGACCCAAGACCCTCGCGAGGGGCCAAGCCTCACGGGGCGGACGACATGGAGCTTCCTCAGGCACGACCTCATCAGGCTGGCTCGCGAGGAGGCGGAGAAATCGAGGCGGGGTACCTCACGAGGTACCCGTGACGCAAGCCATGATGACCAAGGGTGCCAGGCGGGCGCCAGCCCGCGAAGTGTCCTCCTTTCCTCTTTGGTCCAAAGGGAGCAAGCGCAGGCGAGAGCATCAAGCAAAGGCACCCGTTTCGGTGTAACGAGACCAAGACCAGCCCAACGGCAGGGAGGAAGTGATTGTGGAGCCCAAGCCAGCGTCACCACCAGAGTCTTTGGCAGGCGAGGACTAACTTTAGTCAGGATAAGTGTACCCAATGTTCCCCTTCAAAATGGCCAATTGTTGGCGCCCTTCCCGCTCAATATTTGGGAAGAGGCCCAGGGCCTTTGCCTATAAACAGGACTAGCCACCCCCAGGGGAAGGAGAAGAGAGATCATCAGGATAGAGAGAAGAAGAGAGATCATAAGGATAAGGAGAAGAAGAGAGATCATCAGGATAGGGAGGAGATGAGAGGGATGAGATAAGAGGAGAGGATCAGATCGGCAAGAGAGACAGAGAGAAGGGTGACAGAACTTCTCCTAGCAGTTCAACGCCCCAACCAAGAACAGACCCTCGCGATGCTGTTCTTCCTTGTATTGCTCATCATCATCAGCCCAAGAGGCAATCCACCAAACCACACTGGAGTAGGGTATTACACCACAACGGTGGCCCGAACCAGTATAAACCCTCTGTCTCTTGTGTTGTTCTTTCCATAGCTTAGATCTTGGCGAGGCGGTGGGGTGTAGGTAGGTAGAAGGCGAAATCTCCGCGCGCACCCCAGTGTTCGAACCTCAAGGGTCTGCCGGAACCCGAAATAGTAATTTGTGTTAAATTTTGACCAAAGGTTTAACTGACAAAATGTTAGTGCAGGCCAGGAAAAATTGTATCGTTGGATAGGTATTTGAGCATAGTATTCAATGATATAATTTTTGGTGGCATGCATAAACATTTCTTAGTTCAATATTTGGTCAAATTTTGGTAAAATTTACAAAGGGGGACCAATATACCAGGAAGGAGGTAGCACGTCAATAACACACGGTTCCCAAAATTGGAACCGTCTGCAATGACTTTCATTTTGCCTATTGCATCAATCACACACGGTTCGCTCTAGCAAACCATCGCCTTCAAAATTCTTTGTGGGACAGAAAACCCTCACCACCCAATTCAAAAAATAACAAAGAAAACCCTCACCATCCCCACGTCACAAAAACCCTCACCTCATCCGCCACCCCCTCAGGCCCCCATTCACACCTGCACAAGCTCCTCCCCGTCTATGCCATGGCACCGCCTATCACGGCGGTAAACAGTTAGCTCGGCGCCTGCTGTCGCCAGGATGCCGGCAAAGCCCACCGCATTTCTCCACTTCTGCTTGCCGCCGCCTATCGCCATCGACTTTCTCGACGCTGCTCCCGGTCGACCCAGCTCCGCTCGGTTGGGGAATCTGCCGTACTGAGGGTTATTTCTCATGGATGAAAATGTAACTAATTTAGTGAGATATTATCTCATCTCTTATCCCAGTTCATCTGCCTCCATTAATCACCCGGCGGAAATCACCGTGAATTCATTTTTATTCGAGTTGTTTTGAGGGTTTTCTTTCATTCATAGAATGTACAGTGCACTGACACATCAGGACTTTGCGACCTCCGCCAGAGATTCCATCTCATCGTACCAGATAACTTGAGGATGTGCACAGTCTGTTCAATCTCACCCTAAATCAGTTGGCATGGCCTACTTTCCTGAACATATTCTAAATATTGCTACATTTGGATAAAAGGCTCCACATGCACCATATACATCAAAGGGGATTCTTCCCCTCTTATTCCTATATTAGGAAAATTAGTGATGTATTATTCTTTCGATTTCTCTCATATTTCCATGACATCATGTTTACCCTATATGCTTAATTATTCATTTTTGTCCTTCGATTTCAACTGTTGTATAGTTCTTTCAATTTGGGACCATATTTGCATATTGACATATTTTCTTTAACTATCCTACCATTTTCTGCAGCGCATCCCTTGTTATGCAACAGATTATGTAGTGCACAATCTTTCCCTTTACAGAGATTAAGACTGCACGAATGTCATACTGCACACAAAACATGGATTTACAATCGTTGCTACTGTAAGACTTGATGAATGTGGTGACTCCTATTTTGGCAATGTCTTTTGGAAAGAAATTTCTAAGTTTCATGTACTGAAAGATGGCACTAAAATTGCACTACACATAAAAGGGCCTGGTCATGTGATATATGATAACTTCCCCGACAAAATCATCTGTCCAGACTTTGTTCAAAGTAAGTTTTCTTTTCAACTATCTGCATGTTGACTTACCCAGCAATGTCAAATGAATTGTGTAGTATAAGCAACCAACTATTATTCCCTTTTCTGACTATATTCCTACCTAATAACTTCTAGTTACCAATACACTTTTCTATTGCCATGTTTTAAGTAAATATTCCCTGTACTCCCTTTTCTATCAGAAAGCGCCGCTGACAAGGAGACTCCGGAGGTGGAGAACGGGGCTGCCAACAAGCGGAGGCGGGGCAAGCTAGAACCGCAAGCGACTCCAGCAGGCCTAGACTTCATCAGTAGCCTTCCCGATGATATGTTGACAGTCATCATCTCCCTATGGAAGTCCAACCCTCTTGACCTCATGGACACCCACGAGCTCTGCCATGGCTATCACAAAAGCTTGGATCCGTTCTCCAAGAACCTCGGTAGTCACCTTGGCCCAACCAGAGGCCTCAGAATGGGCAAGTTCCGTTCCAATGGCAAGGACCGAGCCAAGCTTGATGACTGGTTCTGATCCTCCGCCCTATATTAGCTCTAGGAGCTCACTTTTGATGATGGGCATATGTGGTCGCTGCCAACGTCCGCACGCCACCTTGCACCTACGTTGTGCATCTCCAAGTTTAGGAACTGTCATCCCCCCCTTAATAACGCGCCCGCTCTTATTCTACCACGACTGAAGCACCTCATGATCGTCGATGTCTGCCTCTCAAACGGTGACATGGAGCGCCTGGTCCGTGGCTGTACTGCACTTGAGTACCATCATCTTCAGGTGATCAATGTGTTGAGTACCTTCTACAAAACCTCCATGACTCTCCGGACTATTTATGTGTGTTGTTGGTGCGGAAGGAAGACATCACAAGATGTGTACCATGGTATGGTCATTGAGGACACACCTGCACTTGAGAGATTACTTGTAGTTCATCAAGAAGGTCCAACAAGAATCAATGTCATTTATGTGCCGAAATTGACATTGGTGGGCTACTCGTCTGAAAAATACTCCAAACTTGTTATTGGATCCACACCCATTCAGGTACAACAACCGCCTTCTACCTCTGCTTCTACAAGTTAACATTATTTCTAATCTGGAAGATGTTTGTTCGTCTGTCATTCAGAAAATGATTCTGACAAGCTTGACCCCGAAACCGCGCACAGTGAAGGTCTTGGCACCAGAATCTATCGGCCCCAACCTGGAGCAAGTTGTCAGTTTCCTGAGATGCTTTTCCTGCCTGGAGGAGCTATATATCGAGGTGATGTTCCTTTCCTGTTAAATGTTAACCATAAGGGAGTTCAATTTGTGACACCTTTTTCCAAGTTAACAATGACGATGTACTATGATTTCTAAATGATTCTTTTGAAGGATTTCAGTACATACATGTTCCCTCCCATATGGTTACAATCAATAAGCATTTCTCCTTTGGATTCATCTGTACTTGTTTTCTTAGGCAACTTTTCATCCACTCCAACCTCTTGTGAAAAAGCTACATTTTTCTAGAATGTTATCAAATGCCCATGTTAATCATGTCACATCAAAGATGGCATGTTAGTGCATTTTACAAATCCTGCAAACCAAATAGGCGTGCAGTAATGTTCAAAACTGCATGTAGGCACTAACATGTTTTCTTCTTTTGCAGATAAGATTAGGCCCAGTGGTGGATAATGTGATACAATATAACAATCACGTTGAATGCCTAGATCTGCATCTCTCAGAAATTACTTTGAACTCGTACTGAGGGACCTTACCGGAGATTATATTCGCCTTATTTGTTCTCAGAGCAAGGGTGTTGTAGGAAATGAGGTTTTTTCTACATTTATTTCGCAAAAATGAATGGTTTGTTGATCAGCGCCGGTGCCTGCGGAAGAATGGAATAGGCTCCAAAAATTCTGAATTAATTTTGGAACTTCAGATGACAGAGTAATCGGAAGTCATCATGTCAACCCCATACATGACTTCTTAGTGGCTGACCCCTTTGCAAAAATTGTGAGGTTTCGAAACCGGACTTAGAAGTGGTAGTATTAGTTTGAACCTCTCTAATATCCATGTTTAGCGGATCAGCGCGAGCGTTTGTAGCTGATGAGCTGAATATCATTTCTAATATCAGTTTGAACATTATAATCTTCGAATTTGAGCCATATAACTCTGGAATTTGAACCTTGTAATATTTCCAGCTTTTGAGGTACTATCGTTGAAATGGCACCGTATGAGACTCGTATATTGGTAGCACTATTTTGTCCACTGTGTTCCCTATAGAGCGCAGAATTAATTATCGCACTCGAGTGTCCATCATCACCCTTCTGTGTAACTTTGACCTTATCACCCATGAGTAAACTTATGACCGAAGTCATTCCAAACACTTAGTTTTTACAAAGCTTTTTGCCAATAAACGCCCAAGATTTGTCCCTCTTCTAGCCGACGCGTGGCCAAACTAGCCGGGCGGGAACCTTGCATAGTAAATTGCATGGTAGCGCGGGAATAGGCTCGCCGATGATAGATTTGGCGCCTCTTCGAGCCCATGCGTGCGGTGCGGTGTTGTCAAGCGTGCACTAGAATCCTCCACAATGAACACCGTGACAAGACATGACGATTATAGGCTAGCCGGCCCCCATTTATTACAGGCTAGCCCAGCCCCCACTGCGGAAGAATGGAATAGGCTCCAAAAATTCTGAATTAATTTTGGAACTTCAAATGACAGAGTAATCCGAAGTCATCATGTCAACCCCATACATGACTTCTTAGTGGCTGACCCCTTTGCAAAAATTGTGAGGTTTCGAAACCGGACTTAGAAGTGGTAGTATTAGTCTGAACCTATCTGATATCCATGTTTAGCGGATCAACGCGAGCGTTTGTAGCTGATGAGCTGAATTTCATTTCTAATATCAGTTTGAACGTTATAATCTTCGAATTTGAGCCATATAACTCTGGAATTTGAACCTTGTAATATTTCCAGCTTTTGTGGTACTATCGTTGAAATGGCACCGTATGAGACTCGTATATTGTTAGCACTATTTTGTCCACCGTGTTCCCTATAGAGCGCAGAATTAATTATCGCACTCGAGTGTCCATCATCACCCTTCTGTGTAACTTTGACCTTATCACCCATGAGTAAACTTATGACCGAAGTCATTCCAAACACTTAGTTTTTACAAAGCTTTTTGCCAATAAACGCCCATGATTTGTCCCTCTTCTAGCTGACGCATGGCCAAACAAGCTGGGCGGGAACCTTGCGTGGTAAATTGGGTGGTAGCGCGGGAATAGGCTCGCCGATGATAGATTTGGCGCCTCTTCGAGCCCATGCGTGCGGTGCGGTGTTGTCAAGCGTGCACTAGAATCCTACACAATGAACACCGTGACAAGACGTGACGATTACAGGCTAGCCGGCCCCCATTTACTACAGTAGCCAACCTTTCGATCGTGCCCCACCATTGCAAGAAGCACACCCACCATGATAAATTCTTAGAGGGTATCCTGCACGGCTCCAATGGCGCTCCGAGCGGATGAGCAGCAGTTCACCATGCATGCCGTGGTGGACACCCACAGAAGGTTCATGGACCTCTCGGTGGTATACACCAATGACCCGTTCTGGGTGGAGCACTCCATCCACATCATGGAGCTGTTGCTTGCCGAGGAGAAGCACAAAGTGGTCGGGTTTGACCTCGAGTACACCCACGCTCGTGCCGGGTCTCGTCCCAAGGTCATCGTTGCCCAGATGTTCATGCGCCACCATGTCCTTGTCTACCACTACTGCCTGGCCACAAGGCCTTGCAAGTGTTTCGCTAGGCTTGTCAACAGCCCCCACTACATTTTCGCTACTGTAGGCATCACCATCGATGTAAATGCGGTCGATAATTCGGGCATTGCCTGCCAGAATCTTGTCGACATCCAGGGCCAATACATGATTTGGGGCAGCAAGGAGCATGAGAAGGACTCACTAGTTCACCTCTCCGAGGCCATCATCGACCCCTACTATAGAGACCTGAAGGATTTGTGCAACAAGGACAAACGTGCCTGGCACTCGGCCTGGATGGAGAAACTCGACAATGCTCACGTCGTGTACGCAACCAAGGAGGCGTACACGAGCTACAACATGTACAGGCGGATCATTGATATGAGGAAGTACCTCCTTCCCGAAAACTACCAAGGATCCAGCCGGAAGTAGAGCAATGGAAAGCGTCATTGCAACAATAGGTAGATGATTAGATCCTCATTTCTCCTACTTTAGTATGCATGTAATTGCTTACTTTGGTATGTGGAAATGTTATCTATGTAGTCACTTGTGTAATTGTATGCTTAATTTGGTTATGCAATGCTGTCTTTTTAAGTATATATGTTGATGCTCTGTAGATAGAGCATAGATGTTGTGCGGACAAAGAAAATCACATCGCACATGGACTAAAGAATGGAACCCGTCTGTGATGCTTTAATCAATCACTCACAATTGTATACCAGCAATCGTTTGCTCACAACACACACGGCTAGTTAGCAGTAATCATCTGTGTTGTTACGGTCTTCGCACACGTTTCCGATTATAGACCTGTTTGCTGCGTATCGCACACATCTTTGTTAAGTTGAACCGTTTATGTTCTCATGTCTCAACACAAATAGTTCATCCAAGTGAACTGCATGCCGTATATCGCACACACCTTGTGTTGGATGACCGTTTCTTTGTGTTGCCTAATCACAAACAGTTCATCTGAGTGAACCATATGCTATATATCCCACACACCTTCATCTGGCTGCCCATTTCTTTTGTTCCTCCTCATCGCAAATAGTTAATTGAGCCGAACCGTATGCCTAGCATCGCACACACAACTAAAATCTGAACCGTGTTTGATGCATCCTCCATCGCAAACGTTTTGCACCTTTTGACGGGTTTTTTACACCACTGATTGCGATTATGGCATCGCACATAGTTTCTTCGAAGGGTCTCTGATCGTAGTGTTTTGTTAGTAGCATCCTCTAGTAGGGTAGCTAATTATGCCATTTTTGAGTTAACTAAGCATATTATGCCATTTTTGACATAAGTAAGTTAAGTGTAGGTTTTTATTGAGCTAACCCAGGTAACTAAGCATATTTGAGCTAATTTTGCATTTTAGAGCTAACTTAGGTCATTTTGGAGCTAACTTAGGTAAAATTGATCATTTTGGAGCTAATTAGGCTTATTATATCATTTTCGAGGCAAATAAGCTAACTATATGACATATATGAGGTTACCAAGATTGTTATGCCATTTCAAACCTAAGTAAGCTAATTATGCCAGTTTTTACATAAGTAAGCTAAGTTTATGTCATTATTGAGCAAACCTAGGTAACTAAGCATATTAGAGATAACTTAGCATGTTAGAGCTAACTTAGGTCATTTCGGAGAAAACAAAGCTAAGTATAGATCATTTTGGAGCTAACTAAGCTAATTATGTCATTTTGGAGGAAGATAAGCAATGTCTAGGTCATTATGGTATGCATTTTGGGGAAAATAAAGCTAAGTCTAGGTCTTTATGCATTTCGTGAGCAAAACACTATGGAAAACTTAACGTCATCACGGAGGGGAAGGACCGGTCGGGTTTGCGCCAGTGCCCGACGGAGAAGGACCAGTCGGGGTTGCGCCAATGCAAGACGGAGAAGGATCGGTCGATGCTTGTCGGGAGGCATCCTGCACCAAAGGTCATTTGCAATGTCTCGTTAGCATGACGCAACTGAAATGTGAATACTAGTAACTAATGATCATTCAAATGAAACTCACCGTGTCCGCTATACTAATATGGGGCAACGACGGAGGGGTCTGACCATTTTTCTCACACACGGACTACACATTTTGTTTTCATGAGTCAGTCATATTAGTTAGGAATGAAATGAACATTACGTGCATGATTTGGCTAGTATGCAGGAGAAACTTACCACGAGGAGCTTGTATAGGGCCCGGTGAGACGCGTCGTTCCGGTTCCTCTCCGCCTCCAACAAACTAGCCGTCCTCTCCACCAGCTCCCTCTCCCTCTGCTTAGCCTGCCTGTTTGCCTCCGCCAGAAGCTCCTGGGCCCTAGCCTCGATGGAGAGCTCCATTTTTTTGACCTGGTACCATAGGGTAAAACACCCCACAGCTCTTGTAATTATTATATACTGTACAAGATACAAGGTATGTACATAAAAAAAGAATAGATTCTAAAGCTAAGACAATACAAAGCTCACCTCAAGGTGGCAAAAAAGCAATCCATCTAAGAAGATCATCCTTATACTTATTTTTAATCCTATGGGCAAGCAAAGAAATGTCATGAATAAAACATGCTCTCCACCTTCTAAAGGAAGGGTTTATGTTCCTGAAGACTATCATTCCTCACAGACCAGATATTCCAACAAGCAAGAAAGACCACTTCAGGAAAGAAAGGTTTCTGAAAGTCCCTTCTTGCAGCATAAGGAATGGTAGGACGACACGGTATCTCAGGATCGGAGCTCGTCTGGTGCTTCTTGATCTCCCGGAGAGTTCTAGGACAACGTATGAGTCCATCCCCAATGGCTACCGAGCCATGGTACCTTGATAACCCAAAAGTATAGGGGATCATTTGTAGCCTTTTTCGATAAATAAGAGTGTCGAACCCAACGAGGAGCTAACGGCAGAACAAATATTACCTCAAGTTCTATAGACCACCGATACAACTCTATGCACACTTAACGTTTGATTTACCTAGAACAAGTATGAAAATATTTTTCAAGAATAAATCTACGAGTACTTTGCGAGAATAAACTACGGATAAATTGCAAGGTAATAAAAGTTGATAGCTTTTGTCAACAAGTCATCTGTCCCTAGGCAATCGATACCAAGTACCGATAATCATTTTGGCAATTTTATATGAGGAGAGGCATGAGCTAACATACTTTCTCTACTAGGATCATATGCACTTTGTTGGGGAACCCAATAATTTCAAAAAAAATCCTATGCACACGCAAGATCATGGTGATGCATAGCAATAAGAGGGGAGAGTTTCGTCGACGTACCCTCGTAGACTGTAAGCGGAAGCATCATGAGAACACGGTTGATGTAGTCGTACGTCTTCATGATCTTACTGATCCAAGTACCGAACATACGGCACCTCCGAGTTTAGCACACGTTCACCTCGGTGACGTCCCACAAACTCCGATCTAGCAGAGCTTTGAGGGAGAGTTCCGTCAGCGCGACGGCGTGATGACGGTGATGATGATGCTACCGACGCAGGGCATCGCCTAAGCACCGCTACAATATGACCGAGGTGGATTATGGTGGAGGGGGGCACCGCACATGGGTAAAAGATCAACTAGTCAACTTGTGTTTTTTGGGGTGCCCCTTCCCCCGTATATAAAGGAGCAAGGGGGGAGGCCGGCCGGCCCTAGCAGGGCGCGCCAGGAGGAGTCCTACTCCCACCGGGAGTAGGATTCCCCCTTTCCCTAGTTGGACTAGGAGAGAAGGAAGGGGGAGAGAGGGAAGAAGGAAAGGGGGGCGCCACCCCCCTCCTTGTCCAATTCGTACCGGAGGGAGGGGGCTCCTGGCCTGCCCTAGTCTCCTCTCTCTCTCCAATATGGCCCAATAAGGCTCATACATTTACCAGGGGGTTCCTATAACCTCCCGGTACTCCGGTAAAATCCCGATTTCACCCGGAACTATTCTGATGTCCAAATATAGGCTTCCAATATATGGATATTTATGTCTCGACCATTTCGAGACTCCTTGTCATGTCCATGATCCTATCTGGGACTCCGAACTACCTTCGGTACATCAAAACACATAAACTCATATTACCGATCGTGCGGGCCCTACGGGTTCGAGAACTATGTATAAATGACCGAGACTCATCTCCAGTCAATAAACAATAGCGGAACCTGGATTCTCATACTGGTTCCTACATATTCTACAAAGATCTTTATCGGTCAAACCGCATAACAACATATGTTGTTCCCTTTTTCATCGGTATGTTACTTGCCCGAGATTCGATCGTCGTTATCCTTATACCTAGTTCAATCT
Organism: Triticum dicoccoides; assembly: GCF_002162155.2. NCBI lineage: Eukaryota > Viridiplantae > Streptophyta > Magnoliopsida > Poales > Poaceae > Triticum > Triticum dicoccoides. The sequence continues at coordinate 260,471,679 of NC_041382.1, read as the reverse complement.
CGTTACCGGCAAGTCTCTTTACAGGCTCTGTAATGCATCATCCCGCAACTAACTCATTAGTCACAATGCTTGCAAGGCTTATAGTGATGTGCATTACCGAGAGGGCCCAGAGATACCTCTCCGACAATCGGAGTGACAAATCCTAATCTCGATACATGCCTACTCAACAAGCACCATCGGAGACACCTGTAGAGCACCTTTATAATCACCCAGTTATGTTGTGACGTTTGGTATCACACAAAGTGTTCCTCTGCTACTCGGGAGTTGCATAATCTCATAGTCATAGGAACATGTATAAGTCATGAAGAAAGCAATAGCATCAAACTAAACGATCACCGTGCTAAGCTAACGGATGGGTCAAGTCAATCATATCATTCTCTAATGATGTGATCCCGTTAATCAAATGACAACTCATGTCTATGGTTTAGGAAACGTAACCATCATTTATTCAACGAGCTAGTCAAGTAGAGGCAAACTAGTGGCACTATGTTGGTCTATGTATTCACACATGTACTAGGGTCAATAATCTAGATTACATAGTAATGATTCTAACACCCATGGAGTCTTGGTGCTGATCATGTTTTGCTCGTGAGACAGGCCTAGTCAACGGGTCTGCAACATTCAGATCTATATGTAACTTGCAAATCTCTATGTGTCCCTCCTTGACTTGATCGCGGATGGAATTGAAGCATCTCTTGATGTGCTTGGTTCTTTTGTGAAATCTGGATTCCTTTGCCAAGGGAATTGCACCAGTATTGTCACAAAAGATTTTCATTAGACACGTAGATCAGATATGAAATCCTTCATCCAGACTCCTTCAGTTGTTGCTTCCGAAGCAGCTATGTACACCGCTTCACACGTAGATCCCGCCATGACGCTTTGCTTAGAACTGCACTAACTAACAGCTCAACCGTTCAATAAAAACACGTATCCGGTTTGTGACTTAGAGTCATCCAGATCAATGTCAAAGCTTGCATCAATGTAACCATTTACGACGAGCTCTTTGTCACCTCCATAAACGAGAAACATATCCTTATTCCTTTTCAGGTATTTCAGGATGTTCTTGACTGTTGTCCAGTGATCCACTCCTGGATTACTTTGGTGCCCCGCTGCTAAACTAATAGCAAGGCACACATCAGGTCTGGTACACAGCATTGCATACATGATACAGCCTATGGCTGAAGCATAGGGAACATCTTTCATTTTCTCTCTATCTTTTGCAAAGGTCGGGCATTGAGTCTGACTCAACTTCACACCTTGTAACATAGGCAAGAACCCTTTCTTTACTTGATCCATTTTGAACTTCTTCAAAACTTTATCAAGGTATGTGCTTCGTGAAAGTCCAATTAAGCGTCTTGATCTATCTCTTATTCAAGTATCCTTTTATGCTATCCAGAAATTCTATATCATTTCCAATGAACAATATGTCATCCACATATAATATTAGAAATGCTACAGAGCTCCCACTCACTTTCTAGTAAATACTGGCTTCTCCAAAAGTTTGTATAAAACCATATGCTTTGATCACACTATCAAAATGTTTGTTCCAACTCCGAGATGCTTCCACTAGTCCATAGATGGATCGTTGGAGCTTGCACACTTTGTTAGCTCCCTTTGGATCGATAAAACCTTCGGGTTGCATCATATACAACTCTTCTTCCAGAAATCAATTCAGGAATGCAGTCTTTACATCCATTTGCCACATTTCATAATCATAAAATCCAGAAATTGCTAACATCATCGTAGTCAACTCCTTGAACTTGTTGAAAACCTTTCGCAACAAGTGGAGCTTTGTAGACAGTAATATTACCGTCAGCGTCTGTCTTCTTCTTGAAGATCCATTTATTCTTGATGGCTTGCCGATCATCGGGCAAGTCAACCAAAGTCCACACTTTGTTATCATACATGGATCCCATCTCAGATTTCATGGCCTCAAGCCATTTTGCAGAATCAGGGCTCATCATCGCTTCCTCATAATTCATAGGTTCGTAATGGTCAAGTAACATGACTTTCAGAACAGGCTTACCGTACCACTCGCATGCGGATCTTACTCTGGTTGACCTACGAGGTTCGGTAGTAACTTGATCTGAAGTTACACGATCTTCATCATTAGCTTCCTCACTAATTGGTGTAGGAGTCATAGGAACATATTTCTGTGATGAACTACTTTCCAATAAGGGAGCAAGTACAGTTACCTCGTCAAGTTCTACTTTCCTCCCACTCACTTCTTTCGAGAGAAACTCCTTCTCTAGAAAGGATCCATTCTTAGCAACGAATGTGTTGCCTTTGGATCTGTGATAGAAGGTGTACCCAACAGTCTCCTTTGGGTAACCTATGAATACACATTTCTTCGATTTGGGTTCGAGCTTATCAGGTTGAAGCTTTTTCACATAAGCATCGCAGCCCCAAACTTTAAAAAATGACAACTTTGGTTTCTTGCCAAACCATAGTTCATAAGGTGTCGCCTCAACGGATTTAGATGGTGCCATATATAACTTGAATGCAGCTGTCTCCAAAGCATAACCCCAAAACGATAGTGGTAAATCGGCAAGAGACATCATAGATCGCAGCATATCTAGTAAAGTATGATTAAGATGTTCGGACACACCATTACGCTGTGGTGTTCCGGGTGGCGTCTGTTGCGAAACTATTCCGCATTGTTTCAAATGAAGAACAAACTCGTAACTCAAATATTCTCCTCCACGATCAGATCGTACAAACTTTGTTTTCTTGTTATGATGATTTTCCACTTCACTCTAAAATTCTTTGAACTTTTCAAATGTTTCAGACTTATGTTTCATCAAGTAGATATACCCATATCTGCTCAAATCATCTATGAAGGTGAGAAAATAATGATATCCGCCGCGAGCCTCAACATTCATCGGACCAAATACATCAGTACGTATGATTTCCAACAAATCTGTTGCTCGCTCCATAGTTCCGGAGAACGGCGTTTTAGTCATTTTGCCCATGAGGCATGGTTCGCAAGTACCAAGTGATTCATAATCAAGTGATTCCAAAAGTCCATCAAAATGGAGTTTCTTCGTGCGCTTTACAGCAATATGTCCTAAACGGCAGTGCCACAAATAAGTTGCACTATCATTATCAACTCTGGATCTTTTTGCTTCAATATTATGAATATGTGTATCACTACTATCGAGATTCATCAAAAATAGACCACTCTTCAAGGGTGCATGACCACAAAAGATATTACTCATATAAATAGAACAACCATTATTCTCAGATTCAAATGAATAAACGTCTCACATTAAACAAGATCCAGATATAATGTTCATGCTCAACACTGGCACCAAATAACAATTATTCAGGTCTAAAATTAATCCTGAAGGTAGATGTAGAGGTAGTGTGCCGACCGCGATAACATCAACTTTGGAACCATTTCCGACGCGCATCGTCACCTCGTCCTTAGCCAATCTTCGCTTAATCCGTAGCCCCTTTTCAAGTTGCAAATATTAGCAACAAAACCAGTATTAATTACCCAGGTGCTACTGCGAGCATTAGTAAGGTACACATCAATAACATGTATATCACATATACCTTTGTTCACCTTGCCATCCTTCTTATCCGGCAAATACTTGGGGCAGTTCCGCTTCCTGTGACCAGTCCCTTTCCAGTAGAAGCACTCAGTCTCAGGCTTACGTCCAGACTTGGGCTTCTTCACTTGAGCATCAACTTGCTTGCCGTTCTACTTGAAGTTCCCCTTCTTCCATTTACCCTTTTCTTGAAACTGGTGGTCTTGTTGACCATCAACACTTGATGCTCCTTCTTGATTTCTACCTCCACAACCTTTAGCATTGAGAAGAGCTCAGGAATCGTCTTATCCATCCCTTGCATATTATAGTTCATCACGAAGCTCTTGTAGCTTGGTGGTAGTGATTGAAGAACTCTGTAGTGACACTATCAACAGGAATATTTACTCCTAGTTGAGTCAAGTGGTTGTGGTACCCAGATATTCTGAGTATATGTTCACTGACAGAACTATTCTCCTCCATCTTGCAGCTGTAGAACTTATTGGAGACTTCTTATCTCTCAATCCGAGCATTTGCTTGAAATATTAACTTCAACTCCTGGAGCATCTCATATGCTCCATGAAGTTCGAAACATCGTTGAAGTCCCGGTTCTAAGCCGTAAAGCATGACACACTGAACTATCGAGTAGTCATCAGCTTTGCTCTGCTAGACATTCATAACATCTTGTGTTGCTCCTGTAGTGGGTTTGGCACCTAGACGTGCTTCCCGGACGTATTTCTTATGTGCAGCAATGAGGATAATCCTCAAGTTACGGACCCAGTCCATGTAATTTCTACCATCATCTTTCAACTTAAAATTCAACGGGACAACAACATGGGCCATCTATCTACAACAACATAGACATGCAAAATACTACTGGGTACTAAGTTCATGATAAATTAAAGTTCAATTAATCATATTACCTAAGAACTCCCACTTAGACAAACATCCCTCTAATCATATAAGTGATCACGTGATCCATATCAACTAAACCATGTCTGATCATCACGTTAGATGGAGTACTTTTCAATGGTGAACATCACTATGTTGATCATATCTACTATATGATTCACGCTCGACCTTTCGTCTCAGTGTTTTGAGGCCATATCTGCACTTGCTAGGCTCGTCAAGTTTAACCCGAGTATTCTACATGTGCAAAACTGGCTTGCACCCGTTGTATGTGAACGTAGAGCTTATCACACCCGATCATCACGTGGTGTCTCAGCACGATGAACTGTAGCAACGGTGCATACTCAGGGAGAACACTTATACCTTGAAATTTAGTGAGAGATCATCTTATAATGCTACCGTCGATCTAAGCAAAATAAGATCCATAAAAGATAAACATCACATGCAATCAATACAAGTGATATGATATGGACATCATCATCTTGTGCCTGTGATCGCCATATCCAAAGCATCATCATGATCACCATCGTCACCGGCTTGACACCTTGATCTCCATCGAAGCATCGTTGTCGTCATGCCAACTATTGCCTCCACGACTATCGCTACCGCTTAGTGATAATGTAAAGCAATTACATGGCGATTGCATTTCATACAATAAAGCGACAACCATATGGCTCCTGCCAGTTGCCGATAACTGTGTTACAAAACATGATCATCTCATACAATAAAATTTAGCATCATGTCTTGACCGTATCACATCACAACATGCCCTGAAAAAACAAGTTAGACATCATCTACTTTGTTGTTGCAAGTTTTATGTGGCTGCTACGGGCTGAGCAAGAACTGTTCTTACCTACGCATCAAAAACCACAACGCGGTATAGTGATTGCTTTTTGATCTTCAGAAAGAACTCTATTTGTTGAATCCGGTTCAACTAAAGCTAGAGAAATAGACACCCAGTAGCCACCTGTGTGCGAAGCACGTCGGTAGAACTAGTCTCGCGTAAGCATACGCATAATGTCGGGCTTTGCAGCTTCATCCAACAATGCTGCTGAATCAAGAATCAACTAGTGACGGCAAGCAATATGTATATAGCCACGCCCACAACTCCTTTGTGTTCTACTCGTGCAGATGACATCTATGCATAAACCTGGCTTGGATGCCACTGTTGGGGAACGCAGTAATTTCAAAAAAATTCCTACGCACAGGCAAGATCATGGTTATGCATTGCAACGAGAGGGGAGAGTTTCGTCCACGTACGCTCGTAGACCGAAAGCGGAAGCGTTATGAGAACGCGGTTGATGTAGTCGTACGTCTTCACGATCCGACCAATCCAAGTACCGAACGTACGGCACCTCCGAGTTCAGCACACATTCAGCTCGGTGTCATCCCACGAACTCCGATCCAGCAGAGCTTTGAGGGAGAGTTCCATCAGCACGAAGACGTGATGACAGTGATGATGATTCTACGGATGCAGGGCTTCGCCTAAGCACCGCTACGATATGACCGAGGTGGATTATGGTGGAGGGGGCACCGCACACGGCTAAAAGATCAACTGATCAACTTGTGTGTCTTGGGGTGCCCCAGCCCCCGTATATAAAGAAGGAAGGGGGAGGCCGGCCGGCCATAGCAGGGCGCGCCAAGAGGAGTCCTACTCCCACCAGGAGTAGGATTCCCCCTTTCCCTAGTTGGACTAGGAGAGAAGGAAGGGGGAGAGAGGGAGGAAGGAAAGGGTGGCGCCGCCCCCTCATAGTCCAATTCGGACCAGAGGAAGAGGGGCGCGCGGCCTGCCCTGGTCTCCTGTCTCTCTCTCTCTCTCTCCACTATGGCTCAATAAGGCCCATACATTTGCCGGGGGGTTCCGGTAACCTCCCGGTACTCCGGTAAAATCCCGATTTCACCCGGAACTATTTCGATGTCCAAATATAGGCTTCCAATATATTGATTTTTATGTCTCGACCATTTTGAGACTCCTCTTCATGCGCGTGATCATATCCGAGACTCCGAACTACCTTCGGTACATCAAAACACATAAAATCATATTACTGATCGTCACCGAACTTTAAGCGTGCGGACCCTACAGGTTCGAGAACTATGTAGACATGAATGAGCCTCATCTCCGGTCAATAACCAATAGTGGAACCTGGATGCTCATATTGGTTCCTACATATTCCACGAAGATCTTTATCGGTCAAACCGCATAACAACATATGTTGTTTCCTTTGTCATCGGTATGTTACTTGCCCGAGATTCAATCGTTGATATCCTTATACCTAGTTCAATCTTGTTACTGGCAAGTCTCTTTACTCATTCCGTAATGCATCATCCTGCAACTAACTCATTAGTCACAATGCTTGCAAGGCTTATAGTGATGTGCATTACCGAGAGAGCCCAGAGATACCTCTCCGACAATCGGAGTGACAAATCCTAATCTCGATACATGCCAACTCAACAAGCACCATTGGAGACACCTGTAGGCAACCATTATAATCACCCAGTTACGTTGTGACGTTTGGTAGCAAACAAAGTGTTCCTCCGGTACTCGGGAGTTGCATAATCTCATAGTCATAGGAACATGTATAAGTCAAGAAGAAAGCAATAGCAACAAACTAAATGATCATCATGCTAAGCTAACAGATGGGTCAAGTCAATCACATCATTCGCTAATGATGTGATCCCGTTAATCAAATTACAACTCTTGTCTATGATTTAGGAAACATAACCATCATTGATTCAATGAGCTAGTCAAGTAGACGCAAACTAGTGACACTCTGTTTGTCTATGTATTCACACATGTACTAAGTTTCCGGTTAATACAATTCTAGCATGAATAATAAACATTTATCATGATATAAGGAAATATAAATAACAACTTTATTATTGCCTCTAGGGCATATTTCCTTCACACTGATGATTGGAACTCTAGCAAGCATCCGCAACTACTAAAGATCATTGAGGTCGTGAAACCCAACCTTAGCATTAAGTACCAAGGCCTCTTTATCCCGTACGCCATACCCCACCTACTCGGGTTTAAGCTTCTATCACTCTCGCAACCCCCCATAAGCAAACCATGAACATATAGCAACACCCTACAGTGGGGACCCCTCACGTTTGCGCGAGAATGGCGAGCACTGTAGGGCAGCACCATAAATAAAATATATAATCATACCAACCAAGATCACGATTAACCCACAGGACAAAACAGATCTACTCAAACATCATAGGATAACCATAGATCATTGAGAAATAATATATGGAGTTGAGCACCATGTTTAAGCAGAGATTATAGCAGGGAGAAGAGGTGTGACGCTGCTGCATAGAGGGGGGACAGTTGGTGTTAACTGTAGGAAGATTGTTGATGTAGATCGCCGTCTTGATTGTTGCCCCGGCAGCACTCCGGCGCCACCGGGAGAGAGGGGGAGAGAGCCCCCCTACTTCTTCTTCTTAATTGGCCTCCCCCTAGATGGGGAGGTGAATCTCCCCTCTGGTCCATGGCATCCATGGTAGCGGAGCGGCGGGAGCCCCGTCTGAGATTGGATCTCCCTCTCTGTTCTCTTCTGTATTGCGTTACTCTGATCTGTCCGAAAACCGTTTCTTATATTTCGGGAGATCCATAACTCCGATTGCACTGAGATTTTAAAACAATTTTTTTCCAGATATAAGCTTCCCAGCGCCCGCAGTAGAGCCCCAACTGACGTTTGAGGTGGGAACAACCCACCACCATGCGCCAGGGGCCTCTGGCGTGCCCTGGTGTCTTGTGGGCTATGTGGGCCTTCGTTTGGAGTGATTCCAACTCCCAAAAATCACATATATTCCAAAATAATTGACCGTAAAATTTTATTGCATTTGGACTTCGTTTAATATGGATTTTCCGTGATACAAAAAACATGAAAAAAACAGGAACTAGCACTCTGCATTGGATCAATAGGTTAGTCCAATAAATCATATAAAAAGATGCCAAAAGTGTGTGATAGTTGTATAATATTGGCATGAAACAATGAAAAATTATAGATACGATGGAGACATATCAGCATCCCCAAGCTTAATTCCTGCTTGTCCTCGAGTAGCTAAATGATAAAAAGATAATTTTTGATGTGGAATGCTACCTAGCATAAACTTAATCATATATAGAGTCATGGCATGAATATTAAGACATAAGTGATTCAAAGTAATAGTCTATAATTTGACATAAAGACATCAATACTTAGGCATCCCAACAAACAATCATGTCTTTCAAAATATCAACGCTAAAGAAAGCTATCCCTAAAAAATCATATAGTCTTGTCATCCTCTGTCTTCTTAACACAAAGTATTTATCATGCACAACCCCGATGACAAGCGGAGCAATTGGTTCGTACTTTTTAACGCACTTTAGCTTTTTCAACCCACACGGAATACATTATCGCAAGCCATGGATATAGCACTACAGGTGGAATAGAGTATGATGATAGGGGTAAATATAGAGAAGACAAAAAGTAAGAAAGTCTCACATCGATGCAGCTAACCAACGGGCTATGGAGATGCCCATCAATCGATATCAATGCGAGGAGTAGGGAAAGCTCAATATGAAACTAAGTTGGTGTGCATCTAATCCTATAATGAAAAATTCCCACTAGTATATGAAAGTGACAACATAGGAGACCCTCCATATGAAAAACATGGTGCTACTTTGAAGCACACATGTGGTCAAGGATACTAACAATACCCCTTCTCTCTTTATTTATTTTATTTTTATTTTTTTATATTTCTTTATCTTTCTTTATTTTCTTTTTTCTTCATTATTTTCTTCTTTTTTTCCTTTTTCTTTTTCTCTCATTGTCCGGAGTCGCATCCCGACTTGTGGGGGAATCATAGTCTCCACCATCCTTTCTTCACTGGGCACTGCTCTAAAAATGAATAATGATGATCATCACTCTTCTATTTACTTATAACTCAATACAAATAAAAATTACAACTCGATACCTATAACAAAGTATGACTCTATATGAATGCCTCTGCCATGTAGCAGGATGTGCAATGATCTAGCGTAACATGTATTAAAAATAAAAAATGATGAATGGTGGCTGAGCCACAACTACTATGTCTACTATGTCTGCTATATGCCAATGAATGCTCGAGTCATCAAACAGAAGCATGGAAGTTGCATGGCAATATATCTTGGAATGGCCATGGAAAAGCCATAATAGGTAGGTATAGTGGCTATTTTGAGGAAGATATAATAAGGCTTATGTGTGATAGAGCATATCATATCATGGTGTTTGGATGCACCTGCGAAGTTTGCACCACGTCTCGATGTGAGAAAGGCCAATGCAGGGTACCATAGAGGCTAGCAAATTGCGGAAAGGTACGAGTGCATATAATCCATGGACTCACATTAGTCATAAAGAACTCATATACTTATTGTCAAAGTTTATTAGCTCTCGAAGCAAAGTACTACTGCGCATGCCCCTAGGGGAATAGATTGGTAGGAAAAGACCATCCCTCGTCCCCGACCGCAACTCACAAGGAAGACAATCAATAATAAATCATGCTCCAACATCATAGCATAATGAGAGCCTATACGTGCATGCTTCGGGAATCACAGACCTTAACACCAATATTCTTACTAAACACAACCATTTACTAGTACCTTCCACATATTCCATCTCTATATCGTAAAACAATTGCAAGGAATCAAACATATCATATTCAGTGATCCATAATTTTATGTAGGATTTTTATAACTAACCATGCAATTGACAAATTCTTGTTGGCTCTCTAAGTAGATATAGTTAGGCATGAGATTTTAATTCTTTCTACATATACCATGCTCTAATAAATATAATGAAGCAAAAGAGCATTCTTCAAACAACGGTTTTCTATGTGAAGAGAAACAGACAATCCAAACTTCAAATGATATAAGTGAAGCACATGAAGCATTCTATAAAGCCACACTCAAGAGATATAAGTGAACTGCATGAAGCATTCTATAAATCAACCATGGACTATCTCATACCAGCATGGTGCATAAAAGAAAAAAGAAAAATAAACACAAAAGACGCTCCAAGATTTACACATATCAAATGAATGAAACGAATCCCAAAACATACTGGTACTTGTTGAAGAAATATGGGATGCCTTTCGGGGCATCCCCAAGCTTAGACGCTTGAGTCTCCTTGAATATTTACTTGGGGTGCCTTGGTCATCCCCAAGCGTGAGCTCTTGCCTCTCCTCCTTCTCCTCACATCGAGACCTCCTCGATCTTCGAACACTTCATCCACAAAAAACATAACCAAACTTTGAATGGCAGGGTTAGTGAATCTGGCAATGAAATCCCATCATGTATTGTTGTAACATTATTGTATAATTATAAACAAACATTACCCACTGTATGCTATCACAATTCTATGGCCTCAAGTCAAGGAGGCTTCAAAAAGAATTCAAACATCCACCATAGTTCTGTAACCCAAATAATTCGGAAAGAATTAGGAAAAATAAACATTTTGTATAGCAAGATAGTGCAAGATGTTTCAGAACCATTTGATGTTCTAGTAAAAAATGTACAATCGAGCACTACAGCGAAAGCTTCTGTTTTCCACCACACAAACAAACAAGCAATGTAATCATCCTAAAGGTAAACCTGGGCACATTATTTTTATCATACAATGGAATTGTACAAGGGGATAATTATTTTTGTGAGAATCTTCATGAAAAATTCTACATTGTTTCCATGAGCATGAACACAAGTGTTCATGGTCGACCCTCACCTCTCCAATGCATAAGTTTCAATCGCTTCTCTTTTGTGAAAAGGTTTTTAAGTTCCCCTCTATATTTTTTGTTTTTAAACTTTATAAAAGCATTCAATAGAAAGAAATGACTCTCTAAAACTTCTGGGTTGTCTCCCTGGCAACGCTTTTTTAAATCCATTAAGCTAAGCATAAAGTGCTCAAATAATGAATCCACGCGGATCCCAAGGTATATCAAAGCCAATTTTAATTAACAATGATTTGGCATTTAGTAATGAGCACAAAGCAACATATATCATGCAATGACGGAGTCTAACTCTCTTCCTATGCATAGGCATGTCATACAAGAACAATTCATGCACATCAAGTAAAGACCAATGCATAGTATAAGCAATTTCTTGCAATTTTATCGTGTGGGAAACATAAAGAGGTGGGTGTCGGTGTCAAAACCGGCAAATCTCAGGTAGGCGGTCCCGAACTGTGCGTCTGAGGATTGATGGTAATAGGAGACAAGGGACACAATGTTTTACCCAATTTTGGGCCCTCTTGATGGAGGTAATACCCTATGTCCTGCTTGATTGGCTTTGATGAGTATAGGGGTTACAAGAGTTGATCAACCACGAGATCGTAATGGCTAAACCCTACTTGTCTAGCCTATGTGATTATGATCGCCTCTACGGACTAAACCCTCTGGTTTATATAGATACCAGAGGGGGCTAGGGCTGTACAGAGTTGGTTTACAGAGATAGGAATATTCACATCCGCATGCTAAGCTTGCCTTCCACGCCAAAGAGAGTCTCATCCGAACACGGGAGGAAGTCTTCTGTCTTGTATCTCCATGGCCCATTAGTCCGGCCCACGTCACATAGCCCAGTTGCCCGAGGACCCCTTAATCTAGGACTCCTTCAATAGCCCATGAACCGAGCTTCAATGACAATGTGTTCGGCGCGCAGATTGTCTTCGGCATTGCAAGGCGGGTTCCTCCTTCGAATATTTCAAAGTAGTCTGATACGTCTCCATCGTATCTATAATTTTTTATTGTTCCATGCCAATATTATACAACTTTCATATACTTTTGGCAACTTTTTATACTATTTATTGGGACTAACATATTGATCCAGTGCCCAGTGCCAGTTCCTGTTTGTTGCATGTTTTTTGTTTTGCAGTAAATCCATTTTTTGGGATCCAAACGGGATAAAAACTGACGGAGTTTTTTTTGGAATATATGTCATTTTTTGGGAGAAGAATCTACGCAAGATGATGCCCGAGGGGTCCACGAGGCAGGGGGCACGCCCTAGGGGTCAGGCGCGCCCTGGGCCCTTGTTGCCACCCCGTAAGGCAGTTGATGCCCTTCTTTCGCCGCAAGAAATCGAATATCCGGATAGAGATTGTGTTAAAATTTCATCCCAATCGGAGTTACGGATCTTCGGGAATATAAGAAACGGTGAAAGGGCAGAATCCCAGAACGCAGAAACAGAGAGAGCCAGAGATACAGATCCAATCTTGGAGGGGCTCTCGCCCCTCCCATGCCATGGAGGCCAGGGACCAGAGGGGAAACCCTTCTCCCATCTAGGGAGAAGGTAAAGTAAGAAGAAGATGAAGAAGAAGGGGGGTCTCTCCCCCACTCTCCCGGTTAGGAACGCCACCGGGGCCATCATCGTGTGACGGCTATCTACACCAACACCTCTGTCATCTTCACCGACATCTCCATCACCTTCCCCCATCTATCTAGAGCGGTCCACTCTCCCGCAACCCGCTATACCCTCTACTTGAACATGGTGCTTTATGCTTCATATTATTATCCAATGATGTGTTGACATCCTATGATGTCTTAGTAGATGTTCGTTGTCCTATCGGTGGTTGATGAATTGCTATGATTGATTTAATTTGCTTGTGGTTATGTTGTTCTCCTTTGGTGCCCATCTTATGAGCGCGCGCGTGGATCACACCATAGGGTTAGTTGTATGTTGATAGGACTATGTATTGGAGGGCAAGAGTGACAGAAACTTCAGCCTAGCATAGAAATTGATGCATACAGGATTGAAGGGGGACGAATATATCTTAATGTTATGGTTGGGTTTTACCTTAATGAATGTTAGTAGTTGTGGATGCTTGCTAATAGTTCCAATCATAAGTGCATAGAATTCCAAGTCAGGGATGACATGCTAGTAGTGGCCTCTCCCACATAAAACTTGCAATCGGTCTAGTAAAGTAGTCAATTGCTTAGGGACAACTTCGCAACTCCTACCACCACTTTTCCACACTCGCTATACTAACTTTATTGCTTCTTTCTCTAAACAGCCCCTATCTTTTATTTGCGTGCTCTTTATTTTCTTGCAAACCTATCCAAAAACACATACAAAGTACTTCTAGTTTCATACTTGTTCTAGGTAAAGCAAACGTTAAGCGTGCATAGAGTTGTATCGGTGGTCAGTAGAACTTGAGGGAATATTTGTTCTGCCTTTAGCTCCTCATTGCGTTCGACACTCTTACTTATCGAGAGAGGCTACAATTGACCCCCTATACTTGTGGGTTATCAAGACCTTTTTCTGGTGCCGTTGCCAAGGAGCCATAGCGTGGGGTGAATATTCTCTTGTGTGCTTGTTTGCTTTATCACTAAGTAATCTTTATTTGCTGTTCTTAGTTGTTCTTTATCTTTAGTTATGGATATGGAACATGAAATACCAAAAAAATTAGGTGTACTTGCTACTCATGGAGATGGGGAACCTCCTAAAACCCTCGATGCTGGTTATGTGAAAAATATTATGTACTACTTTGATAATCCTGAGAAAACCCCATTCAATTATGTAATGGGAGACACGTGGATCAACGTGAATACTTTAGGGATTATCGCTTGACTAAAAAAGGGAAACTATTATGTGTTCAAATTCACATGTTGCATTGGTATGCTCGGGAACTATGCTTGAGATATGACTATACTTGTTGCTCTAGGATGAACGCTCCACACCTTCCCTTTTCATGCAAATTTAATGATGATAAAACCTTGGCATCTTATGCTAATGGTATATATGATTACTATGATGTGGAACAAATAGAAGAATTTGTTTCTTTTATGGGTGCTTATGAAATTGAATCTTTGTTTAAAGAATGAAAATTTTGATGATTCAGTTTATAGACCTGAAAATTTAGCTATCCTTAAATATTGCTATGAGAATTATGAATTAAATTCCAATATTGATGATTTTATTGAGAGAGTCTTCGCTGTCCAAGAAGAGACTAATATTTCGTAGGAGTCTATGGAAGAAGAAATTGATGAAATTGTGAGCTCATTGGTGAGAGCGAAGAATAAATGGAGGAAGAGCGGATTGATCACCCATGCCCACCTTCTATTGAGAGTAACTCTTCAACTCATACATTGTTTCATTTCCCTTCATGCTTACCAAAGGATGATTGCTATGATGACTGTTATGATCCCATTGATTCTCTTGAAATATACCTTTTTGATGATGCTTGCTATGCTTGTGGCCAAGATGTCAATATGAATTATCCTTATGGAGATGAACTTGCTATAGTTCCTTATGTTAAACATGAAATTGTTGCTATTGCACCCATGCATGATAGTCCTATTATCTTTTTGAATTCTGCCAACTACACTATATTGGAGAAGTTTACCCTTATTAAGGATTATATTGATGATTTTGATAGTCCTATTATTAAGGATTATTGCGTTTTACTATTACACATGATGATTTTGATAGATATAATATGCATGTGGTTACTTCTCCTACCTGCAATTATTATGAGAGAGGAACTATATCTGCACCTCTCTATTTTTCCCACACGAAAAAATTACAAGAAACTGTTTATACTATGCATTGGCCTTTACTTTGTGTGCATGAATTGTTCTTTTATGACATGCCGATGCATAGGAAGAGATTTAGACTTTGTCATTGCTTGATATATGTTGCTTTGTGCTCACTACTAAATTCCAAATCATTGTTAAATTAAAATTTGCTTTGATATACCTTGGGATCCGGGTGGATCCATTACTTGAGCACTATATGCCTCGTCATTTATTTCTGTTGTGAGCTTTTTTAAAGTTTAGAGTAAAAATAATGTGCCAAGGTTTGCCTTTAGGATGTTTACATTGCTTGTTGGTTTGTGCGGTGCAGAACAGAAACTCTGGCTGTAGTGCGTGATTTTACAATTTTTACTGGAACGTCAAACGGTTTTGAAACTTTTTGCACTGTCTTTCTATAAAAATTGTTTATTTTTCCTAATTCTGATAGACTTTTTGGAGTACCAGAGGTATCGGGAATGTTTAGATTATTATAGACTGTTCTGTTTTAGACAGATTCTGTTTTTGATGCATAGTTTGCTTCTTTTGATGAAACTATCGATTTATATCAATGGATTAAGCCATGGAAAAGTTACATTACAGTAGGGATAATGCAAAAACAAAATATGAATTGGTTTGCAACAGTACTTAGAGTAGTGATTTGATTTATTATACGAACGGATCTTATCGAGTTTTCTGTTGAGTTTTGTGTGGATCAAGTGTTCGAAGATCGAGGAGGTCTCGATGTGAGAAGAAGGAAGAGAGGCAAGAGCTCAAGCTTGGGGATTCCCGAGGCACCCCAAGTAAGTATTCAAGGAGACTCAAGTGTCTAATCTTGGGGATGCCCCGGAAGTCATCCCGTCTTTCTTCAACAAGTATTGGTATGTTTTTGGATTCGTATTGTTCATGCGATATGTGCAATCTTGGAGCGTCTTTTGCATTTAGTTTTCACTTTTATTTTATGCACCATGATGGTATGAGATAGTCCTTGGCTTTATAGAATGCTTCATGTGCTTCGCTTATATCATTTGAAGTTTGGATTGCCTGTTTTTGTTCACATAGAAAACCACCATTTGTAGAATGCTCTTCTGCTTCACTTATATTTGTTAGAGCGTGGGCATATCTTTTGTAGAAAGAATTAAACTCACCTGCTTCACTTATATCCATTTAGAGAGTTGACAAGAATTGGTCACTCACATGGTTAGTCATAAAATCCTACATAAAACTTGTAGATCACTGAATATGATATGTTTGATTCCTTGCAATAGTTTTGCGATATAAAGGTGGTGATATTAGAGTCGTGCTAGTTGAGTAATTGTCAAATTGAGAAATACTTGTGTTGAGGTTTGCAAGTCCCATAGCATGCATGTATGGTGAACCGTTATGTAACGAAGTTGGAGCATGAGGTATTTATTGATTGTCTTCCTTATGAGTGGCGGTCGGGGACGAGCGATGGTCTTTTCCTACCAATCTATCCCCCTAGGGGCATGCGTAGTAGTACTTTGCTTCGAGGGCTAGTAAACTTTTGCAATAAGTATATGAGTTCTTTATGACTAATGTGAGTCCATGGATTATACGCACTCTCACCCTTCCATCATTGCTAGCCTCTTCGGTACCGTGCATTGCCCTTTCTCACCTTGAGAGTTGGTGGAAACTTTGCCGGTGCATCCAAACCCCGTGATACGATACGCTCTATCACACATAAACCTCCTTATATCTTCCTCAAAATAGCCACCATACCTACCTATCATGGCATTTCCATAGCCATTCCGAGATATATTGCCATGCAACTTCCATAATCATCATATACATGACTTGAGCATTTATTGTCATATTGCTTTGCATGATCGTAAGATAGCTAGCATGATGTTTTCATGGCTTGTCCGTTTTTTGATGTCATTGCTACGCTAGATCATTGCACATACCGGTACACCGCCAGAAGCATCCATATAGAGTCATATCTTTGTTCTAGTATCGAGTTGTAATATTGAGTTGTAAGTAAATAAAAGTGTGATGATCATCATTATTAGAGCATTGCCCCAGTGAGGAAAGGATGATGGATACTATGATTCCCCCACAAGTCAGGATGAGGCTCCGGACGAAAAAAAGAGAAAGGCCAAAAAAAGGAGGCCCAGAAAAACAAAAAATGAGAGAAAAAGAGAGAAGGCACAATATTACTATCCTGTTACCACACTTGTGCTTTAGAGTAGCACCATCTTCCTCATATAGAGAGTCTCTTGAGTTATCACTTTCATATACTAGTGGGAATTTTCATTATAGAACTTGTCTTGCATATTCCGATGATGGGCTTCCTCAAATGCCCGAGGTCTTCATGATCAAGCAAGTTGGATGCACACCCACTTAGTTTCCAGTTTGAGCTTTCATACACTTATAGCTCTAGTGCATACGTTGCATGGCAATCCCTACTCCTCGCATTGACATCAATTGATGGGCATCTCCATAGCACGTTGATTAGCCGCGTCGATGTGAGACTTTCTTCCTTTTTGTCTTCTCCACACAACCTCCATCATCATATTCTGTTCCACCCATAGTGCTATGTCCGTGGCTTGCGCTCATGTATTGAGTGAGGGTTGAAAAGGCTGAAGCGCATTAAAAAGTATGAACCAATTGCTCGGCTTGTCATCAGGGTTGTGCATGATTTGAATGCTTTGTGTGGTGAAGATGGAGCATAGCCAGACTATATGATTTTGTAGGGATGAGCTTTCTTTGGCTATGTTATTTTGATAAGACATAATTGCTTGGTTAGTATGCTTGAAGTATTATTGTCTTAATGTCAAATGATAGACTATTGCTTTGAATCACTCGTGTCTTAATGTTCATGCCATGATTAGATTACATGATCAAGATTATGCTAGGTAGCATTCCACATAAAAAACTATATTTTTTATCATTTACCTACTCGAGGACGAGTAGGAATTAAGCTTGGGGATGCTAATACGTCTCCGTCATATCTATAATTTTTTATTGTTCCTTGCCAATATTATACAACTTTCATATACTTTTGGCAACTTTTTATACTATTTTTGGGGACTAACATATTAATACAGTGCCCAATGCCAGTTCCTGTTTGTTGCATGTTTTTTGTTTCGTAGTAAATCCATATCAAACGGAGTCCAAACGGGATTAAAAGTGATAGAGATTTTTTTTGAATATATGTGATGTTTTTGGAAGAAAAATCAACGCGAGACGATGCCCGAGGGGGCCACCAAGCAGGGAGCGCGCCCCAGGGGGTCAGGCGTGCCCTGCGCCCTCGTGGCCACGCTGTAAGGCGGTTGATGCCCTTCTTTCGCCGCAAGAAATCTAATATCCGGATAGAGATCGCGTTAAAATTTCAGCCCAACCGGAGGTAGGGATCTCCGGGAATATAAGAAACGGTGAAAGGGCAGAATCCCAGAACGCAGAAACAGAGAGAGCCAGAGAGACAGATCCAATCTCGGAGGGGTTCTCACACCTCCCATGCCATGGAGGCCATGGACCAGAGGGGAAACCCTTCTCCCATCTAGGGAGAAGGTCAAGTAAGAAGAAGAAGGGTGGCTCTCTCCTTCTCTCTCCCGGTGGCGCAGGAACACCGCCGGGGCCATCATCGTGTGACGGTGATCTACACCAACACCTCCATCATCTTCACCAACATCTCCATCACCTTCCCCCATCTATCTACAGCGGTCCACTCTCCCGCAACCCGCTGTACCCTCTACTTGAACATGGTGCTTTAAGCTTCATATTATTATCCATTGATGTGTTGCCATCCTATGATGTTTGAGTAGATTTTCGTTGTCCTATCGGTGGTTGATGAATTGCTATGATTGATTTAATTTGCTTGTGGTTATGTTGTTGTCCTTTGGTGCCCATCATATGAGCGCGCGCGTGGATCACACCATAGGGTTAGTTCTATGTTGATAGGACTATGTATTGGAGGGCAAGATTGACAGAAACTTCAAACTAGCATAGAAATTGATGCATACGGGATTGAAGGGGAACCAATATATATTAATGCTATGGTTGGGTTATACCTTGATGAACGTTAGTAGCTGCGGATGCTTGCTAATAGTTCCAATCATAAGTGCATAGAATTCCAAGTCAGGGATGACATGCTGATAACCCACAAGTATAGGGGATCGCAATAGTTTTGAGGGTAGAGTATTCAACCCAAATTTATTGATTCGATACAAGGGGAGCCAAAGAATATTCTCAAGTACTAGCAGCCGAGTTGTCAATTCAACCACACCTGGAAACTTAGGGTAGAGTATTCAACCCAAATTTATTGATTCGATACAAGGGGAGCCAAAGAATATTCTCAAGTACTAGCAGCTGAGTTGTCAATTCAACCACACCTGGAAACTTAATATCTGCAGCAAAGTGTTTAGTAGCAAAGTAATATGATAGTAGTGCTAACGGTAGCAGAAGTAATATTTTGGGGGTTTTATAGTGATTGTAACAATAGAAACGGAAAGCAAATAAGCGAAGAACAATATATGCAAAAGCTCGTAGGCATTGGATCGGTGATGGAGAATTATGCCTGATGCGATCGATCATGTAACAGTCATAACTTAGGGTGACATAGAACTAGCTCCAGTTCATCAATGTAATGTGGGCATGTATTCCGAATATAGTCATACGTGCTTATGGAAAAGAACTTGCATGACATATTTTGTCCTACCCTCCCATGGCAGCGGGGTCCTATTGGAAACTAAGGGATATTAAGGCCTCCTTTTAATAGAGTACCGGACCAAAGCATTAACACAAAGTGAATACATGAACTCCTCAAACTACGGTCATCATCGGTAAGTATCTCGATTATTGTCACTTCAGTATTAACGGATCATAACACATATTAGGTGACTATGGACTTGCAAGATAGGATCAAGAACTCTCATATATTGATGAAAACATAATAGGTTTATATCTTAAATCATGGCACTCGGGCCCTAGCGATAAGAATTAAGCATAGCAAAGTTATAGAAACATCAATCTCAGAACATAGTGGATACTAGGGATCAAACCCTAACAAAACTAACTCGATTACATGATAAATCTTATCCAACCCATCACCGTCCAACAAACCTACGATGGAATTACTCATGCACGACGGTGATCATCATGAAATTGGTGATGGAGGAAGGTTGATGATGACGATGGCGATGGATTCCCCTTTCCGAAGCCCCGAACAGACTCCAGATCAGCCCTCCTGAGAGAGTTTAGGGCTTGGCGGCGGCTTAGTATCGTAAAACAGGATGATTCCTTCTCTCTGATTTTTTTTCTCCCTGAAAGTTATTATATGGAGTCAATGTTGAGGTCGGTGGAGTGTCAGGGGGCCCACGAGGCAGGGGGCGCGCCCAGGGGGCAGGCACGCCCCCACCCTCATGGATAGGTGGAGGCCCCCCTGTCGTGGATCTTTCTTCCAATATTTTTTATATATTCCAAAATAATTCTCCGTTGATTTTCATGTCATTCCGAGAACTTTTATTTCTGCACCAAAATAACACCATGACAATTCTGCTGAAAATAGCGTCAGTCCGGGTTAGTTCCATTCAAATTATGCAAGTTAGAGTCCAAAACAAGGGCAAACATGTTTGGAAAAGTAGATACGACAGAGACGTATCAACTCCCCCAAGATTAAACCTTTGCTTGTCCACAAGCAATTCAGTTCATAAACTGAAAGTGATAAAGAAAAACTTTTACAAACTCTGTTTGCTCTTGTTGTTGTAAATATGTAAAGCCAACATTCAAGTTTTCAACAAAGATTATGAACTAACCATATTCACAATAACACTTAGGTCTCATGTTTACTCATATCAATGTCATAATCAACTAGCGAGCAATAATAATAATTCTTGGATGACAACACTTTCTCAAAATAGTCATGATATGATATGACAATATGGTATCTCGCTAGCCCTTTCTGAGACCTCAAAACATAAATGCAGAGCACCTTTAAAGATCTGGGACTGACTAGACATTGTAATTCATGGTAAAAGAGATCTAGTAAAGTCATACTCAATGTAAACTAACAGTAATGGATGCAAAGGACAGCGGTGCTCTCCAACTGGTGCTTTTTAATAAGAGGATGATGACTCAACATAAAAGTAAATGGGTAGGCCCTTCACAGAGGGAAGGAGGGATTTGTAGAGGTGCCAGAGCTCGGTTTTGAAATAGATATGAATATTATTCTGAGCGCTATACTTCCATTTTCAACATAACATCCGAGATATCTTGATATCTTCCATGCTTCACACATTATAGGTGGTTCCCAAACAGAATGGTAAAGTTTATACTCCCCCTCCACCAACAAGCATCAATACATGCCTTTCTCGAAACAACAAGTGCCTCCAACTAACAAGAGTCCCGGGGGAGTTTTGTTTGTAGTTATTTTGATTTGATTTGCATAAAGCATGGGACTCGGCATCCCGGTGACCAGCCATTTTCTCGTGAGTGAGGAGCGGAGTCCACTCCTCTTGAGAATAACCCGCCTAGCATGGAAGATACAGACAACCCTAGTTGATACATGAGCTATTCGAGCATACAAAACAGAATGTTTATTTGAAGGTTTAGAGTTTGTCACATACAAATTACTTGGGACGGCAGGTAGATACCGTATATAGGTAGGTATGGTGGACTCATTTGGAAAAACTTTGGGGTTTATGGATGTCGGGGGTTGGGTGCGACATATGCCAAGGGATGGCTTATCATTGTGCGAGCGAGTAGAACGTCGCCGGTGCTCAGAAGCGGGGTGAGGCGTAGACACGAATGCCGGCGTACTTTACCCAGGTTCGGGGCTCTCCTAGGAGATAACACCCCTAGTCCTGCTCTGTGGGGTATCCGCATGATCACTAAGGAACAAGTGAATACAAGGGCGCTCCTTGAGCTGTATGCTAGAGGTAGGAGAAGGCGGGGCTAGCTCTCTCCTTCCTCTATGATCTGGTCTAGTTCTAATAGGTTGGGAACCCTTTGCACGGGTGCCCTGGGGGGTTTATATAGGCCTACCCCCCAGGGTTACAATGGTAATTTGGCTGGGCGTAGGGCCCGGCTGTCAGTCTCTTCGGCCACTAGCTTCTTCGCCGACTACTGGGGCCCGCCGCTTGGTTGGCCCCGCCGAGTTGCTGGGTACGGGGCCGATAGGCCGTCCCCACCGCTCTCGGGTCTTGTCGGCAGCTGATCACTGTTGTCGCGTCTCTAATGACGCAGGCTTGGTTAGGGGGTCGTGGCTACAGCTCTGCCGCCTGGCGGGCGATTACTATAGCCACTCCGTGTCTCGTCTGGTAAATGGCGAGTGGGTCCCGAGGAAGGGGCGGGCCGACTCCTAGGGGCCGGCCTCCCTTGGGTCCGACTAGTGGGATCGTCGCCGTCTTCCGGGCTCTCGCTGCCTGGTGGGGCCCGTCGTCCTTGGGCCGTACCGACAGGCCACCGTGGGAGCAGGACTCCGCCTGCTTGTGATGATGTCAGGGATGGCATTGGAATAGTGTTGCACCGGGCGGAGATCTCCGCCGTACGGCGGACTGTGACCACGACAGTCCCTGGAAAGGGGGTGGGGATGGGCTACATTGTTGCCATTCCCTATTTTGTCCACCTTGATGAGGGTACGGGCTTCGCTGGTGTCGTGGGCCGACTTCTCTAGAAGCCGCCAAGTAGGAGTCGGCTCGTCTTGGCCTTGCCTCTAGGAGTCAGCCGTATACTGGCAGCCAGCTGTTCCTCCAGCCGGCCCACAGAAGATGGCTCTTCACCTTGGCATCTTGAGGGGCGCAGTCTGCCCCGATGTCTTGAAAGGTTCTGGGCCTCGGGTTAGCCTACCTGTGGCTCATTACTCCGACAGTAGTCCCCGAAGCTGGTGAGGCGCCGCGGATGATCAGCCGAGGAGCCTCAGCAGTTTCTTTCTCCGAACGCTTGAGGCGGAACCTTGTTCGACTTCTGTCGGGCCGACTGGTAGGAGTCGGACTCGCCAATATGAATTGTCCAAAATTTTCGAATGCCTCAGCAGGATCAAAGTGGCGTGCTAGCTAGGCTTCTAGGACGCCACCCGCCGGGCCTGTCACGTGGCGACGAGCGGCCGGGCCAGACTGCCCACCCACGCACGCGACGGGACGCGCGTGCAGGCGGGGCCCGCCACTACCGCGCCTCAGCACGCGAGCGGATCCGCCACGGCCGCGGTGGGCGGTTGAGGTTCCCGCCGAGTTACCGCGCAGTAACTTGCGTGATAAATCGTGGGGCGTGGGGTAGTGGGCGCAGTAAATCCCACGACCGCCCCCTCGGCTTCGCAGCCCATAGGCCTATAAGTAGGTGGAGGAGGGGGAGCGGCAGAGCACGTGCACGACCCCTCCTCACTGCTTCCTCTTTCTTCTTCCTCTCGTCGCTGCGCCCCAAGCTAGGCTGAGCATCGCGGTGATTCGTTCCCGATGAGCTCCTCCTCCATCGCCATCCCCCTGTGGTGCGCTCCGGAGCATGGGATGGCTCCGAAGTTCACGACGACCACGTCGATTTCCTCTGCAAGACGCGGCGGCTGCCCGTCAAGGATTTCGTGAGGGCCCGCCTCGCACCGAGGAGGGAAATTTCGCCGGCGCCGGAGGAGGGCGAACGGGTCGTCTTCCGCTCGCACTGCCTGCGCGGCCTTGGCTTGCCGGTGAGCAGCTTCTTCCGCTCCTTCCTTGAATTCTACGGTCTCCAGCCGCACCACCTCACCCCAAACATGGTGGTGCTGCTGTCTGCCTTCGTCACCTTGTGCGAAGGCTTCCTCGGCGTCCTCCCCACCATCGAGCTCTGGGGGAGTTCTTCTACTCCATGCTCGGCACCCACGTCGCAGGCGTGCCAGCCCAGTGCGGCGCGTTCATCGCGGTGCGGAGGTCGGGGGCCGACAACCCATTTCCCCCCATCATGCTGATAAAGTCGGTGAAGATGTGGCAGCGGTCGTACTTCTACGTGAAGAGCGTCTCCGTGAAGGGTGACTATATCAACTTGTCGGCTTACGTAGCCGGCCCACCAACTGGAAGGAAGCCCAACTGGTCGTACCGGGCCAGGACGCAGACGCCTGTTGGAGCCGCCGCCATCGCGCGACTCCGAGTGTTGACACAATCGGAGGGCCTGACCGGGCTCGACTTGCTATCTGCCTTCGTGGCGCGCCGAGTGCTCATGCTCCAGAGCCTCCCTCACATGATATGCTAGATGAGCGGACATCGGGACCCGAGTCGGCTGTGCACCAAGGAGATGCCTCACACAGAGGTAGCTCACATGATGAACTACCTTGCGAACTGCGAGCTTACGGGAGAGTGGCGGTTCGGCAAGGAGCCGTATTCGCGCGCCAATCCCCCGCCTCTTGTAAGTTGTTTTTCTTTCTTTTTCTCTGATTCTTTGTTTGCCGAGTCCGTCTTGTCCAGCCTGACCGATCGGCCTTTGAATAGAGCCCCCGCCTCCAGCCAGCAGCCGGCACTACAGGGCCGAACCATGAGTTCCTCCCCGACCGGGCGGAGAGCGACGTTGACGACCCTGACTTGGGGGCGGCGGCCTTGGAGGACGATGCCGAGGGAGGAGGCGGCGAAGCAGGCGGCCCGAGGCTCGGAGCCAGCTTCAAGGATTGGCCTGATGACGATGCACGGGAAGTTGCCCCACGCCAGCAGCTAGGCGTGAGCTCTTCTGCCTCGCCGGACACCCAAGGCGCTGCAAAGAAATGTAGGGCCGCGCCGAGCTTGTTCGGCAGTCGGTCGAAGAAGCCCAAGGGCTCAGCCGCAGCGACCAAGCGGGATGAAGCGGCCGCAAAGGCCAACCGCTTTTGCAAGGAGGTGAATACGCCGCAGCTGGTTTCTGCGTAAGTACTACCTTCCTTTGCGCCTTCAATTTTTCTTCGTTTGACCTTGTCTGAGTTTCTTTGTTTGTTTCCCTTGGTCTAGGGCTCCCCTCTCTCTTGAGAAGACGGCTGCCGCCTCCATCATGGGGATTGCAGAGACTTCCACCACCACCCGTCAGATTGATCCGGCCGCCGACCTCCGGGAGGCGACAGAGCGGAACGCGCGTGAGGCGCGGGGAGCGGGAAGCCGCCCGCCTGAAGAAGGCGGAAGCTGACAAGGCGAAGGCCGCCGCCATGAACAAGCTGGCGGAAGCCGAGGCCATCGACGCGGAGAAGAAGCATGCTGAAGAAGCCGCACACCGCCAGTCGGTGGTGTTCATCGTCCCTATGAACTCTGCGCCGCCGTCACCGGAGTTCACGCCGCAGACTAGGGATGTCGGCGACGAGAAACCGATTATGGAGAGGGACGGCGGCGACACCACCATGCCGGACATGATCGTGCTGCCACCGCCGCCGTCCGGGAGCGCTCTAGGCGGGCAGCCGGCGGACCCGTTGGTGCCGCCAACTGAAGACGAGGTGGCGACGGGCCTGGCTCTCAAGGTCGGCACACAGATGTGCCGCCGTGTTGCAAAGGCGGCCTCGGTGCCATGCCAGCTGGAGACTGGTGCCGCGAGCTCCTCGATCCCCGACACCGAGGCGACAAGCGCCGCGCTCACTGGGTGGGTGCGGGGAGGCGGGACGGGCTCGTTGAACCGGGCACTTTTGGACGTCCAAGCCAAGATCCTAGCCGAGGGTGAAGCCATCAGGAACTGCAACAGGCGCATCTGGCATCGCGAGAGGCCATCCGAGTACACTTCTTGCTTCTTTGCTTTGATTCTTGTACTTCTTCGTGGGGGTGCGCTGGCGCACCCACTCGGTGTAATCCCCGAGTTTTGGGCCGGCTGCTGAGCAGGCGGCTCAGAACTCAAATTGGTGAGCTCCGAGTACTAAATATCTTTGCTTGTAGGATTATCATAACCTCCGTGCAGCCGCCTTCAACTTGAAGGTCCTGGAGTCGGATCAATGTGCTGCCGACTTTTCGAAAAGCCGGAGTAAATCTCCTTCTTCCTCTGCGGGTGTGCGCTGGCGCACTCACGGGCTGTAGTCCCCGAGATTCGGGCCGACTGCTGAGCAGTCGGGCCGGATCTTCCTGGCGACTTCATCTTTCTTTGCTGACTGTTGCCGTCTCTTTCTTTTTCACTTTTGGCATAAGCCAATGCGGTTCTTCAACGGCAACTAGGCAAAGCCAACACCGCGCTTCGTGCCAAGGAAGTGGACTGCGGCAAGCTGTCCGAAGAGCGCGACCGCCTCGTCACGCAGCTGGCGGAACAGAAGGAGCTCCTCAAGAAGGCCCAGGAGGAGGCGAAGGCTGGGGAGACCACACTCCTCGCGGAGTTTGCGGTCGAGCGCTCCGCATGGACTGACAAGGAGATGGAGCTGACTTCTGGCTTTCACGCGATCGAGGACATAGTCGATAGTGAGTTTCCCTTTCTCTCCTTCTTTGAACTGCCGGCTTGTTGGTTGAGCCAGCTTCTTGTTTTAACTTTGGCTTTCTGCTTTCTGTTTTGGTAGACTTCTTCCCAGGCCACTCGAATGCCGCCAACCAGGCCATCGAAGCTGATCGCGAAGGACATAGAGCCGACGGTGCACAGACCGCTGCCAACGCCCCCCGGACCCTTAACGAGCAGATCCTGAGCATCGAGGCCCGCCTTTGGCCGGCCCACCGGATGCTGCACCGGCTTCAGCGCGTCGGCGCCCAGGCGGTTGCCGCCCTATGGCCAGACATGCCGGCACCGCGCACCCCCAGTCGGACTACCGACTGGCTGGAGGTGGTGGTCGGCTGTCTTGAGGCCTGGAAGAGCTCCTCGGCCCGGGCTGGAGCGCGCCGGGCCTTGGAGTTTCTCAAGGCGTAGTACCCTGGGCTGAGTCTGGCCGACCAAGCCACGTTCTGGCTGGAGGCTCTAGAGGAGTTGGCGGGCTTGGAGGATGAACTTGTCAAGCGCACGGCATCGATCGCCGAGTACACCGACACCAACGTCTTCATCCAGGAGCGGGTTGAAGATGGCACCGAGGCACCGCTGGAATGGTTCGGGCTGAACCCAGAAGACGGCGAAGACTCGGCGGAGGTGATTGACTCTAGTGGCGAGGAAGAGGGCGAGTCGGAGGAGGAAGCCGAAGAAGAGGCGCCAGAGGTCGGAGCGGGCGGCCAACGCCAGCCCGACCGCGCTTCAAGCAATGAGCCGCACCCAACCGAGCCGACCACGCTTCAATCAATAACATGTATATCAAATATACCTATGTGCACTTTGACATCCTTCTTATCCGCCAAATTACTTGGGGTAGTTCCGCTTCCAATGACCAGTCCCTTTGCAGTAGAAGCACTCAGTTTCAGGATTAGGTCCAGACTTGGGTTTTTTCACTTGAGCAGCAACTTGTTTGTCGTTCTTCTTGAAGTTCCCCTTTCTTCCCTTTGTCCCTTTACTTGAAACTAGTGGTTTTGTTTACCATCAACACTTGATGCTTTTCTTGATTTCTACCTTATTCGATTTTAGCATCACGAAGAGCTTGGGAATCGTTTCCGTTATCCCTTGCATATTATAGTTCATCACGAAGTTCTACTAACTTGGTGATGGTGACTAGAGAATTCTGTCAATCACTATTTTATCTGGAAGATTAACTCCCACTTGATTCAAGATATTGTAGTACCCAGACAATCTGAGCACATGCTCACTGCTTGAGCTATTCTCCTCCATCTTTTAGCTATAGAACTTGTTGGAGACTTCATATCTCTCAACTCGGGTATTTACTTGAAATATTAACTTCAACTCCTGGAACATCTCATATGGTCCATGACGTTCAAAACGTCTTTGAAGTCCCGATTCTAAGCCGTTTAAGCATGGTGCACTAAACTATCAAGTATTCATCATATTGAGCTAGCCAAACGTTCATAACATCTGCATCTGCTCCTGCAATAGGTTTGTCACCTAGCGGTGCATCAAGGACATAATTCTTCTGTACAGCAATGAGGATAAACCTCAGATCACGGATCCAATCCGCATCATTGCTAATAACATCTTTCAACTTAGTTTTCTCTAGGAACATATCAAAAATAAAACAGGGGAGCTAAACGCGAGCTACTGATCTACAACATAGATATGCTAATACTACCAGGACTAAGTTCATGATAAATTTAAGTTCAGTTAATCATATTACTTAAGAACTCCCACTTAGAAAGACAGCCCACTAATCTTCTAAGTGATCACGTGATCCAAATCAACTAAACCATAACCGATCATCACATGAAATGGAGTAGTTTTCAATGGTGAACATCACTATGTTGATCATATCTACTATATGATTCACGCTCGACCCGGTCTTAGTGTTCCGAGGCCATATCTGCATATGCTAGGCTCGTCAAGTTTAACCTGAGTATTCTGCATGTGCAAAACTGGATTGCACCCATTGTAGATGGACGTAGAGCTTATCACACCCGATCATCATTTGGTGTCTGGGCACGACGAACTTTGGCAACGGTGCATACTCAGGGAGAACACTTTTTATCTTGAAATTTAGCGAGAGATCATCTTATAGTGCTACCGTCAATCAAAGCAAGATAAGATGCATAAAAGATAAACATCAGATGCAATCAAAATGTGTGACATGATATGGCCATCATCATCTTGTGCCTTTGATCTCCATCTCCAAAGCATAGTCATGGTTTCCATCGTCACCGGCATGACACCATGATCTCCATCATCTTCATCTATACCAATGTGTCGTCACATGGTCGTCTCGCCAACTATTGCTCGTGCAACTATTGCTATCACACAGCAATAAAGTAAAGCATTTATTTGGCGCTTGCATCTTATGCAATAAAGAGACAACCATAAGGCTTCTGCCAGTTGCCGATAAATTCAACAAAACATGATCATCTTATACAACAACTTATATCTCATCACGTCTTGACCATATCACATCACAACATGCCCTGCAAAAACAAGTTAGACGTCCTCTACTTTGTTGTTGCAAGTTTTACGTGGCTGCTACGGGCTTTAGCAAGAACCGTTCTTACCTACGCATCAAAACCACAATGATAGTTTGTCAAGTTGGAGCTGTTTTAACCTTCACAAGGACCGGGCGTAGCCATACTCGGTTCAACTAAAGTTGGAGAAACTGACACCCGCTAGTCACCTGTGTGCATAGCACGGCGGTAAGACCAGTCTCGCGTAAGCGTACGCGTAATGTCGGTCCGGGCCACTTCGTCCAAGAATACCGCCGAACCAAAGTGTGACATGCTGGTAAGCAGTATGACTTATATCGCCCACAACTCACTTGTGTTCTACTCGTGCATATTACATCAACGCATAAAACCTGGCTCGGATGCCACTGTTGGGGAACGTAGTAACTTCAAAAAAATTCCTACGCACATGCAAGATCATGATGATGCATAGCAACAAGAGGGGAGAGTGTTGTCCACGTACCCTTGTAGACCGAAAGCATTAGCGTAAGCACAACGCGGTTGATGTAGTCGTACGTCTTCACGATCTGACCGATCAAGTATCGAACACACGACACCTCCGAGTTCTTCACACGTTCAACTTGATGACGTCCCTCGAACTCCGATCCAGCCGAGTGTTGATCGAGAGTTTCGTTAGCACGACGGCGTGGTGACGATGATGATGTTCTACTGACGCAGGGCTTCGCCTTAGCACCGCTACGATATGATCGAGGTGGATTATGTGGAGGGGGGCACCGCACACGGCTATGAGATCAAGAGATCAATTGTTGTGTCTTTGGGGTGCCCCCTGTCCTCGTATATAAAGGAGTGGAGGAGGGGGAGGGCCGGCCCTCTCTATGGTGCGCCCTAGGGGAGTCCTACTCCCACCGGGAGTAAGATTCACCCTTTCCTAGTAGAACTAGGAGCCCTTCCAATTAGTAGGAGTAGGAGGGAAGGAAAGGGAAGGGAAAAGGAGAAGGAAGGAATGGGGCGCCCCCCCTCCCTAGTCCAATTCGGACCAGCCCATGGGGAAGGGTGCGGCCACCCTTTGAGGCCTTTCTCTCCTTTCCCGTATAGCCCAATACGAATTCCCGTAACTCCCAGGTACACCGAAAATACACGAATCACTCAGAACCTTTCTGATATCCGAATATAGTCGTCCAATATATCGATCTTTATGTCTCAATCATTTCAAGACTCCTCGTCATGTCCGCGATCTCATCCGGGACTCTGAAATCCTTCGGTACATCAAAACACATAAACTCATAATATAACCGTCATCGAACTATAAGCGTGCGGACCCTATGGGTTGAGAACTATGTAGACATGACCGAGACACATCTCTGATCAATAACCAATAGTGGAACCTGGATGCTCATATTGGCTCCTACATATTCTACGAAGATCTTTATCGGTCAAACCGCATAACAACATATGTTGTTCCCTTTGTCATCGGTATGTTCCTTGCCCGAGATTCGATCGTCGGTATCTCAATACCTAGTTCAATCTCGTTACCGACAACTCTCTTTACTCGTTCTGTAACACATCATCCCGCAAATAACTCATTGGTTGCAATGCTTGCAAGGCTTATAGTGATGTGCATTGCCGAGTGGGCCCAAAGATACCTCTCCGACAATCGGAGTGACAAATCCTAATCTCGAAATACACCAACCCTACAAGCACCTTTATAATCACCTAGTTACGTTCTGACGTTTGGTAGCACACAAAGTGTTCCTCCAGTAAACGTGAGTTGCATAATCTAATAGTCATAGGAACATGTATAAGTCATGAAGAAAGCAACAGCAACAAACTAAACGATCAATTGCTATGCTAACGGAATGGGTCAAGTCAATCACATCATTCTCTAATGATGTGACCCCGTTAATGAAATGACAACTCGTGTCTATGGCTAGGAAACTTAACCATCTTTGATTCAACGAGCTAGTCAAGTAGAGGCATACTAGTGACATACAATTTGTCTATGTATTCACACATGTATTATGTTTCCCATTAATACAATTCTAACATGAATAATAAAAATTTGTCATGATATAAGGAAATAAATAATAACTTTATTATTGCCTCTAGGGCGTATTTCCTTCACAAATGATGTTATTAGTATTTTTGTGGGAAGGGCATATCAAGAGATTAAAAACAAGCTAAAGAACGTCAAAATTGGAGTTCAGATGAATTAGTTATGGGCAAAATAGAAATCAGCCGAAGTCTGAAACTGCATGTATTGGACGTCCGGTAATGGACGGATGTCTGGTCGTCGGACGTCTGGTTGGCTCGGAAATCCACTATTTCAGCTCAGGTTTGGGGTTCCGGTCATCCGGTGGGTCGGGGTGAACGTGGGATTTGAGATTCGGGACGCGATTTTGGGCAGAATTTGGGGTTTTTGGGGTCAAAATTGAAGAGATTTCGTGGATGGAAAGTGGGGAAACTTGGGGATATGCTAGTTCCACTGGAAACGAAGTAAATCCATGGATCAAAATCAACAAAACTTCATCACACCAACAAATCACAAAAAAAAATTGGGGCTATATTTGGTGGGGATTTTCGAAATTGGGGAAGAACACAACAAAATTAGGCTTGAAAACAAGGGGTAGGGGCTCCAAATTCGTGATCAACCTTGCTCTAATCGAAGATGATGTAGGGTGGAAACCCTAGGGGCCAATCTTTCACGATTGGAGCGGATCCTACGAAGAACACGAGGGGGAAAACACGAGGGGAAAGAGAGGAATCACTCAAATCAACAAGAAAGAATCACACATGTGCTAGATCCAAGTACCCGTAGAAATTACACGGTCCAAATCCAACAAAGGACGATACAAATAGTAACTAGTTAATCTCCGTGAGGAGGTAGTGAGGGGTCATCCCATGAAGGGGTCTTGAATCCAAGGTGGATCTTCTCCGAAGAGGCTACGGTCTCTCTGAATGGAGTAGATCCGTATGCATGAGAAAAGCTCTATCTCAAATGAGCTAAACCTATGCTAACCCTCAAATGGAGGAGGTGGAGGAGTATATATAGTCAAGGGCCATGATTGGGTAAGTGAGGGATACATGGGCCTCGGCCCATTACTCTGTGCACAGACAGGTGTCGGTCATGTGACAGGTTTCGAACGTCTAGTGGCTCGCGAGGGTCCGGTCATCTGGTACTTGTTGGACGTCCGGCGTTTTGGCTCTGGATAGCCATCATCGGATTTCCGGAGACTGTTGGTCATCCGGGCGCCGATGGTCGTCGGACGTCCGGTCTCGGTCGGTCGTCTGAGCACTGTAGGTTGCCTCGGCCGAAGTTGTTCTGGTTGGTGAAGACTCCAGGCGTCGGACGTCCGGTAAGGCTTGGTCGTCCAGTGGCTGTCGGATGTCTGGGAGCTGTAGCTTCCCAGCAGCTCCTTCTCTTGCTCCACGCACCTGGTGTACTCGCCGTCTTGTCCATGGTCTCCCTCTTGGTTCCTTATCATGCATAGCACATATGTTTCAAGTAGTAGCCATGACTCTTGTGTGGAAAGTGATGGTTCGGAGAGGAGCGAGTTCACCTTGTGTCCAATGGCATATACTTGAAGTCTCGTCTTATGTCTGATACATCTCCAATGTATCTATAATTTTTTATTGCTCCATGCTATATTATCTACTGTTTTATACATTATTGGGCTTTATTTTCCAGTTTTAAATTATTTTTGGGACTAACCTATTAACCGGAGGCCCAGCCCAGAATTGCTGTTTTTGCCTGTTTTAGGGTTTCGAAGAAAAGGAATATCAAACAGAGTCCAAACGGAATGAAACCTTCGGAAACGTGATTTTCTCATCAGATAAGATCCAGGAGACTTGGAACCTCCGTCAAGAAAGCCACGAGGTGGTCACGAGGGTAGGGGGCGCCCCCTAGGGCGCGCCCTCTGCCTCGTGGGCCCCTCGAAGCTCCACCGACGTACTTATTCCTCCTATATATATCCACGTACCCCCAAACGATCGGGGACGGAGCCAAAAACCTAATTCTACCACCGCAACTTTCTGTATCCATGAGATCCCATCTTGGGGCCTGTTCCGGAGCTCCGCCGGAGGGGGAATCGATCACGGAGGGCTTCTACATCATCATCCAAGCCCCTCCGATGAAGTGTGAGTAGTTTACTTCAGACCTACGGGTCCATAGCTAGTAGCTAGATGGCTTCATTTCTCTTTTTGGATCTCAATACAATG
This sequence comes from Triticum dicoccoides, assembly GCF_002162155.2. Taxonomy (NCBI): domain Eukaryota; kingdom Viridiplantae; phylum Streptophyta; class Magnoliopsida; order Poales; family Poaceae; genus Triticum; species Triticum dicoccoides. Next base: position 260,438,693 of record NC_041382.1, on the reverse strand, counting down.
TTCTCCCCTCTCTTGTGGAGATCTATTTGATGTAATCTTCTTTTTGCGGTGTGTTGTTGAGACTGATGAATTGCGGGTTTATGATCCAGTCTATCTATGAATAATATTTGAATCTTCTCTGAATTCTTTTATGTATGATTGGTTATCTTTGCATGTCTCTTCGAATTATCAATTTGGTTTGGCCTACTAGATTGGTTGTGCTTACAATGGGAGAAGTGCTTAGCTTTGAGTTCAATCTTGCGATGTCCTTTCCCAGTGATAGAAGGGGCAGCACAGCACATATTGTATTGTTGCCATCGAGGATAACAAGATGGGTTTTTTATCATATTGCATGAAATTATCCCTCTACATCATGTCATCTTGCTTAAGGCGTTACTCTATTTTTAACTTAATACTCTAGATGCATGCTGGATAGCGGTCGATGAGTGGAGTAATAGTAGTAGATGCAGAATAATTTTGGTCTACTTGTCTCGGATGTGATGCCTATATACATGATCATACCTAGATATTCTCATAACTATGCTCAATTATGTCAATTGCTCAACAGTAATTTGTTCACCCACTGTAGAATACATATGCTCTTGAGAGAAGCCACTAGTGAAACCTATGCCCCCCCGGGTCTCTTTCTCATCATATCAATCTCCATCACTTTATTATTGCTTTGCTTTTACTTTATTTACTTTGCATCTTTATGCCAAAAATACCAAAAATATTATTTATCATCTCTATCAGATCTCACTTTCGCAAGTGACCGTGAAGGGATTGACAACCCCTAAGCGCGTTGGTTGCGTTGAGCTATTGTTTTTGTGTAGGTACGAGGGACTCGAGCATAGCCTCCTACTGGATTGATACCTTGGTTCTCAAAAACTGAGGGAAATACTTACGCTACTTTGCTGCATCATCCCTTCCTCTTCGGGGAAATCCAACACAGTTCTCAAGAGGTAGCAATGTCCTCTTGGGGCTTGGAGAGTAGACGTAGTGTACATGGGGATGATCGTAGGATGCTTTGCATCCAGTATTCTCGCAGGGTGGTGCATGGTGAGTACGCCAATTACCTGTAGAAGCTTCAGGATCGTGCCGTCATGTGAGATGAGATGTGGAATGAATCAAACTATGTACGCTTGAGTATGCTTAATGACGGTTGAACTATGTACTTATGGTTGAACTATGCTTATGTACGTGTACGCTTATTATCTGTGTATGAGTATGTTTAATCTATGTTTACTTATGTCTAACCGTGGGATATGGATGCAACCAGTTTGGTTGATGGAATCTACATCTGTCTTGGTTTATTGGCACACTTTGTAATTTGTGTTAAATTTTGACCAAAGGTTTAACTGACAAAATGTTAGTGCAGGTCAGGAAAAATTGTATCGTTGGATAGGTATTTGAGCATAGTGTTGAATGATATAATTTTTGGTGACATGCATAAACATTTCTTACTTCAATATTTGGTCAAAATTTGGTAAAATTTACAAAGAGGGACCAATAAACCAGGAAGGAGGTAGCACGTCAATAACACACGGTTCCCAAAATTGGAACCGTGTGCAATGACTTTCATTTTGCCTGTTGCATCAATCACACACGGTCCGCTCTAGCAAACCATCGCCTTCAAAATTCTTTGTGGGACAGAAAACCCTCACCACCCAATTCAAAAAATAACAAAGAAAAACCTCACCATCCCCACGTCACAAAAACCCTCACCTCGTCTGCCAACCCCTCAGGCCCCCATTCACACCTGCACAAGCTCCTCCCCGTCTATGCCATGGCACCGCCTATCGCGACGGTAAACAGTTAGCTCGGCGCCTGTCGTCGCCAGGCTGCCGGCTAAGCCCACCACATTTCTCCACTTCCGCTTGCCGCCGCCTATCGCCATCGACTTTCTCAATGCTGCTCGCGGTCGACCCAGCTCCGCTCGGTTGGGGAATCTGCCGTACTAAGGGTTATTTCTCATGGACGAAAAGGTAACTAATTTAGTGAGATATTATCTCATCTCTTATCCCAGTTCATCTGCCTCCATTAATCACCCGGCAAAAATCGTTGTGAATTCATTTTTATTCGAGTTGTTTTGAGGGTTTTCTTTCATTCATAAAATGTACAGTGCGCTGACACATCAGGACTTTTCGACCTCCGCCAAAGATTCTATCTCACCCTACCAGATAACTTGAGGATGTGCGCAGTCTGTTCAATCTCACCCTAAATCGGCTGGCATGGCCTACTTTCCTCAACATATTCTAAATATTGCTACATTTGGATAAAAGGCTCCACATGCACCATATACGTCAAAGGGGATTCTTCCTATATTAGGAAAATTAGTGATGTATTATTCTTTCGATTTCTCTCATATTTCCATGACATCATGTTTACCCTATATGTTTAATTATTGATTTTTGTCCTTCGATTTCAACTGTTGTATAGTTCTTTCAATTTGGGACCGTATTTGCATGTTGACATATTTTCTTTAACTATCCTACCATTTTTTGCAGCGCATCCCTTGTTATGCAACAGATTATGTAGTGCACAATCTTTCCCTTTACATAGATTAAGACTGCATGAATGTCATACTGCACACAAAACATGGATTTACAATCGTTGCTACTGTAAGACTTGATGAACATGGTGACTCCTATTTTGGAAATGTATTTTGGAAAGAAATTTCTAAGTTTCATGTACTGAAAGCTGGCACTAAAATTGCACTACACATAAAAGGGCCTGGTCATGAGATATATGATAACTTCCCCGACAAAATCATCTGTCCAGACTTTGTTCGAAGTAAGTTTTCTTTTCAACTATCTGCATGTTGACTTACCCAGCAATGTCAAATGAATTGTGTAGTCTTTAAGCAACCAACTATTATTCCCTTTTCTTACTATATTCCTACCTTTTCTATCAGCTCTGTTTTAATTATTCCCTATAACTTACCCAACAACTATACACTTTTCTATTGCCCTGTTTTAATTAAATATTCCATGTACTCCCTTTTCTATCAGAAAGCGCCACTGACAAGGAGACTCCGGAGGTGGAGAACGGGGCTGCCAACAAGCGGAGGCGACTCCAGCAGGCCTAGACTTCATCAGTAGCCTCCCTTATGATATGTTGACAGTCATCATCTCCCTATGGAAGTCCAACCCTCTTGACCTCATCGACACCCACAAGCTCTGCCATGGCTATCGCAAAAGCTTGGATCCGTTCTCCCAGATCCTCGGCAGTCACCTTGGCCCAACCAGAGGCCTTAGAATGGGCAAGTTCCGTTCCAACGGCAAGGACAGAGCCAAGCTTGATGACTGGTTCTGATCCTCCGCCCTATATTAGCTCTAGGAGCTCACTTTTGATGATGGGCATATGTGGTCGCTGCCAACGTCCGCACTCCACCTTGCACCCACACTGTGCATCTCCCAAGTTCAGGAACTGCCATTCCCCCCCCCTTAATGACACACCCGCTCTTATTCTACCACGACTGAAGCACCTCATGCTCGTTGATGTCTGCCTCTCAAACGGTGACATGGAGCGCCTGCTTCGTGGTTGTACTGCACTTGAGTACCTTCGTCTTAAGGCGATCAATGCGTTGAGTACCTTCCACATCACCTCCATGACTCTCCGGACTATTTATGTGTGTTTCTGGTGCGGTAGGAAGACATCACAAGATGTGTACCATGGTATGGTCATTGAGGACACACCTGCACCTAAGAGATTACTTGTAGTTGATCAAGAAGGTCCAACAAGAATCAATGTCATTTTTGTGCCGAAATTGACATTGGTGGGCTACTCATCTGAAAAATACTCCAAACTTGTTATAGGATCCACACCCGTTCAGGGACAACAACCGCCTTCTACCTCTGCTTCTACAAGTTAACATTATATCTAATCTTGAAGATGTTCGTTCGTCTGTCATTCAGAAAATGATTCCGACAAGCTTGACCCCGAAACCACGCACAGTGAAGGTCTTGGCACTAGAATCTATCGGCCCCAACCTGGAGCAAGTTATCAGTTTCCTGAGATGCTTTTCGTGCCTGGAGAAGCTATATATTGAGGTGATGTTCCTTTCCTATTAAATGTTAACAATAAGGGAGTTCAATTTGTGACACCTTTTTCCATGTTAACAATGATGATGTACTATGATTTCTAAATGATTCTTTTGTAGGATTTCAGTACATACATGTTCCCTCCAATATGGTTACAATCAATAAGCATTTCTCCTTTGGATTCATCTGTACTAGTTTTCTCAGGGAACATTTCATCCACCCCAACCTCTTGTGAAAAAGCTACATTTTTCTAGAATGTAATCAAATGCCCATGTTAATCATGTCCCATCAAAGATGGCATGTTAGTGCATTTTACAACATGTTTTCTTCTTTTGCAGATAAGATTAACATGTTTTCTTCTTTTGCAGATAAGATTAGGCCCAGTGGTGGATAATGTGATACAATATAACAATCACGTTGAATGCCTAGATCTGCATGTCTCAGAAATTACTTTGAACTCGTACTAAGGGACCTTACCGGAGATTATATTCGCCCTCTTTGTTCTCAGAGCAAGGGTGCTGAAGGAAATGAGGTTTTTTCTACATTTATTTCACAAAAATGAATGGTTTGTTGATCAGCAATGGCGCCTGCGGAAGAATGGAATAGGCTCCAAAAATGCTGAATTAATTTTGGAACTTCAAATGACAGAGTAATCGGAAGTCATCATGTCAACCCCATACATGACTTCTCAGTGGCTGACCGCTTTGCAAAAATTGTGAGGTTTCGAAACCAGACTTAGAAGTGGTGGTATTAGTTTGAACCCCTCTTATATCCATGTTTAGTGGATCAGCGCGAGCGTTTGCAGCTGATGAGCTGAATTTCATTTCTAATATCAGTTTGAACGTTGTAATCTTTGAATTTGAGCCATATAACTCTGGAATTTGAACCTTGTAATATTTCGAGCTTTTGTGGTACAATCGTTGAAATGGCACCGTATGAGACTCGTATATTGGTAGCACTATTTTGACCTTAATATGCAATGGTCTTAGATTTCATTAACAATTCTTGAATATGCTTACATTGTCGATCTCACAGCAAACGATCTGTATAGCTAACTTGACTGCGATCTTCGACATTGTTGCACACAGTTGGTTTCTTCCACCGTGTTCCCTATAGAGCGCATAATTAATTATCGCACTCGAGTGTCCATCATCACCCTTATGTGTAACTTTGACCTTATCACCCACGGGTAAACTTATGACTGAAGTCATTCCAAACACTTCGTTTTTACAAATCTTTTTGCCAATAAACGCCCACGATTTGTCCCTCTTCTAGCCGATGCGTGGACAAACTAGCCGGGCAGGAACCTTGCATGGTAAATTGCGCGGTAGCGCGGGAATAGGCTCACCGATGATAGATTTGGTGCCTCTTCGAGCCCACGCATGGGGTGTGGTGTTGTCAAGCGTGCACTAGAATCCTCCACAATGAACACCGTGACAAGACGTGACGATTATAGGCCAGCCGGCCCCAATTTATTACAGTAGCCAACCTTTCGATCGTGCCCCACCATTGCAAGAAGCACACCCACCACGATAAATTCTTAGAGGGTATCTTGCGCGGCTCCAATGGCGCTCCGAGCGGCTGCGGAGGACGAGCAGAAGTTCACCATGCATGCCGTGGTGGACACCCACAGAAGGTTCATGGACCTCTCGGTGGTATACACCAACGACCCGTTCTGGGTGGAGCACCACATCCACATCATGGAGCTATTGCTTGCCAAGGAGAATCACAAAGTGGTCGGGTTTGACCTCGAGTACACCCACGCTCGTGTCGGGTCTCGTCCCAAGGTCATCATCGCCGAGATGTGCATGCGCCACCACGTCCTCGTCTACCACTACTTCCTGGCCACAAGGCCTTGCAAGTGTTTCGCTAGGCTTGTCAACAGCCCCCACTACATTTTCGCTACGGTGGGCATCACCATCGATGTAAAGGCGGTCGATAATTCGGTCATCGCCTGCCAGAATCTTGTCGACATCCAGGGCCAATACATGATTTGGGACAGCAAGGAGCATGAGAAGGACTCACTAGTTCACCTCTCCGAGGCCATCGTCGACCCCTACTATAGAGACCTGAAGGATTTGTGCAACAAGGACAAACGTGCCTGGCACTCGGCCTGGATGGAGAAACTCGACAAAGCTCACGTCGTGTACGCAACCAAGGAGGCGTACACGAGCTACAACATGTATAGGCGGATCGTTGACATGAGGAAGTACCTCCTTCCCCAAAACGGCCAGGGATCCAGCCGGAAGCAGAGCAATGGAAAGCATCGTTGCAACAATAAGTAGATGATTAGATCCTCATTTCTCGTACTTTAGAATGCATGTAATTTCTTACTTTAGTATGTGAAATGTTATCTATGTAGTCACTTGTGTAATTGTAGGCTTAATTTGGTTATGCAATGCTGTCTTTTTAAGTATATATGTTGATGCTTTGTAGACAGAGCGTAGATGTTGTGCAGACAAAGAAAATCACATCGCACATGGACTAAACAATGGAACCCGTCTGTGATGTTTTAATCAATAACTCATAATTGTATACCAACAATCGTTTGCTCACAACACACACGGCTAGTTAGCAGTAATCGTCTGTGTTGTTACGGTCTTCGCACATGTTTCCGATTATAGACCTGTTTCCTACGTATCACACACTTGTTAAGTTGAACCGTTTCTGTTCTCATGTCTCAACACAAATAGTTCATCCGAGTGATCCGCATGCCGTATATCGCACACACCTTGTTCTGGCTGACCGTTTCTTTGTGTTGCCTAATCACAAACAGTTCATGCGAGTGAACGATATGCTATATATCGCACACACCTTCATCTGGCTGCCAGTTTCTTTTGTTCCTCCTCATCGCAAACAGTTAATTGAGTGAACTGTATGCCCTGCATCGCACACATAACTAAAATCTGAACTGTGTTTGATGCATCCTCCATCGCAAACGTTTTGCACCTTTTGACGGGTTTTTTACACCACTGATTGCGATTATGGCATCGCACATAGTTTCTTCGAAGGGTCTCTGATCGTAGTGTTGCGTTAGCAGCATCCTCCAGTAGTGTAGCTAATTATGCCATTTTTGAGTTAACTAAGCATATTATGCCAATTTTTGACATAAGTAAGCTAAGTATAGGTTTTTATTGAGCTAACCCAGGTAACTAAGCATATTAGAGCTAATTTTGCACTTTAGGGCTAACTTAGGTCATTTTGGAGCTAACTTAGGTAAAATTGATCATTTTGGAGCTAATTAGGCTTATTATGTCATTTTCGAGGAAAATAAGCTAACAATATGATATATATGAGGTTACCAAGATTGTTATGCCATTTCAAACCTAAGTAAGCTAATTATGCCAGTTTTTACATAAGTAAGCTAAGTTTATGTCATTATTGAGAAAACGTAGGTACCTAAGCATATTAGAGATAACTTAGCATATTAGAGCTAACTTAGGTCATTTCGGAGGAAACAAAGCTAAGTATAGATCATTTTGGAGCTAAGTAAGCTAATTATGTCATTTTGGAGGAATATAAGCAATGTCTATGTCATTATGGTATGCATTTTGGGGAAAATAAAGCTAAGTCTAGGTCTTTATGCATTTCGTAAGCAAAACACTCGAGAAAACTTAACGTCATCACGGAGGTGAAGGACCGGTCGGGTTTGCGCTAGTGCCAGACGGAGAAGGACTAGTCGGGGTTGCGCCAATGCAAGACGGAGAAGGATCGGTCGATGCTTGTCGGGAGGCATCCTGCACCAAAGGTCATTTGCAATGTCTCGTTAGCATGACGCAACTGAAATGTGAATACTAGTAACTAATGATCATTCAAATGAAACTTACTGTATCCGCTATACTAATATGGGGCAACGGCGGAGGGGTCTGACCATTTTTCTCGCACACGGACTACACATTTTGTTTTCATGAGTAAGTCATATTAGTTAGGAATGAAATGAGCATTACGTGCATGATTTGGCTAGTATGCAGGAGAAACTTACCACGAGGAGCTTGTATAGGGCCCGGTGAGACGTGTCGTTCCGGTTCCTCTCCGCCTCCAACAAACTAGCCGTCCTCTCCACCAGCTCCCTCTCCCTCTTCTTAGCCTGCCTGTTTGCCTCCGCCAGAAGCACGTGGGCCCTAGCCTCGATGGAGAGCTCCATTTTTTGACCTGGTACTGTAGGGTAAAACACCCCACAGCTCTTGTAATTATTATATAGTGTACAAGATACAAGGTATGTACATAAAAAAAGAAAAGATTCTAAAGCTAAGAGAATACAAAGGTCACCTCAAGGTGGCAAAAAAGAAATCCATCTAAGAAGACCATCCGTATACTTATTTTTAGTCCTATGGGCAAGCAAAGAAATGTCATGAATAAAACATGATCTTCACCTTCTAAAGGAAGGGTTTATGTTCCTGGAGACTCTATCATTCCTCACAGACCAGATATTCCAACAAGCAAGAAAGACCACTTCAGCAAAGAAAGTTTTCTGAAAGTCCCTTCTTGCAGCATAAGCAATGGCAGGACGAGGCGGTATCTCAGGATCGGAGCTCGTCTGGTGCTTCTTGATCTCCCGGAGAGTTCTAGGACAATGTATGAGTCCATCCCCAATGGCTACCGAGCCATGGTACCTTGATAACCCAAAAGTACAGGGGATCATTTGTAGGCTTCTTCGATAAATAAGAGTGTCGAACCCAACAAGGAGCTAACGGCAGAACAAATATTACCTCAAGTTCTATCGACCAACGATACAACTCTACACACACTTAACGTTTGATTTACCTAGAACAAGTATGAAACTATTTTGCAAGAATAAATCTACGAGTACTTTGCGAGAATAAAATACAGATAAATTGCAAGGTAATAAAAGTTGATAGCTTTTGTAAACAAGTCATCTATCCCTAGGCAATCAATACCAAGTACCGATAATCATTCTTGCAATTTTATATGAGGGAGAGGCATGAGCTAACATACTTTCTCTACTAGGATCATATGCACTTTGTTGGGGAACCCAGTAATTTTAAAAAAATTCCTATGCACATGCAAGATCATGGTGATGCATAGCAACAAGAGGGGAGAGTTTCGTCGACGTACCCTAGTAGACTGTAAGCGGAAGCGTCATGAGAACACGGTTGATGTAGTCGTACGTCTTCACGATCTGACCGATCCAAGTACCGAACGTACAGCACCTCCGAGTTTAGCAGATGTTCAGCTCGGTGATGTCCCATGAACTCTGATCCAGCAGAGTTTTGAGGGAGAGTTCCGTCAGCACTACGGCGTGATGATGGTGATGATGATGCTACCGACGCAGGGCATCGCCTAAGCACCGCTACAATATGACCGAGGTGGATTATGGGTAAAAGATCAACTAGTCAACTTGTGTTTGTTGGGGTGCCCCTGCCCCCGTATATAAAGGAGCAAGGGGGGAGGCCGGCCGGCCCTAGCAGGGCGCGCCAGGAGGAGTCCTACTCCCACCGGGAGTAGGATTCCCCCTTTCCCTAGTTGGACTAGGAGAGAAGGAAGCGGGAGAGAGGGAGGAAGGAAAGGGGAGCGCCACCCCCTCCTTGTCCAATTTGAACTAGAGGGAGGGGGCGCCTGGCCTGCCCTAGTCTCTTCTCTCTCTATGGCACAATAAGGCCCATACATTTACCAGGGGGTTCCTATAACCACCCGGTACTCCGGTAAAATCCCGATTTCACCCGGAACTATTCTGATGTCCAAATATAGGCTTCCAATATATGGATCTTTATGTCTCGACCATTTCAAGACTCCTCGTCATGTCCATGATCATATCTGGGACTCCGAACTACCTTCGGTACATCAAAACACATAAACTCATATTATCGATCGTCACCGAAGTTTAAGCGCGCGGGCCCTACGGGTTCGAGAACTATGTAGAAATAACCGAGACTCATCTCCAGTCAATAAACAATAGCGGAACCTAGATTCTCATATTGGTTCCTACATATTCTACAAAGATCTTTATCGGTCAAACCGCATAACAACATACGTTGTTCCCTTTGTCGTCGGTATCCTTATACCTAGTTCAATCTCGTTACCGGCAAGTCTCTTAACAGGCTCCATAATGCATCATCCCGCAACTAACTCATTAGTCACAATGCTTGCAAGGCTTATAGTGATGTCCATTACCGAGAGGGCCCAAAGATACCTCTCCGACAATCGGAGACACCTGTAGAGCACCTTTATAATCACCCACTTACGTTGTGACGTTTGGTATCACACAAAGTGTTCCTCTGGTACTCGGGAGTTGCACAATCTCATAGTCATAGGAACATGTATAAGTCATGAAGAAAGCAATAGCAACAAACTAAACGATCACCGTGCTAAGCTAATGGATGGGTCAAGTCAATCATATCATTCTCTAATGATGTGATCCCGTTAATCAAGTGACAACTCATGTCTATGGTCTAGGAAACATAACCATCATTTATTCAATGAGCTAGTCAAGTAGAGGCAAACTAGTGACACTATGTTTGTCTATGTATTCACACATGTACTAAGTTTACGGTTAATACAATTCTAGCATGAATAATAAACATTTATCATGATATAAGGAAATATAAATAAAAACTTTATTATTGCCTCTAGGGCATATTTCCTTCAGTCTCCCACTGGCACTTGAGTCAATAATCTAGATTACATAGTAATGATTCTAACACCCATGGAGTCTTGGTGCTGATCATGTTTTGCTCGTGAGACAGGCTTAGTCAACGGGTCTGCAACATTCAGATTTGTATGTATCTTGCAAATCTCTATGTGTCCCACCTTGACATGATCGCGGATGGCATTGAAGCGTCTCTTGATGTGCTTGGTTCTTTTGTGAAATCTGGATTCCTTTGCCAAGGGAATTGCACCAGTATTGTCACAAAAGATTTTCATTAGACCCGATGAACTAGGTATGACACCTAGATCGGATATGAACTCCTTCATCCAGACTCCTTCAGTTGTTGCTTCCGAAGCAGCTATGTACACCGCTTCACACGTAGATCACGCCATGACTCTTTGCTTAGAACTGCACTAACTGACAGCTCAACCGTTCAATAAAGACATGTATCCGATTTGTGACTTAGAGTCATCTAGATCAGTGTCAAAGCTTGCATTAACGTAACCATTTACGACGAGCTCTTTGTCACCTCCATAAACGAGAAACATATCCTTAGTCCTTTTCAGGTATTTCAGGATGTTCTTGACCGTTGTCCAGTGATCCACTCCTGGATTACTTTGGTGCCTCGCTGCTAAACTAATAGCAAGGCACACATCAGGTCTGGTACACAGCATTGCATACATGATACAGCCTATGGCTGAAGCATAGGGAACATCTTTCATTTTCTCTCTATCTTTTGCAGTGGTCGGGCATTGAGTCTGACTCAACTTCACACCTTGTAACACAGACAAGAACCCTTTCTTTACTTGATCCATTTTGAACTTCTTCAAAACATTATCAAGGTATGTGCTTTGTGAAAGTCCAATTAAGCTTCTTGATCTATCTCTATAGATCTTGATGGCCAATATATAAGCAGCTTCACCGAGGCCTTTCATTGAAAAACTCTTATTCAAGTATCCTTTTATGCTATCCAGAAATTCTATATCATTTCCAATGAACAATATGTCAGCCACATATAATATTAGAAATGCTACAGAGCTCCCACTCACTTTCTAGTAAATACTGGCTTCTCCAAAAGTCTGTATAAAACCATATGCTTTGTTCACACTATCAAAATGTTTATTCCAACTTCGAGATGCTTGCACCAGTCCATAGATGGATCGTTGGAGCTTGCACACTTTGTTAGCTCCCTTTGGATCGATAAAACCTTCGGGTTGCATCATATACAACTCTTCTTCCAGAAATCCATTCAGGAATGCAGTCTTTACATCCATTTGCCAAATTTCATAATCATAAAATGCGGAAATTGCTAACATCATCATAGTCAACTCCTTGAACTTGTCGAAAACCTTTCGCAACAAGTCGAGCTTTGTAGACAGTAATATTACCGTCAGCGTCAGTATTCTTCTTGAAGATCCATTTATTCTCGTTGGCTTGCCGATCATCGGGCAAGTCAACCAAAGTCCACACTATTTTATCATACATGGATCCCATCTCAGATTTGATAGCCTCAAGCCATTTTGCAGAATCTGGGCTCATCATCGCTTCCTCATAATTCATAGGTTCGTCATGGTCAAGTAACATGACTTTCAGAACAGGATTACCGTACCACTCGCGTGCGGATCTTACTCTGGTTGACCTACGAGGTTCGGTAGTAACTTCATCTGAAGTTACATGATCTTCATCATTAGATTCCTCACTAATTGGTGTAGGAGTCACAGGAACAGATTTCTGTGATGAACTACTTTCCAATAAGGGAGCAAGTACAGTTACCTTGTCAAGTTCTACTTTCCTCCCACTCACTTCTTTCGAGAGAAACTCCTTCTCTAGAAAGGATCCATTCTTAGCAACGAATGTGTTTCCTTCGGATCTATGATAGAAGGTGTACCCAACAGTCTCCTTTGGGTATCATATGATTACACATTTCTTTGATTTGGGTTCGAGCTTATCAGGTTGAAGCTTTTTCACATAAGCATCGCAGCCCCAAACTTTAAAAAATGACAACTTTGGTTTCTTGCCAAACCACAGTTCATAAGGCGTCGCCTCAACGGATTTAGATGGTTCCATATATTACGTGAATGCAGCCGTCTCTAAAGCATTACCCCAAAACGATAGCGGTAAATCAGCAAGAGACATCATAGATCGCACCATATCTAGTAAAGTACGATTAAGACGTTCGGACACACCATTACGGTGTGGTGTTCCGGGTGGCGTGAGTTGCGAAACTATTCCACATTGTTTCAAATGAAGAACAAACTCATAACTCAAATATTCTTCTCCACGATCAGATCGCACAAACTTTGTTTTCTTGTTACGATGATTTTCCACTTCACACTGAAATTATTTGAACTTTTCAAATGTTTTAGACTTATGTTTCATCAAGTTGATATACCCATATCTGCTCAAATCATCGGTGAAGGTGAGAAAATAACGATATCCGCCGCGAGCCTCAACATTCATCGGACCAAATACATCAGTATGTATGATTTCCAACAAATCTGTTGCTCGCTCCATAGTTCCGGAGAACGGCGTTTTAGTCATTTTTCCCATGAGGCATGGTTCGCAAGTACCAAGTGATTCATCATCAAGTGATTCCAAAAGTCCATCAGAATGGAGTTTCTTCATGTGCTTTATACCAATATGACCTAAAGGGCAGTGCCACAAATAAGTTGCACTATCATTATCAACTTTGCATCTTTTAGCTTCAATATTATGAATATGTGTATCACTACTATCGAGATTCATCAAAAATAGACCACTCTTCAAGGGTGCATGACCATAAAAGATGTTACTCATATAAATAGAACAACCATTATTCTCAGATTCAAATGAATAACCGTCTCGCATTAAACAAGATCCAGATATAATGTTCATGCTCAACGCTGGCACCAAATAACAATTATTCAGGTCTAAAATTAATCCCGAAGGTAGATGTAGAGGTAGTGTGCCGACCGCGATCACATCGACTTTGGAACCATTTACCACGCACATCGTCACCTCGTCCTTAGCCAATCTTCGCTTAATCCGTAGCCCCTTTTTGAGTTGCAAATATTAGCAACAGAACCAGTATGAAATACCCAGGTGCTACTGCGAGCATTAGTAAGGTACACATCAATGACATGTATATCACATATACCTTTTTTCACCTTGCCATCCTTCTTATTCGGCAAATACTTGCGGCAGTTCGCTTCCTGTGACCAGTCCCTTTGCAGTAGAAGCACTCAGTCTCAGTCTTATGTCCAGACTTGGGCTTCTTCACTTGAGCATCAACTTGCTTGTCGTTCTACTTGAAGTTCCCCTTCTTCCCTTTACCCTTTTCTTGAAACTGGTGGTCTTGTTGACCATCAACACTTGATGCTCCTTCTTGATTTCTACGTCCGCAACCTTTAGCATTGCGAAGAGCTCAGGAATCGTCTTATCCATCCCTTGCATATTATAGTTCATCACGAAGCTCTTGTAGCTTGGTGGTAGTGATTGAAGAACTCTGTCAATGACACTATCAACATGAAGATTAACTCCCAGTTAAGTCAAGTGGTTGTGGTACCCAGAGATTCTAAGTATATGTTCACTGACAGAACTATTCTGCTCCATCTTGCAGCTGTAGAAATTATTGGAGACTTCTTATCTCTCAATCCGGGCATTTTCTTGAAATATTAACTTCAACTCATGGAACATCTCATATGCTCCATGAAGTTCGAAACGTCGTTGAAGTCCCGGTTCTAAGCCGTAAAGCATGACACACTAAACTATCGAGTAGTCATTAGCTTTGCTCTGCCAGACGTTCATAACATCTGGTGTTGCTCCTGCAGCGGGTTTGGCACCTGGAGGTGCTTCCAGGACGTATTTCTTATGTGCAGCAATGAGGATTGCCGGTGTCAAAACTGGCGGATCTCGGGTAGGGGGTCCCGAACAATGCGTCTAGGCCGGATGGTAACAGGAGACATGGGACACGAAGTTTTACCCAGGTTAGGGCCCTCTCGATGGAGGTAAAACCCTACATCCTGCTTGATTAATATTGATGATATGGGTAGTACAATAGTAGATCTACCACGAGATCAGAGAGGCTAAACCCTAGAAGCTAGACTATGGTATGATTGTTGATGTGTATGTTGCCCTACGGACTAAAACCCTTCGGTTTATATAGACACTGGAGAGGGTTAGGGTTACATAGAGTCGGTTACAATGGTAGGGGATCTGAATATCCGTATCGCCAAGCTTACCTTCCACGCCAAGGAAAGTCCCTTTCGGACACGGGACAAAGTCTTCAATCTGGTATCTTCATAATCCAGGAATCTGGCTGAAGGTATAGTCCGGCCATCCGGACACCCCCTAATCCAGGACTCCCTCAGTAGCCCCTGAACCAGGCTTCAATGACGACGAGTCTGGAGTGCAGATTGTCTTCAGCATTGCAAGGCGGGTTCCTCCTCCAAGTACTTCATAGAAGATTTTAAACACAAAGATAGTGTCCGGCTCTGCAAAATAAGTTTTCCACATATTGCCATAGAGAGAATTATATTTACACAAATCTAATCTGCTGATATATTCCGTAGTGTGACACACCACGGCCAAGCCTTTATCCGAGTCGTTTTATTACCCCGCCTCAGCGCGTCATGCGAGGCGGTTTCCTTGGCACATCTTTTTAAAGCAGAGATCGTGTCCCCTTATTCCTGGATTCTCATTAATACGGGCGTGGGTAACCCAACCGCTTCTAGGACTCCTAGATTATAGGCAAGTCCAAACGGACACGGAGAGGACGCTTGTTATTCACCCTCTTTATAAAGGGATGAGGCTTTTATTTCTCCCTCCTATGCTCAATCGAATCCTTCCCCCACCTCAAGCTCAAACGCCCAAAGTTCAGGTCAGGTGCTCCGAACCTTCAATCATGTCCGGATCTAGCCTTCAAAGCCGATGCGTGCCTTCCTCCGTCACGGAAGAAGACATCAAAAAGTTGAGGGAGGCCAGATATCTGACCACCGAGATTCTGTATCGGCTGCCTCCCCAGGGGCAGGCCGTTCCCTCCCCCGAACCCAACGAGAGCGTCGTGTTCGTCTCCCACTTCCTCCGAGGTCTAGGCCTTGCTTTGGATCCTTTTGTCAGGGGCTTGATGTTTTACTACAGGCTAGATTTGCATGATCTAGCTCCAGACTCCTTTCTTCATATCACGACATTTATTGTTGTGTGCGAGGCCTTCCTCCGGGTTACCCCTCACTTTGGCCTATGGCTCAAGACTTTTGAAGTAAAGCCGAAGATGATCGAGGGGCAACATGCGGCGTGTCGAGGTGCCTCAATACGCAAGATGACTGGAGCTTCATGGACCAAAGGTTCCATTCCAGAGGTGTCTGAATTGTGGCAACAGGAGTGGTTCTACATCACGGCTCCTAGAAGTGCCAAGTGGGCGGCCGCCCCTGTTTTCCGCCCGGGCCCTCCACCACAACTGATGTCATGGATTAGTAGAGGGTTGAGATGGGGTCCAGCCAAGGACGTGCCTATACTGCAAAGCCGCATTCAAGATCTCTTCAATGGAGATTTCAGTTTGGTTGCAGTAACACAAGTTATGCTGGTTCGTCAAGTCCAGCCTTGCAAACGCCGGCCCCTTCGCTTGTGGGAGTTCAATCCCGAGGACCGCGCGCCATTCAAAATTTCCTCGGCCTGACGCACGAGGAGATGTACAAGTCGTTCTTCGGACCTCAAGTGGAGTGTCATGAAATCACCCAGGACGTGGGCCTGAGTAGCAACTGCGCCGCCGAACAGGTAAGGCACCTTCAGACCGAACGTACTACCTCTCCTTTGATACGAAGTTATTTCTGAGAGCTTGCTTTTTGACCAGGACTGGCTAACGAAGGCGAAGTTGATTCGGTGTTCGGCCCCCCTCCCTGATGGTTTGGAAAATCCGGTATTGGAAAAGATGCTCCAGACCGCACCTTGCCTGGAGCCCTTGAAGGAAAATGCTGGAGGTCGTGGGCCCCCAATGCTGCCCACTCTAGCCGAGGGAGCGAGCGTCTCCATGAAGGAAGACGACCAGAAGAGGAAAAGGATTGCGTCCGGGGATTCGGAAGCCGGAGCTTCCAAACAGGAGAAGAAGTCTCCCACAGAGGGTCCTATCCCGGGGGGTGCGGTTGCCACACAAAGTCCGCGGGGGGATCAATTCTCCCACGAGTCGTAAGTGACCCAAAATACCTTAATAGTACAGATATGCCATCTTTTCTTCTGAGAAAATAACCACCGCATATATCTTTGCAGTTCGGGCCTTAGCCCATCTCAACTGAGCTCGTCTTCGAGGGATCTTCTTCCAGAGATGATGGAGAGCGAAACGCCTCCTCCGGACTCCTCCGCTCCAGAAGCGGACGACCCTGAAGTGTCGTCGCGGAGGGCCTCTCCGTGTCCGGCAAGGCCAGAAGATAATCCCGTCGACCCCCGAAGCTCCCAGTGTCCGGCTCCCGAAGAGAGAAGACAAAAGAGTCCGGCACCGTCTAGTGTGCGGTCGGATGTTCTGAGGGAGTTGGTTGGGCGAGCAGCCATCTCAGATGAACACCATGTGCTGATGAATATGGTGATGGAGAGAATCTCGTCCACCGAGAGCGGATTGCATAAAGCTTTTATGAGTCTACTGACAGGTTTTGAGGTACGTAAAATAATGTATGATAATCCTGCACATGCTAAGTGTGCCCTGTGTAGATAGTAGCCCCTAAGACTCTGGTTGTCGTCGGGAATGAAGACGATCAGAGGATCATAATCCTAGGTAGTAACCATACTGCCTCTATGAGCAGGTGATGGAAGCTCCGGTGGCTAGCCGGACTAGCGAGTTTCCCCATTTAGGACGGCAGTTGGATGCGGCAGACGCCGACATCGAGCTTGTTAACAAAAGGCTTGACGAGGCACAGGGTAAGTGTTATTATCTGGTAAACGCCGCATAGTAAGAGCAGCATGAAGCCAGTATATTTAACATGTTATGACTGCAGATGGAGCTGCCACTGTTGAAGCCTTGCGGGCGGAACTTGCCCGAGCCAAGGAACAAGCGAAATTGGGTAATGCGGCTGCTTTGAAGGCGGCCGAGGAGTTGCGAGCCGAGAAGGCCGCGCATGGCGAGAGCCGAGAGAAGATGGCCAATATGGCCATAGAATTAAAAGCCGTCGTCGACCGTTGCCGGGTTCTTGAAAAGGAAAACTAGGCGAAGGCATCGGACCTTGAGAAGGCTGGTGCAACGGGAAAAGACCTCCGCTCTGCTATGAGGGCAAAGAAGGAGGAGCTGTAGGAAGTCGGAGATATTGTAGCTGGGAAATCCTTTATGTTGCAGAGGAAGTTCAGAGATCCACGGTATGCCCCTCTGGATCGGCTATGGAGTTTGGAGGATGTGTATATGGATTTGGCGGCAAGCGCTACCGATGCGGCCAAGTACTTCCAGAGTCAGACGAACCGTGAAGTAGACCAGCTATTTTGGAAACAATTCCATTCTCCCGAGCGTCCGCTTTCATTGACTGACCAATTAGCCGAATGGGCTGAACTAAATAGGTTGTGCGGACTCTCCATGAGGTCTGTTGTGGATCAGCTATGCCCGGAAAGGTCAAAACCGAACAGCTATTTCAGCTTGGTGCAGCAGTTCCTTGACGTGGTGCCGCACATAAATGTGATGAAGAGGTTGGCGTGCATAGAAGGCGCACGAATGGCCTTTGCCCGTGTTAAAGCACACTGGGCAGAGATGGATGCTACCACTGTTGCAGCGCAGGATTCGGCCATAGGTCGAAGGGCTGCTGAGCACTACTTTGAGGAAGTTCTTGAGGGTGCTCGTTTGATAGAGACCCAGTGCTCAAAAAATATTATGTTTGAGTGATATGTAATCTCATTGTAAGCGAAATGCTTTTATAAATTTTCATGAGGCTACTTTTATACTTTTGCCTAGGCGGCCGTTTATGTATACATGTGTATAACCTGAAAGATTGCAGTCGTCGGCTTCAACCCCCATGCATATAATGCGGAGGTGCTCGCAAAGACACACGTTCACACTTAACCCAACGTCTTGGTCCTATAAAGGAGGTGATAGCAGAGCGAGCGAGGCAACCGAACTATAATGCTTTAACACTTTCACTTAGCCATAGGAGTTTGACAGTGGGGCTATTAGATAGCCCCTAGTGGCTCCGCACTCTCCCGATCCCGGGGTGCATACATGCCTGGCCGGGAAATGACTCTTCGTTAAGGTGGAGGAATTCTAACATTCCTAGAGGTCGTCGAGTGGTTGACCAGTCTCACGCTAT
This sequence comes from Triticum dicoccoides, assembly GCF_002162155.2. Classification (NCBI taxonomy): domain Eukaryota; kingdom Viridiplantae; phylum Streptophyta; class Magnoliopsida; order Poales; family Poaceae; genus Triticum; species Triticum dicoccoides. Next base: position 260,419,815 of record NC_041382.1, on the reverse strand, counting down.
ATCATGACAGTCAGTTTTCGGCTTTCTCTACTGAGGTGCTCGTCCGGATGAACCAGGGCACAATCGCAGTAGTTCTCCTGGTGCTACCTTAGTCGGTAAAGCCGAACGTAAGGCACCAAAACACAGGAGCCAGGCAAACCCAACATTTGACCAAAGACAATGACTCGGAGCTGATGCATATAGGGCCAAACTCGCGCCGCCGAACACTCCCTTAGGTATTCGGTCTTTTGTGGTATAAACCGGGCTTAAAGAATGGCCTTTGTAAGAAGCCCCTTGTGTCCAGGTACGTGCATTGTTCTGGCATTGCCACATGCCAAGACGTCAGCATCCTTCTCAGCGGTGGATATGTATCAACAAGAGACAATAAAAACGGTTTACGCAGGGTCTTAATCTAAAAAGAATCCTTGGGGTGGGTCCCTGCTGTACGTCTGCGCCTTTGTCTCCGTTGTGCCATATCCTGGACGGGTGTAGCACGATGATCGTCTGTCAAAGAGAGGAATTTGGGTGAAAAGATTGTCGTGCAAAAAGATAGTTTTCTAAAGAAACCATGTGTAATTCAAGATGAGAAGAAATTGCCACTTGTCTGCATGCGTGGAGCCCCCTGTATTGAAAAATAGGGGTGTGACCGTTTATTCGGTATAAGTAGTGGCGCCGGACTTGATTAGTTGTGTCTGAGGTCTTGACGACCTATTGGATGCTTTCGCTGGTCCGAGCGCCTTTAGTGTGCGGCTGCCAAGGCAGCCTCACTCTCTTCGGCGCGCAGAGATCGCTTGACATTTCTGTGCACTGAAATGATGCCTCGTGGACCGGGCATCTTGAGTGTGAGGGAGGCGTAGTGTGGTATTGCATTAAAGCGAGCGAAGGCTTCACGTCTGAGTAGTGCTTGATAGCCACTTTGAAAAGGAGCGATGTGGAAAGTTAAATGCTCGCGACAGAAGTTATTGGGGAGCCGAATATAACTTGTAGTAGGAGGGAGCCCGTGCAACGAGCCCCTGGGCCTGGTGTTGCTCCTTTAAAGGTAGTGTTGCTATGGCAAATTTGTGTTGGGTCTAACCCCATCCCACGGATTGTATCCTGATATATTAAGTTTAGGCTGCTGCCGCCGTCCATCAAGACTCATGTGAAGTGATATCCGGCAATTACTGGGTCTAACACCAGGGTGGCCCATCCTGCGTGTCGGATACTTGCTGAGTAATCGCGATGGTCGAAAATGATCAGTTGAGATGACCAGTGGCGGGACTTCGCTGTGATAGGCACTTGGGTATATTTTTCTAGGAGTGCCGCATTGCTTTTTCCCTTGATCACATGTAACACGTTTACTGTTTTAAATTCGGGTGGAAATTTCTTTTGTTCCCCCGTGTCTCTCTTGGGAGGTTCGTCCTCGTCTTCACTTGGTGTATCCTCCCCCTTGTGTACGGCGTTGAGTTTGCCGGACTGCTTGAAGACCCAACATTCTCGGTGGGTATGATTAGCAGGTTTGCCAGGGGTACTATGGATCTGACATACTTGGTCTAGAATTTTGTTGAGGCTGGACAGTTCATCCCTGGTGCCTTTAGGGGGCGGCTTTTGACCTGGCCGAGAGACTTTGAATCCGGCATTTACTGTCGTGCCCTTCGTGCTGTCTTCTTTATTCCGGTGTTTGTCATTGCTGTTGCGCCGTGATTTCCCGTTTCCATCTCTAACTTTAGATGTATTGGGATCACTGGTGCTGCATCTGGCTAGCCAGCTGCCCTCACCCACGCAAAAGCGGGTCATGAGGTTTGTTAATGCGGCCATCATTCTCGGCTTATTTTGGCCGAGGTGTCTGGCGAGCCATTGGTCACGGACGCTATGCTTGAAAGCCGCTAAGGCTTCGGCGTCCGGACAGTTGACAATCTGGTTCTTTTTAGTAAGAAACCTATTCCAAAGCTTTCGGGCTGACTCTCCGGGCTGTTGAGTTATATGACTCAGATCATCCGCATCCAGAGGTCGGACATAAGTCCCTTGAAAATTTTCCCGAAAGGCGTCTTCGAGCTCTTCCCAACTTTCAATGGAGCTTTCGGGGAGGCCTTTGAGCCAGTGACAATCTGGCCCTTTGAGCTTGAGGGGTAAGTACTTGATGGCGTGGAGATCATCTCCTCGAGCCATATGGATATGAAGGATGTAGTCCTCAATCCAAACCCATGGGTCTGTTGTTCCGTCATATGCCTCTATGTTTACGGGCTTGAATCCCTCTGGAAATTCATGGTCTAGCACCTCATTGGTGAAACACAGGGGATGTGCGGCACCCCTGTAGCTGGGTGTGCCACGTTGTTCGGATGTTTGTTGTGTTGCATAGTATGCTGGGGCGCGCTTGCGTGGTCCATAGATGGATCTTGTTGCGCCGTCCTTTGGGTGCGAGCCCTCGCATGGGTCGCGTGTTGTATTGTAAGCGGCTTTGTATGACGTTATGTGTTGATAGAGGGGTCGTCTATCCGACTAGGTGGCTGCTTTGATATTTGGTTGTGGGGGGTCGGAGGCCTCCTCATCGAATTCAGGTAGCAGCTTCCGCTTTGGGTAGCTCTTTGAGGGGCGATCGTCGCCGTACATTGCTGCTGTATTGAGTATTTTACTCCATCTGAATTGGAGTGTGTTTTGCGCGGCCTTGAGCCTTCGCTTCTGCTTTTTAAGGCTCCTCGCGGTGGCAATGAGCCTTTTGCAGGCATTCTGATGCTCCGGGTGCCTGTCCGGTGTTATGTTGTCCGGACCATTATCCTTGATAGGATTTGTTTGTTCGGTTTGAATATCCGGATTGCCGTTGTCCGGTAGCGGTTCGCCCTGCTCCAGCACTGGGTCTATGTGATCGCTATTTCTGCCGAGGCGGGATTTGGGGCGGCGCTTGCGTCGCCGTTTTGACTGCTTTCGAGGGAACAAGCCTTCGGTGCGTCCTTCCACTCCTCGTCTTCATCTTTTGGTGCGTCCACCATGTATACGTCATATGTCGAGCTGGCATTCCAGGGCCCAATAGGCGCTGGTTCTTCATCGTCTCCTTCATCGGGGTCCATACCGTCGATGTCTTCGGAGTCGAGGTCGAGCATGTCGGTTAGGTCGTCGACAGTGGCTACAAAGTGGGTGGTGGGTGGGCTTTGAATTTCTTCATCGTCCGTACCGCAACCTTGCTGATCGTAGTTCGGCCAGGGCTCTCCTAATAAAGAGAGAGACTTTAGTGTCTTCAGAATATCGCCGAAAGGCGAGTGCTGAAAGATGTCTGCGGCAGTGAACTCCATGATCGGTGCCCAATCGGATTCGAGGGGCGCGGAGGGTTCTGAGTCCAGAGAGGAGTCCGACTCCTTGGAGTCACGAGTCTCACAGAGTACGTGGCTGGTGTTTGGCTCAATCGCCGTTGGGGTCGCAGCCCCCGAGGTGGCGTCCAACCGCCCATCCTCGATTGGCGCAGTTGGCTCTGAATTAAGGGTCGAAGCTGATGCAGGTGCGGCCTCCAGGGCACTGTTCGGCGGCAGAGCTAGATCATGGTTGTCGGGACAGTGCGGCGCGCTCGGTAGTGGCTCGACTCCGTCGAAGATCAAGTCCCCGCGGATGTCAGCCGAGTAGTTTAAGCTTCCGAATCTGACCTGACGGCCAGGTGTGTAGCTTTCTATCTGCTCCAGATGGCCAAGTGAATTGGCCCGCAGTGTGAAGCCACCGAAGACGAAGATCTGTCCAGGGAGGAAGGTCTCACCCTGGACTGCATCGCGGTTGATGATCGTAGGACCATCGAGCCTGACGGCGACGACACAGAGGAACTCTCAATGAAAGCACCAATGTCGGTGTCAAAACCGGCGGATCTCGGGTAGGGGGTCCCGAACTGTGCGTCTAGGCTGGATGGTAACAGGAGACAAGGGATACGAAGTTTTACCCAGGTTCGGGCCCTCTCGATGGAGGTAAAACCCTACGTCCTGCTTGATTAATATTGATGATATGGGTAGTACAAGAGTAGATCTACCATGAGATCAGAGAGGCTAAACCCTAGAAGCTAGCCTATGGTATGATTGTTGATGTGTATGTTGTCCTACGGACTAAAACCCTCCGGTTTATATAGACACCGGAGAGGGTTAGGGTTACATAGAGTCGGTCACAATGGTAGGAGATCTGAATATCCGTATCGCCAAGCTTGCCTTCCACACCAAGGAAAGTCCCTTCCGGACACGGGATGAAGTCTTCAATCTTGTATCTTCATAATCCAGGAGTCCGGCTGAAGGTATAGTCCAGCCATACGGACACCCCTAATCCAGGACTCCCTCAAGGATGATCCTCAACTTATGGATCCAATCCGTGTAATTGCTACCATCATCTTTCAACTTAAAATTCAATGGAACAACAGCACGAGCCATCTATCTACAGCAACCTAGACATGCAAAATACTATCGGGTACTAAGTTCATGATAAATTAAAGTTCAATTAATCATATTACCTAAGAACTCCCACTTAGACAAACATCCCTCTAATCATGTAAGTGATCATGTGATCCATATCAACTAAACCATGTCTGATCATCACGTGAGATGGAGTACTTTTCAATGGTGAACATCACTATGTTGATCATATCTACTATATGATTCACGCTCGACCTTTCGTCTCAGTGTTATGAGGCCATATCTGCATATGCTAGGCTCGTCAAGTTTAACCCGAGTATTCTACGTGTGCAAAACTGGCTTGCACCCGTTGTATGTGAACGTAGAGCTTATCACACCCGATCATCACGTGGTGTCTCAGCACAACGAACTGTAGCAACAGTGCATACTCAGGGAGAACACTTATGCCTTCAAATTTAGTGAGAGATCATCTTATAATGCTACCATCGATCTAAGCAAAATAAGATCCATAAAAGATAAACATCACATGCAATCAATATAAGTGATATGATATGGCCATCATCATCTTGTGCCTGTGATCTCCATCTCCAAAGCACCGTCATGATCACCATTGTCACCGGCTTGACACCTTGATCTCCATTGAAGCATCATTGTCGTCATGCCAACTATTGCCTCCACGACTATCGCTACCGCTTAGTGATAAAGTAAAGCAATTACATGGCGATTGCATTTCATGCAATAAAGTGACAACCATATGGCTCCTGCCAGTTGCCGATAACTGTGTTACAAAACATGATCATCTCATACAATAAAATTTAGCATCATGTCTTGACCATATCACATCACAACATGCCCTGAAAAAACAAGTTAGACGTCCTCTACTTTGTTGTTGCAAGTTATCCGTGGCTGCTACGGGCTGAGCAAGAACTGTTCTTACCTACGCATCAAAAACCACAACGCGGTATAGTGATTGCTTTTTGATCTTCAGAAAGAACTCTATTTGTTGAATCTGATTCAACTAAAGCTAGAGAAACAGACACCCACTAGGCACCTTGTGCGAAGCACGTCGGTAGAACTAGTCTCGCGTAAGTGTACGCGTAATGTCAGGCTCGGCCGCTTCATCCAACAATGCTGCTGAATCAAGAATCAACTAGTGACGGCAAGCAATATGTATATACCCATGCCCACAACTCCTTTGTGTTCTACTCGTGCATATGACATCTATGCATAAACCTGGCTCAGATGCCACTGTTGGGGAACGCAGTAATTTCAAAAAAATTCCTACACACAAGCAAGATCATGGATATGCATAGCAACGAGAGGGGAGAGTTTCGTCCACGTACGCTCGTAGACCGAAAGCGAAAGCGTTATGAGAACGCGGTTGATGTAGTCGTACGTCTTCACGATCCGACCAACCCAAGTACCGAACGTACGGCACATCCGAGTTCAGCACACATTCAGCTCTGTGACGTCCCACGAACTCCGATCCAACAGAGCTTCGAGGGAGAGTTCCATCAGCACGAAGACATGATGACGGTGATGATGATTCTACGGAAGCAGTGCTTCGCCTAAGCACCGCTACGATATGACCGAGGTGGATTATGGTGGAGGTGGCACCGCACACGGCTAAAAGATCAACTGATCAACTTGTGTGTCTTGGGGTGCCCCCTAGCCCCCATATATAAAGAAGGAACATGGCAGGCCGGCCGGCCATAGCAGGGCGCGCCAAGAGGAGTCCTACTCCCACCGGGAGTAGGATTCCCCCCTTTCCCTAGTTGGACTAGGAGAGAAGGAAGGGGGGGAGAGGGAGGAAGGAAAGGGGGGCGCCGCCCCCACCTAGTCCAATTCGGGCCAGAGGAAGAGGGGCGCATGGCCTGCCCTGGTCTCCTCTCTCTCTCTCTCTCTCTCTCTCCAATATGGCCCAATAATGCCCATACATTTGCCGGGGGGTTCCGGTAACCTCCCAGTACTCCGATAAAATCCCTATTTCACCCGGAACTATTCCGATGTCCAAATATAGGCTTCCAATATATCGATCTTTATGTCTCGACCATTTTGAGACTCCTCTTCATGTCCGTGATCATATCCGGGACTCTGAACTACCTTCGGTACATCAAAACACGTAAACTCATATTAGTGATCGTCACCGAACTTTAAGCGTGCGGACCCTACGGGTTCGAGAACTATGTAGACATGAATGAGACTCGTCTCCGGTCAATAACCAATAGCGGAACCTGGATGCTCATATTGGTTCCTACATATTATACGAAGATCTTTATCAGTCAAACCGCATAACAACATACGTTGTTTCCTTTGTCATCGTTATGTTACTTGCCCGAGATTCAATCGTCGGTATCCTTATACCTAGTTCAATCTCGTTACCGGCAAGTCACTTTACTCGTTCCGTAATGCATCATCCTGCAACTAACCCATTAGTCACAATTCTTGCAAGGCTTATAGTGATGTGCATTACCGAGAGGGCCCAGGGATACCTCTCTGACAATCAGAGTGACAAATCCTAATCTCGATACATGCCAACTCAACAAGCACCATTGGAGACACCTGTAGAGCACCATTATAATCACCTAATTACGTTGTGACATTTGGTAGCAAACAAAGTCTTCCTCCGGTACTCGGGAGTTGCATAATCTCATAGTCATAGGAACATGTATAAATCAAGAAGAAAGCAATAGCAACAAACTAAATGATCATCGTGCTAAGCTAACAGATGGGTCAAGTCAATCACATCATTTTCTAATGATGTGATCCTGTTAATCAAATGACAACTCATGTCTATGCTTTAGGAAACATAACCATCATTGATTCAATGAGCTAGTCAAGTAGACGCAAACTAGTGACACTCTGTTTGTCTATGTATTCACACATGTACTAAGTTTCCGGTTAATACAATTCTAGCATGAATATTAAACATTTATCATGATATAAGGAAATATAAATAACAACTTTATTATTACCTTTAGGGCATATTTCCTTCACACTTATGATTGGAACTCTAGCAAGCATCCGCAACTACTAAAGATCATTAAGCTCGTGAAACCCAACCATAGCATTAAGTACCAAGTCCTCTTTATCCCGTACGCAATAGCCCACCTACTCGGGTTTAAGCTTCTATCACTCTCGCAACCCCCCATAAGCAAACCATGAACATATTGCAACACCCTATAGTGGGGCCCCTCACGTTTGCGCGAGAATGGCGAGCACTGTAGGGTAGCACCATAAATAAAATATACAATGATACCAACCAAGACCACGATTAACCCACAAGACAAAACAGATCTACTCAAACATCATAGGATAACTATAGATCATTGGGAAATAATATATGGAGTTGAGCACCATGTTTAAGTAGAGATTACAGCAGGGAGAAGAGGTGTGACGCTGCTGCATAGAGGGGGGAGAGTTGGTGTTAACTGTAGCAAGATTGTTGATGTAGATCGTCGTCATGATTGTTGCCCCGACGGCACTCTGGCGCCACCGGGAGCGAGGGGGAGAGAGCCCCCCTACTTCTTCTTCTTAATTGGCCTCCCCCTAGATGGGGAGGTGAATCTCCCCTCTGGTCCATGGCCTCCATGGTGGTGGAGGGGAGGGAGCCCCTCCGAGATTGGATCTCCCTCTCTGTTCTCTTCTGTATTGCGTTACTCTGATCTGTGTGAAAACCGTTTCTTATATTTAGGGAGATCTGTAACTCCGATTGCACTGGGATTTTAAAACAATTTTTTCCGGATATAAGCTTCCTAGCGCCCGAAGTAGAGCCCCAACCAACTTTTGAGGTGGGCACAACCCACCACCACGTGCTAGGGGCCTCTGGCGCGCCCTGGTGTCTTGTGGGCTATGTGGGCCTTCGTTTGGAGTCATTCCAACTCCCAAAAATCACATATATTCCAAAATAATTGACCGTAAAATTTTATTACATTTGGACTTCGTTTGATATGGATTTTCTGCGATACAAAAAACATGCAAAAAATAGGAACTATTACTCGGCATTGGATCAATAGGTTAGTCCAATAAATCATATAAAAATATGCCAAAAGTGTGTGATAGTTGTATAATATTGGCATGAAACAATCAAAAATTATAGATACGACGGAGACGTATCAACATCCCCAAGCTTAATTCTTGCTTGTCCTCGAGCAGCTAAATGATAAAAAGATAATTTTTTATGTGAAATGCTACCTAGCATAAACTTAATCATATATCAAGTCATGGCATGAATATTAAGACATAAGTGATTCAAAGTAATAGTCTATAATTTGACATAAAGACATCAATACTTAGGCATCCCAACAAACAATCATGTCTTTCAAAATATCAGTGCTAAAGAAAGCTATCCCTAAAAAATCATATAGTCTTGTCATCCTCTGTCTTCTTAACACAAAGTATTTATCATGCACAACCCCGATGACAAGCGGAGCAATTGGTTCATACTTTTTAACGTGCTTCAGCTTTTTCAACCCACACGCAATACATCATCGCAAGACATGGATATAGCACTACGGGTGGAATAGAGTATGATGGTAGGGGTAAATATAGAGAAGAAAAAAAGTAAGAAAGTCTGTCATCGATGTAGCTAACCAACGGGCTATGGAGATGCCCATCAATCGATATCAATGCCAGGAGTAGGGATTGCCATGCAACGAATGCACTAAAAGCAATAAGTGTATGAAAGCTCAATATGAAACTAAGTTGGTGTGCATCTAATCCTATAATGAAAAATTCCCACTAGTATATGAAAGTGACAACATAGGAGACCCTCCATATGAAAAACATGGTGCTACTTTGAAGCGCACGTGTGGTCAAGGATACTAACAATACCCCTTCTCTCTTTGTTTATTTTATTTTTATTTTTTCTATTTCTTTATTTTCTTTTTTTCTTCTTTTTTCTTCTTTTTTTCCATTTTCTTTTTCTCCCATTGTCCGGAGTCGCATCCCGACTTGTGGGGGAATCATAGTCTCCACCATCCTTTCCTCACTGGGCATTGCTCTAAAAATGAATAATGATGATCATCACTCTTCTATTTACTTATACCTCAATACAAATAAAAAGTACAACTCGATACCTATAACAAAGTATGACTCTATATGAATGCCTCTGGCATGTAGCAGGATGTGCAATGGTCTAGCGCAATATGTATGAAAAATAAAAAATGATGAATGGTGGCTGAGCCACAACTACTATGTCTACTATGTCTGCTATATGACAATGAATGCTCGAGTCATCAAACGGAAGCGTGGAAGTTGCATGGAAATATATCTCGGAATGGCCATGGAAAAGCCATAATAGGTAGGTATAGTGGCTCTTTTGAGGAAGATATAATAAGGCTTATGTGTGATAGAGCGTATCATATCATGGGGTTTGGATGCACCTGCGACGTTTGCACCACGTCTCGATGTGAGAAAGGGCAATGCACGGTACCATAGAGGCTAGCAAATTGCGGAAAGGTAAGAGTGTGTATAATCCATGGACTCACATTAGTCATAAAGAACTCATATACTTATTGTGAAAGTTTATTAGCTCTCGAAGCAAAGTACTACTATGCATGCCCCTAGGGGAATAGATTGGTAGGAAAAGACCATCCCTCGTCCCCGACCGCCACTCATAAGGAAGACCAATCAATAATAAATCATGATCCAACATCATTGCATAATGAGAGCCTATACGTGCATGCTTCGGGAATCACATACCTTAACACCAATATTCTTACTAAACACAACCATTTACTAGTACCTCCCACATATTCCATCTCTATATCGTAAAACTATTGCATGGAATCAAACATATCATATTCAGTGATCCATAATTTTATGTAGGATTTTTCTAACTAACCATGCAATTGACAAATTCTTGTTGGCTCTCTAAATAGATATAAGTGAGGCATGAGATTTTAATTCTTTCTACAAAATACCATGCTCTAATAAATATACTGAAGCAAAAGAGCATTCTTCAAACAACGGTTTTCTATGTGAAGAGAAACAGACAATCCAAACTTCAAATGATATAAGTGAAGCACATGAAGCATTCTATAAAGCCACACTCAAGAGATATAAGTGAACTGCATTAAGCATTCTATAAATCAACCATGGACTATCTCATACCAGCATGGTGCATAAAAGAAAAATGAAAAATAAACACAAAAGACGCTCCAAGATTTACACATATCAAATGAACGAAACGAATCCCAAAACATACCGATACTTGAATATGGGATGCCTTCCGGGGCATCCCCAAGCTCAAACGCTTGAGTCTCCTTGAATATTTACTTGGGGTGCCTTGGGCATCCCCAAGCGTGAGCTCTTGCCTCTCCTCCTTCTCCTCACATTGAGACCTCCTCGATCTTCGAACACTTCATCCACAAAAAACATAACCAAACTTTGAATGGCGGGTTTAGTGAATCTGGCAATGAAATCCCATCATGTACTGCTGTAACATTATTGTATAATTATAAACAAACATTACCCACTGTATGCTATCACAATTCTATGGCCTCAAGTCAAGGAGGCTTCAAAAAGAATTCAAACATCGACCATAGTTCTGTAACCCAAATAATTCCGAAAGAATTAGGAAAAATAAACATTTTGTATAGCAAGATAGTGCAAAATGTTTCAGAACCATTTGATGTTCCAGTAAAAAATTTACAATCGAGCACTACGGAGCTTCTGTTTTCCACCGCACAAACCAACAAGCAATGTAATCATCCTAAAGGCAAACCTGGGCACATTATTTTTATCATACAATGGAATTGTACAAGGGGATAATTATTTTTGTGAGAATCTTCATGAAAAATTCTACATTGTTTCCATGAGCATGAACACAAGTGTTCAAGGTCGACCCTCACTTCTCCAATGGATAACTTTCAATCGCTTCTCTTTTGTGAAAAGGTTTTTATGTTCCCCTCTATATTTTTTTGTTTTTAAACTTTACAAAAGCATTCAATAGAAAGAAATGACTCTCTAACACTTCCGGGTTGTCTCCCTGGCAATGCTTTTTTAAAGCCATTAAGTTAGGCATAAAGTTCTCAAATAATGAATCCACCCAGATCCTAAGGTATATCAAAGCCAATTTTAATTAACAATGATTTTGCGTTTAGTAATGAGCACAAAGCAACATATATCATGCAATGACAGAGTCTAACTCTCTTCCTATGCATAGGCATGTCATACAAGAACAATTCATGCACATCAAGTAAAGACCAATGCATAGTATAAGCAATTTCTTGCAATTTTATCGTGTGGGAAACATAAAGAGGTGGGTGTCGGTGTCAAAACCAGCAGATCTCAGGTAGGCGGTCCCGAACTGTGCGTCTAAGGATTGATGGTAATAGGAGACAAGGGACACAATGTTTTACCCAGGTTCGGGCCCTCTTGATGGAGGTAATACCCTATGTCCTGCTTGATTGACTTTGATGAGTATAGGGTTTACAAGAGTTGATCTACCACGAGATCATAATGGCTAAACCCTACTTGTCTAGCCTATGTGATTATGATCGCCTCTACGGACTAAACCCTCTGGTTTATATTGATACCGGAGGGGCTAGGGCTCTACAAAGTTGGTTTACAGAGATAGGAATATTCACATCCGCACGCTAAGCTTGCCTTCCACACCAAAGAGAGACTCATCCGGACACGGGAGGAAGTCTTCCGTCTTGTATCTCCATGGCCCATTAGTCCGGCCCACGTCACATAGCCCAGATGCCCGAGGACCCCTTAATCCAAGACTACCTCAATAGCCCCTAAACCGGGCTTCAATGACGATGGTCCGGCGCGCATATTGTCTTCGGCATTGCAAGGCGGGTTCCTCCTTCGAATATTTCAAAGTACTCTGATACGTCTCCGTCGTATCTATAATTTTTGATTGTTCCATGCCAATATTATACAACTTGCGTATACTTTTGGCAACTTTTTATACTATTTTTTGGGACTAACATATTGATCCAGTGCCCAGTGCCAGTTCCTGTTTGTTGCATGTTTTTTGTTTCGCAGTAAATCCACATCAAACGGAGTCCAAACGGGATAAAAACGGACGGAGATTTTTTTGGAATATATGTCATTTTTTGGGAGAAGAATCAACGCGAGACGATGCCCGAGGGGGCCACAAGGCAGGGGGCGCGCCCTGGGCCCTCGTTGCCACCCTGTAAGGCGGTTGATGCCCTTCTTTCGCCGCAAGAAATCTAATATCCGGATAGAGATCGTGTTAAAATTTCAGCCCAATCGGAGTTACGGATCTCTGGGAATATAAGAAACAGTGAAAGGGCAGAATCCCAGAACGCAGAAACAAAGAGAGCCAGAGAGACAGATCCAATCTTGGAGGGGCTCTCGCCCCTCCCATGCCATGGAGGCTAGGGACCAGAGGGGAAACCCTTCTCCCATCTAGGGAGAAGGTAAAATAAGAAGAAGAAGAAGAAGAAGAAGAAGGGGGTCTCTCCCCCACTCTCCCGATGAGGAACGCCGCCGGGGCCATCATCGTGTGACGGCGATCTACACCAACACCTCTGTCATCTTCACCAACATCTCCATCACCTTCCCCCATCTATCTACAGCGGTCCACTCTCCCGCAACCCGATATACCCTCTATTTGAACATGGTGCTTTATGCTTCATATTATTATCCAATGATGTGTTGCCATCCTATGATGTCTTAGTAGATGTTCGTTGTCCTATCGGTGGTTGATGAATTGCTATGATTGATTTAATTTGCTTGTGATTATGTTGTTGTACTTTGGTGCCCATCATATGAGCGCACGCGTGGATCACACCATAGGGTTAGTTGTATGTTGATAGGACTATGTATTCGAGGGCAAGAGTGACAAAAACTTCAGCATAGCATAGAAATTGATGCATACTGGATTGAAGGGGGACGAATATATAATGTTATGGTTGGGTTTTACCTTAATGAACATTAGTAGTTGTGGATGCTTGCTAATAGTTCCAATCATAAGTGCATAGAATTCCAAGTCAGGGATGACATGCTAGTAGTGGCCTCTCCCACATAAAACTTGCTATCGGTCTAGTAAAGTAGTCAATTGCTTAGGGACAACTTCGCAACTCCTACCACCACTTTTCCACACTCGCTATACTAACTTTATTGCTTCTTTATCTAAACAGCCCCTATATTTTATTTACGTGCTCTTTATTTTCTTGCAAACCTATCCAAAAACACCTACAAAGTACTTCTAGTTTCATACTTGTTCTAGGTAAAGAAAACGTTAAGCATGCATAGAGTTGTATCGGTGGTCAGTAGAACTTGAGGGAATATTTGTTCTACCTTTACCTCCTCGTTGGGTTCGACACTCTTACTTATCGAGAGAGTCTACAATTGACCCCCTATACTTGTGGGTTATCAAGACCATTTTCTGGCGCCGTTGCCGGGGAGCCATAGCATGGGGTGAATATTCTCGTGTGTGCTTGTTTGCTTTATCACTAAGTAATCTTTATTTGCTGTTCTTAGTTGTTCTTTATCTTTAATTATGGATATAGAACACGAAATACCAAAAAAATAGGTGTACTTGCTACTCATGGAGATGGGGAACCTCCAAAAACTCTCGACGCTGGTTATGTGAAAAATTTTATGTACTATTTTGATAATCCTGAGAAAACCCCATTCAATCATGTAATGGGATACACGTTGGATCAATGTGAATACTTTAGGGATTATCGCTTGACTCAAAAATGGAAACTATTATGTGTTCAAATTCACATGTTGCATTGGTATGCTCGGGAACTATGCTTGAGATATGACTATACTTGTTGCTCTAGGATGAATGCTCCATACCTTCCCTTTTCATGCAAATTTAATGATGATAAAACCTTGGCATCTTATGCTAATGGTATATATGATTACTATGATGTGGAACAAATAGAAGAATTTGTTTCTTTTATGGGTGCTTATGAAATTGAACCTTTGTTTAAAGAGTGTGAAAATTTTGATGATTGAGTTTATAGACCTGAAAATTTAGCTATCCTTAAATATTGCTATGAGAATTATGAATTAAATTCCGATTATTGATGATTTTATTGAGAGAGTCTTCCTGTCCAAGAAGAGACTAATATTTTGCAGGAGTCTATGGAAGAAGAAATTGATGAAATTGTGAGCTCATTGGATGAGAGCAAAGAATAAATGGAGGAAGAGCGGATTGATCACCCGTGCCCACCTTCTAATGAGAGTAACTCTTCAACCATACATTGTTCAATTTCCCTTCATGCTTACCGAAGGATGATTGCTATGATGACTGTTATGATACCGTTGATTCTCTTGAAATATACCTTTTTGATGATGCTTGCTATGCTTGTGGCCAAGATGTCAATATGAATTATGCTTATGGATATGAACTTGCTATAGTTCCTTATGCTAAACATGAAATTGTTGCTATTGCACCCACGTATGATAGTGATATTATATTTTTGAATTCTCCCAACTACACTATATCGAAGAAGTTTCCCCTTATTAAGGATTATATTGATGGGTTGCGTTTTACTATTACACATGATGATTTTGATAGATATAATATGCATGTGGTTGCTTCTCCTACTTGCAATTATTATTAGAGAGGAACTATATCTCCACCTCTCTATTTTTCCCACACGAAAAAATTGCAAGAAACTGTTTATACTATGAACTGGCCTTTACTTTGTGTGCATGAATTGTTCTTTTATGACATGCTGATGCATAGGAAGAGAGTTAGACTTTGTCATTGCTTGATATATGTTTCTTTGTGCTAACTAATAAATGCCAAATCATTGTCAAATTAAAATTTGCTTTGATATACCTTGGAATCTAGGTGGATCCATTACTTGAGCACTATATGCCTAGGTTAATGGCTTTAAAAAAGCGCTATGAGGGAGACAACCCAGAAGTTTTACAGAGTCATTTATTTCTGTTGTGTGCTTTTTTAAAGTTTAGAGTAAAAATAATGTGTGAAGGTTTGCCTTTAGGATGTTTACATTGCTTGTTGGTTTGTGCGGTGCAGGACAGAAACTTTGGCTGTAGTGCGTGATTTTACAATTTCTACTGGAACGTCAAACGGTTCTGAAACTTTTTGCACTGTCTTTCTATAATTTTTTTTTATTTTTCCTAATTTTGGAAGACTTTTTGGAGTAGCATAGGTATCGTGAATGTTCAGATTATTACAGACTGTTCTGTTTTAGACAGATTCTGTTTTTGATGCATAGTTTGCTTGTTTTGATGAAACTATCGATTTATATCAGTGGATTAAGCCATGGAAAAGTTACATTACAGTAGAGATAATGCAAAAACAAAATATGAATTGGTTTGCAACAGTACTTAGAGTAGTGATTTTCTTTATTATACTAACGGATCTTACCGAGTTTTCTGTTGAGTTTTGTGTGGATCCAGTGTTCGAAGATCGAGGAGGTCTCGATGTGAGAAGAAGGAAGAGAGGCAAGATATCAATCTTGGGGATGACCGAGGCACCCCAAGTAAATATTCAAGGAGACTCAAGCGTCTAAGCTTGGGGATGCCCCGGAAGTCATCCCGTCTTTCTTCAACAAGTATCAGTATGTTTTCGGATTCGTTTTGTTCATGCGATATGTGCAATCTTGGAGCGTCTTTTGCATTTAGTTTTCACTTTTATTTTATGCACCATGATGGTATGAGATAGTCCTTGGTTGATTTATAGAATGCTCTTTGCACTTCACTTATATCTTTTGAGTATGGCTTTATAGAATGCTTCATGTGCTTCGCTTATATCATTTGAAGTTTGGATTGCCTGTTTCTGTTCACATAGAAAGCCACCATTTGTAGAATGCTCTTCTGCTTCACTTATATTTGTTAGAGCGTGGTCATATCTTTTGTAGAAAGAATTAAAATCTCCTGCTTCACTTATATCCTTTGTTAGAGAGTTGACAGGAATTGGTCATTCACATGTTTGATTCCTTGCAATAGTTTTGCAATATAAAGGTGGTGATATTAGAGTCGTGCTAGTTGAGTAATTGTGAAATTTAGAAATACTTGTGTTGAGGTTTGCAAGTCCTGTAGCATGCACGTATGGTGAACCGTTATGTAACGAAGTTGGATCATGAGGTATTTATTGATTGTATTCCTTATGAGTGGCGGTCGGGGACGAGCGATGGTCTTTTCCTACCAATCTCTCCCCCTAGGGGCATAAGTAGTAGTACTTTGCTTAGAGGGCTAATAAACTTTTGCAATAAGTATATGAGTTCTTTATGACTAATGTGAGTCCATGGATTATACGCACTCTCACCCTTCCATCATTGCTAGCCTCTTCGGTACTGTGCATTGCCCTTTCTCACCTCGAGAGTTGGTGGAAACTTTGCCGGTGCATCCAAACCCTGTGATACGATATGCTCTATCACACATAAACCTCCTTATATCTTTTTCAAAACAGCCACGATACCTACCTATCATGGCATTTCCATAGCCATTCCGAGATATATTGCCATGCAACTTCTATAACCATCATATACATGACTTGAGCATTTATTGTCATATTTGCTTTGCATGATCATAAGATAGCTAGCATGATGTTTTCATGGCTTGTCCGTTTTTTGATGTCATTGCTACGCTAGATCATTGCACATACCGGTACACCGCCAGAAGCATCCATATAGAGTCATATCTTTGTTCTAGTATCGAGTTGTAATACTGAGTTGTAAGTAAATAAAAGTGTGATGATCATCATTATTAGAGCATTGCCCCAGTGAGGAAAGGATGATGGAGACTATGATTCCCCCACAAGTCAGGATGAGCCTCCGGACGAAAATAAAGAGAAAGGCCAAAAAAGGAAGGCCCAAAAAAAGAAAAAATGAGAGAAAAAGAGAGAAGGCACAATATTACTATCCTTTTACCAAACTTGTGCTTCAGAGTAGCACCACCTTCCTCATATAGAGAGTCTCTTGAGTTATCACTTCCATATACTAGTGGGAATTTTCATTATAGAACTTGGCTTGTATATTCTGATGATGGGCTTCCTCAAATGCCCGAGGTCTTCATGATCAAGCAAGTTGGATGCACACCCACTTAGTTTCCAGTTTGAGTTTTCATACACATATAGCTCTAGTGCATCTGTTGCATGGAAATCCCTACTCCTCGCATTGACATCAATTGATGGGCATCTCCATAGCCCGTTGATTAGCCGCGTCGATGTGAGACTTTATTCCTTTTTGTCTTCTCCACACAACCTCCATCATCATATTCTATTCCACCCATAGTGCTATGTCCATGGCTTGCGCTCATGTATTGCATGAGGGTTGAAAAGGTTGAAGCGCGTTAAAAAGTATGAACCAATTGCTCGGCTTGTCATCAGGGTTGTGCATGATTTGAATGCTTTGTGTGGTGAAGATGGAGCATAGCCAGACTATATGATTTTGTAGGGATGAGCTTTCTTTGGCTATGTTATTTTGATAAGACATAATTGCTTGGTTAGTATGCTTGAAGTATTATTGTCTTAATGTCAAATGATAGACTATTGCTTTGAATCACTCGTGTCTTAATATTCATGCCATGATTAGATTACATGATCAAGATTATGCTAGGTAGCATTCCACATAAAAAAATATTTTTTATCATTTACCTACTCGAGCACGAGTAGGAATTAAGCTTGGGGATGCTAATACGTCTCCGTCGTATCTATAATTTTTTATTGTTCCATGCCAATATTATACAACTTTCATATATTTGTGGCAACTTTTTATACTGTTTTTTGGGACTAACATATTAATACAGTGCCCAGTGCCAGTTCCTGTTTGTTGCATGTTCTTTGTTTCATAGTAAATCCATATCAAACGGAGTCCAAATGGGATAAAAACTAACGGAGATTTTTTTGGGAATATATGTGATTTTTTGGAAGAAGAATCAACGCAAGATGATGCCCGAGGGGGCCACCAGGCAGGGGGCGCGCCCCAAGGGGTCAGGCATGCCCTGGGCCCTCGTGGACACCTTGTAAGGCGGTTGATTCCCTTCTTTCGCCGCAAGAAATCTAATATCCGTATAGAGATCGTGTTAAAATTTCAGCCCAATCGGAGTTACGGATCTCCGGGAATATAAGAAACGGTGAAAGGGCAGAATCCCAGAACGCAGAAACAGAGAGAGCCAGAGAGACAGATCCAATCTCGGAGGGGTTCTCACACCTCCCATGCCGTGGAGGCCATGGACCAGAGGGGAAACCCTTCTCCCATCTAGGGAGAAGGTCAAGTAAGAAGAAGAAGGGGGGATCTCTCCCCCTCTCTCCCGGTGGTGCAGGAACGCCACCGGGGCCATCATCATGTGACGGCGATCTACACCAACACCTCCATCATCTTCACCAATATATCCATCACCTTCCCCCATCTATCTACAGCGGTCCACTCTCCCGCAACCCGCTGTACCCTCTACTTGAACATGGTGCTTTATGCTTCATATTATTATCCAATGATGTGTTGCCATCCTATGATGTCTGAGTAGATTTTCGTTGTCCTATCGGTGGTTGATGAATTGCTATGATTGATTTAATTTTCTTGTGGTTATGTTGATGTCCTTTGGTGCCCATTATATGAGCGCGCGCGTGGATCACAACATAGGGTTTGTTCTATGTTGATAGGACTATTTATTGGAGGGCAAGAGTGACAGAAACTTCAACCTAGCATAGAAATTGATGCATACGGGATTGAAGGGGGACCAATATATATTAATTCTATGGTTGGGTTATACCTTGATGAACGTTAGTAGTTGCGGATGCTTGCTAATAGTTCCAATCATAAGTGCATAGAATTCCAAGTCAGGGATGACATGCTAATAACCCACAAGTATAGGGGATCGCAGCAGTTTTCGAGGGTAAAGTATTCAACCCAAATTTATTGATTCGACACAAGGGGAGCCAAAGAATATTCTCAAGTATTAGCAGTTGAGTTGTTAATTCAACCACACCTGGAAACTTAATATCTGCAGCAAAGTGTTTAGTAGCAAAGTAATATGATTGTAGTGCTAACGGTAGCAGAAGTAATATTTTGGGGTGTTTTATAGTGATTGGAACAATAGAAACGGAAAGCAAATAAGCGAAGAACAATATATGCAAAAGCTCATAGGCATTGGATCGGTGATGGAGAATTATGCCGGATGTGATCGATCATTTAACAGTCATAACCTAGGGTGACATGGAACTAGCTCCAATTCATCAATGTAATGTGGGCATGTATTCCGAATATAGTCATATGTGCTTATGGAAAAGAACTTGCATGACATCTTTTGTCCTACCCTCCCATGGCTGCGGGGTCCTATTGGAAACTAAGGGATATTAAGGCCTCCTTTTAATAGAGTACCGGACCAAATCATTAACACAAAGTGAATACATGAACTCCTCAAACTATGGTCATCACCGGTAAGTATCTCGGTTATTGTCACTTCGGTGTTAACGGATCATAACACATATTAGGTGACTATGGACTTGCAAGATAGGATCAAGAACTCTCATATATTGATGAAAACATAATAGGTTCAGATCTGAAATCATGGCACTCGGGCCCTAGCGATAAGAATTAAGCATAGCAAAGTCATAGAAACATCAATCTCAGAACATAGTGGATACTAGGGATCAAACCCTAACAAAACTAACTCGATTACATGATAAATATCATCCAACCAATCACCGTCCAACAAGCCTACGATGGAATTACTCATGCACGACGGTGATCATCATGAAATTGATGATGGAGGAAGGTTGATGATGACGATGGCGATGGATTCCCCTCTCCGGAGCCCCGAACGGACTCCAGATCATCCCTCCCGAGAGAGTTTAGGGCTTGGCGGCGGCTTCGTATCGTAAAACGCGATGATTCCTTCTCTTTGATTTTTTTCTCCCCGAAAGTTAATATATGGAGTCAAGGTTGAGGTCGGTGGAGTGTCAGGGGGCCCACGAGGTAGGGGGCGCGCCCAGGGGGCAGACGCACACCCACCCTCATGGATAGGTGGAGCCCCCCTATCGTAGATCTTTCTTCCAGTATTTTTTATATATTCCAAAATAATTCTCCGTTCATTTTCAGGTCATTCCGAGAACTTTATTTTCTGTACAAAAATAACACCATGACAATTCTGCTGAAAATAGCGTCAGTCCGGGTTAGTTCCATTCAAATTATGCAAGTTAGAGTCCAAAACAAGGGCAAACGTTTTTGGAAAAGTAGATACGACAGAGACGTATCAACTCCCCCAAGCTTAAACCTTTGCTTGTCCACAAGAAATTCAGTTGATAAACTAAAAGTGATAAAGAAAAACTTTTACAAACTCTGTTTGCTCTTGTTGTTGTAAATATGTAAAGCCAGCATTCAAGTTTTCAGCAAAGATTATGAACTAACCATATTCAGAATAACACTTAGGTCTCATGTTTACTCATATCAATGTCATAATCAACTAGCGAGCAATAATAATAAATCTCGGATGACAACACTTTCTCAAAATAATCATGATATGATATGACAATATGGTATCTCGCTAGCCCTTTCTGAGACTGCAAAACATAAATGCAGAGCACCTTTAAAGATCAAGGACTGACTAGACATTGTAATTCATGGTAAAAGAGATCCAGTCAAGTCATACTCAATGTAAACTAATAGTAATGGATGCAAAGGACAACGGTGCTCTCCAACTGGTGCTTTTTAATAAGAGGATGATGACTCAACATAAAAGTAAATGGATAGGCCCTTCACAGAGGGAAGCAGGGATTTGTAGAGGTGCTCGAGCTCAGTTTTGAAATAGATATGAATAATATTCTGAGCGTTATACTTTCATTGTCAACATAACATCCGAGATATCTCGATATCTTCCATGCTACACACATTATAGGTGGTTCCCGAACAGAATGGTAAAGTTTATACTCCCCCTCCACCAGCAAGCATCAATCCATGGCTTGCTTGAAACAACAAATGCCTCAAACTAACAAGAGTCCGGGGGAGTTTTGTTTGCAGTTATTTTGATTTGATTTGCATAAAGCATGGGACTAGGCATCCCGGTGACCAGACATTTTCTCGTGAGTGAGGAGAGGAGTCCACTCCTCTTGAGAATAACCCGCCTAGCATGGAAGATACAGACAACCCTAGTTGATACATGAGCTATTCGCGCATACAAAACAGAATGTTTATTTGAAGGTTTAGAGTTTGTCACATACAAATTTACTTGGGACGACAGGTAGATACCGTATATAGGTAGGTATGGTGGACTCATTTGGAACAACTTTGGGGTTTATGGATGTCGGGGGTTGGGTGCGACATATGCCAAGGGATGGCTTATCATGGTGGGAGCGAGTAGAACGTCACTAGTGCCCGGAAGCTCCTTGAGTTGTATGCTAGAGGTAGGAGAAGGCGGGGCTAGCTCTCTCCTTCCTCTATGATCTGGTCTAGTTCTAACAGGTTGGGAACCCTTTGCATGGGTGCCCTGGGGGTTTATATAGGCCTACCCCCAGGGGTACAATGGTAATCCGGCCGGGCGTAGGGCCCGACTGTCAGTCTCTTCGGCCACCGGCTTCTTCGTCGACTGCTGGGTCCCGCCGCTTGGTTGGCCCCGCCGACTTGTTGGGTACGGGGCCGACAGGCCGTCCCCGCCGCTCTTGGGTCTTATCGGCAGCTAATCACTGTTGCCGCTTCTCTAATGACGCAGGCTTGGTCAGGGGGTCGTGGCTACAGCTCTGCCGCCTGGCGGGCGACTACTGTAGCCACTCTGCGTCTCGTCTGGTTAATGGCGAGTGGGTCCCGAGGAAGGGGCGGGCCGACTCCTAGGGGCCGACCTCCCTCGAGTCCGATAGGTGGGATCGTCGTCGTCTTTCGGGCTCTCGCTTCCTGGTGGGGCCCGTCGTGCTTGGGCCGTACCGACAGACCGCCGTGGGAGCAGGACTCCGCCTGCTTGTGATGATGTCAGGGATGGCATTGGAACAGTGCTGCACCGGGCGGATATCTCCGCCGTACGGCGGACTATGACCATGCCAGTCCCTGGAAAGGGGGTGGGGATGGTCTACAATGTTGCCATTCCCTGTCCCGTCCCCCTTGATGAGGGTACGGGCTTCGCTGGTGTCGTGGGCCGACTCCTCGGGGCCGACTTCTCTAGGAGCCGCCAAGTAGGAGTCGGCTCATCTTGGCCTTGCCTCTAGGACTCAGCCGTATACTGGCAGCCAGTTGTTCCTCCAGCCGGCCCCCAGAAGATGGCTCTTCACCTTGGCATCTTGAGGGGCGCAGTCTGCCCCGATGTCTTGAAAGGTTCTGGGTCTTGGGTTAGCCTACCCGTGGCTCATTACTCCGACAATAGTCCCCGAAGCTGGTGAGGCGCCGTGGATGATCAGCCGAGGAGCCTCAGCAGTTTCTTTCTCCAAACACTTGAGGCGGAACCTTGTTCGACTTCTGCCGGGCCGACTGGTAGGAGTCGGACTCGCCAATCTGACTAGTCCAAAATTTTCGAATGCCTCGGCAGGATCAAAGTGGCGTGCTAGCTAGGCTTCTAGGCCGCCACCCGCTGGGCCTGTCACGTGGCGACGAGCGGTCGGGCCAGTCTGCCCACCCACGCATGCGACGGGACGTGCGTGCAGGCGGGGCCCGCCACTTCCACGCCTCAGCACGCGAGCGGATCCGCCGCGGCCGCGGTGGGCGGTTGAGGTTCCCGCGGAGTTACCGCGCGCAATAACTTGTGCGATAAATCGTGGGGCATGGGGTAGTGGGCGCAGTAAATCCCACGACCGCCCCCTTGACTTCACAGCCCATAGGCCTATAAGTAGGTGGAGGAGGGGGAGCGGCAGAGCACACGCGCGTCCCCTCCTCACCGCTTCCTCTTTATTCTTCCTCTCGCCGCTGCGCCCCAAGCTAGGCTGAGCATCGCGGTGATTCATTCCCGATGATCTCCTCCTCCACCGGCACGCCCCCCGCCGTGCGCTCCGGAGCATGGGATGGCTCCGAAGTTCACGACGACCACGTCGATTTCCTCCGCAAGACGTGGCGGCTGCCCGTCAAAGATTTTGTGAGGGTCCACCTTGCACCGAGGAGGGAAATTTCGCCGGCGCCGGAGGAGGGCGAGCGGGTCGTCTTCCGCTCGCACTGCCTGCGCGGACTTGGCTTGCCCATGAGCGGTTTCTTCCGCTCCTTCATCGAATTCTACGGTCTCCAGCCGCACGACCTCACCCCAACACGGTGGTGCTGCTGTCCGCCTTCGTCACCTTGTGCGAAGGCTTCCTCGGCGTCCTCCCCACCATCGAGCTCTGGGGGGAGTTCTTCTACTCCAAGCTCGGCACCCACGTCGTAGGCGTGCCAGCCCAGTGCGGCGCGTTCATTGCGGTGCGGAGGTCAGGGGCCAACAACCAGTTTCCCCCCATCACGCTGATAAAGTCGGTGAAGATGTGCCAGCGGTCGTACTTCTACATGAAGAGTGTCTCCGCGAAGGGCGACTGGGTCAACTTGCCGGCTTACGCAGCCGGCCGACCAACTGGAAGGCAGCCCAACTGGTCGTACCGGGCCAGGACGCTGACGCCTGTTGGAGCTGCCGCTATCGCGCGACTCCGAGTGTTCACACAATCGGAGAGCCTGACCGGGCCCGACTTGCTCTCCGCCTTCGTGGCGCGCCGAGTGCTCCCGCTCCAGAGCCGCCCTCACATGGTGAACTACCTTGCGAACTGTGAGCTTACGGGAGAGTGGCGGTTCGGCAAGGAGCCGTAATCGCGAGCCAATCCCCCGCCTCTTGTAAGTTGGTTTTTCTTTCTTTTTCTCTAATTCTTTGTTTGCCGAGTCCGTCTTGTCCAGCCTGACCAATCGACCTTTGAACAGAGCCCCCTCCTCCAGCCAGCAGCCAGCATTGCAGGGCCGAACCACAAGTTCCTCCCCGACCGGGCGGGGAGCGATGTTGACGACCCCGACTTGGGGGCGGCGGCCTTGGAGGACGACGCCGAGGGAGGAGGCGGCGAAGCAGGCGGCCCAAGGCTCGGAGCCAGCTTTGAGGATTGGCCTGGTGATGATGTGGGGGAAGTCGCCCCAAGCCAGCAGCCAGGAGCCGGCCAGCCAGGCGCGAGCTCTTCTGCCGTGCCGGACACCCAAGGCACCGCAAAGAAATGTAGGGCCATGCCGAGCCTGTTCGGCAGTCGACCAAAGAAGCCCAAGGGCTCGGCCGCGGCAACCAAGCGGGACAAAGTGGCCGCGAAGGCAAACCACTTCCGCAAGGAGGTGAAGACGCCACAGTTGGTTTCTGCATAAGTACTACCTTCCTTTGCGCCTTCAATTTTTCTTCGTTTGACCTTGTCTAAGTTTCTTTGTTTGTTTCCCTTGGTCTAGGGCTCCCCTCTCTCTTGAGAAGACGGCTGGCGCCTCCATCGTGGGTTCAGCGGAGACTTCCGCCACCACCCGTCGGATTGATCCGGGAGCCGACCTCCAGGAGGCGACAGAGTGGAACGCACGTGAGGCGCGCGAGGAGCGGGAAGCTGCCCGCCTGAAGAAGGCGGAAGCTGACAAGGTGGAGGCCGCCGCCATGAAGAAGCTGGCGGAAGCCGAGGCCGCCGACGCGGAGAAGAAGCATGCTGAAGAAGTCGCACACCGCCAGTCGGCGGTGTTCGTCGTCCCTCTAAACTCTGCGCCGCCGCCACCAGAGTTCAAGGAGTAGACTGGGGAAGTCGACGATGAGAACCCGATCATGGAGGGGGACGGCGGCAACACCACCATGCCGGACATGATCGTGCCCCCACCGCCGCCGTCCGGGAGCGCGCCAGGCGGGCAGCCGGCGGACGCGCCGGTGCCGCCAACTGAAGACGAGGTGGCGACGGGCTTGGCTATCAAGGTCGGCACACCGACGCACCGCCGTGTTGCGAAGGCGGCCTCGGTGCCATGCCCGCTGGAGACTGACGCCGCGAGCTGCTCGATCCCCGACACCGAGGCGACGAGCGCCGCGCCCACTGGGTGGGTGCGGGGAGGCGGGGCGGGCCCGTTGAACCGGGCGCTTTTGGACGTCCAAGCCAAGATCCTAGCCGAGGGCGAAGCCATCAGGAACTACAACAAGGCGCATCTGGCGTAGCGAGAGGCCATCCGGTTACACTTCTTGCTTCTTTGCTTTCATTCTTGTACTTCTTCGTGGGTGCACGCTGGCGCACCCACTGGGTGTATTCCTCGACTTTCGGGCCAGCTGCTAAGCAGGCGGCTCGGAACTCAAATTGGTGAGCTCCGAGTACTAAATATATTTGCATGTAGGATTATCATAACCTCCGTGCGGCCGCCTTCAACTCGAAGGTCCTGTAGTCGGATCAACGTGCTGCTGACTTGTCGGAGAGCCATAGTAAGTCTCCTTGTTCCTCTGCGGGGGCGCGCTGGCGCACCCGCGGGCTGTAGTCCCTGAGATTCGGGCCGACTGCTGAGCAGTCGGGCCGGATCTTCCTGGCGACTTCATCTTTCTTTGCTGACTGATGTCGTCTCTTTCTTTTTCACTTTGGCATAAGCCAATGTTGTTCTTCAACGGAAACTGGGCGAAGCCAACGCCGCGCTTCGTGCCAAGGAAGTGGACTGCGGCAAGCTGGCTGAAGAGCGCGACCGCCTCGTCACACAGCTGGCAGAACAGAAGGAGCTCCTCAAGAAGGCCCAGGAGGAGGCGGAGGCTAGGGAGACCAGACTCCTCGCCGAGTTTGCAATCGAGCGCTCTGCCTGGACTGACAAGGAGATGGAGCTGACTTCTGGCTTTCACGCGATCGAGGACATAGTCGATTGTGAGTTTCCCTTTCTTTCCTTCTTTGAATTGTCGGCTTGTTGGTTGAGCCGGCTTCTTGTTTTAACTTTGGCTTTCTGCTTTCTGTTTTGGTAGACTTCTTCCCAGACCACTCGAATGCCGCCAACTAGGCCATCGAAGTTGACCGCGAAGGACGGAGAGTGGACGGTGCGCAGATCGCTTCCAACACCCACCGGACCCTTAACGAGCAGATCCTGAGCATCGAGGCCCACCGGATGCGGCGCCGGCTTCAGCGTGTCGGCGCCTAGGCGGTTGTCGCCCTATGGCCCGACATGCCGGCACCGTGCACCCCAGTCGGACTGCCGACTGGCTGGAGGTGTCGGCCGGCCGTCTTGAGGCCTGGAAGAGCTCCTCGGCCCGGGCTAGAGTGCGCCGGGCCTTGGAGTTTGTCAAGGCGTTGTACCCTGGGCTGAGTCTGGCCCATCTAGCCACGTTCCGACTGGAGGCTCAGGAGGAGTTGGCGGGTGTGGAGGATGAACTTGTCAAGCGTGCGGCGTCGATCGCTGAGTACACCGATACCAACGTCTTCATCCCGGAGCGGGTTGAAGACGGCACCGAGGTGCCGCCGGAATGATTCGGGCTGAACCCGGAAGACGGCAAAGACTCGGCGGAGGTGATTGACTCCATGTCAGGACCGGATTTTCGGGATATAAATTTCCCCGAAAATGGCCCTTGTGCTCACCAGCCCCAGGATTACTGTTAGCTGATGAGGCACCAACTTGATACGGAAATTCCAAGCAAAGTACATAATATGTAGTACAAGACCATTCTGGCCTATGGGTACAACAAAAAGGTTTCTAGTGGTTGGTGGCGGAAGCGGTTTGTGGATCATCAGTGTCTATGGGACTCCATTTCCCACAAGAACAGCTAACCAGGATAACTCCTATCTTCACGAGGCTCCAATCACCATTGCGTAGGTCCCGGGGCTGTCATCACAACGCTCCTCTCCACGCAAGAAATCTAGCCAAGACAATAGCCAGGGACAAGCCAGTGAGTACTTTGAATGTACTCGCAAACATTAAGAACACAGGTATAATATAGCCACTGATAATCATGTTTTGAAATATTCTATGATCACTTCGTCAGTTAAGAAATAAGGTTCATGATGCACGCAAGCAGATCATTCAAATAAAACATGAGTAAACAATCCAGGAGTAGAAATGAAAAGCACCGATCAAGTGTCTGAAGCGACGCCTCGAAAGGATAATAATATGAAGCATGCCGCAGTCGGGCATCTGAGCGACACCACATAAAGGGCTTATAATAAAAGGAATAACAAGCATGCCACAGTCGGGCGTCTGTGCGACACCACATAAAGGGCTTATAAATAAAAGGAATAACAAGCATGCCACAGTCGGGCGTCTAAGCGACACCACATAAAGGGCTTATAAATAAATGAAATAATGAGCCTGCCACAATCGGGCGTCTGTGCGACACCACATAAAGGGCTTATATAAAAATAATCACAGTGAATATCCAGGAGGTAGAACCGTCCTAGTGATACTCATTAATTTCAAATAATACAATTGATTAGTCCACAATAATAATAATCATAATCATCATATGTCAAAGGTCATAATCAATGTTCTGGTTTAGTAGTTTTTCCTACGAAGACCGACACTAAGACCGACAATTTACCCATCCCAGACTGTAGTCCTTAACCATGGACACGGCTATTCGAATAGGTATAATATCTCTGAAGAGGGTGTACTCTTTACCCACTAGCAATGGATTCCTTTAGTACATCGGGAGTAATTCCGTCTACGGTCTTTCATTTGAAAACACACCTGACCGCACACACCAGCTTAACTTACCAGTGTCTGGAATCACCCACGACACTTGTCAAGCGAAACTCTAAGTGGGGAGGCTACAACCTCGCTTAGCATGGGATCAAACTTATATCGCGCGCTCTAAGGGGAGCCCATCTCTCGGTCCCAACCAGAAACACCCATGCCCACGGACCAGGTGGCATGCCTACCGGATGCAGCCGGTATCTTCCACCATGGCCTCTCTGTATGGTGTGTGCTAGGACAGGGGTTGACAACTTACTGAACCGTACCCTACCTACGGCAGGGACAAGTGGCAGCACGAAATAAGTATGGGGGTTACTGGAACAAGACTCGATCTACGACCGACTCAGGAGGTTTAAGTATTCCTGCATGGTTAGCTCAAGAATTATATTTCACATCCATCGGACAGAACCACCACTCATCATACCTCCCCATGCCCCACCGGTCATAACCGTCTCGACGAGGGACAAGCTCGTGTCTACCCAAGACAGAGACTTTCCCGGATCCTCCCCGGTAGGTATGAGAGGCATATGAGGGGGATTTCTATCACAAACATATCAAATGCCAACAACATGAAGTCAGTAATATGCACTATGATTATGATTGTATCATCGCATAGCATAACGAAATCTCCGAGACAAGATGGGGTTGCAACCGTATCAACAATGCAAGACAATATCATGCCAGGGTTCAGAATGCTTGCCTTCCAGGTGTGGAGAGGTGAGGTGCCCTCCAAAACTTTTGCAAGTTATAATCTCCCCTCCAAATTCCTATTTAAAAGAAATATTCAAATAATGCATACTTTAAAAACGGTACAAAAAGTTGTCCTAATTATTTTTGAAATAAATCTTAAAATAAACTAGGTGAAATTTTAGAGAGGTAGGAAAAAGAATCAATCCATTTGGAGTTTTATTTAAAAAGATATAGCCAGTCAAAGCTACAGTCAAACTCTGTTTTTTTTAATCAAACAGAAAAAGAAAACGTTTCAAATACGAACGGCGGCTCCTCGAGGGCATCCGAGGGCAGGGATGGATCCGCCAGCCCAAGGCGGTCCTCCCAGTGGTCGATTGGCCGACGGGGACGGAGGGAGTCGCCGGCGGCGAGCTCCGTGGCGGAGGATGCTTCGGGTGAATTTGGGGTTCTGGGCTGCGGTGGTTCTGGGTCGCGTTTGAGGGGTTGGGCAGCTCCGCGAGGTCGAGGGAAGAAGGATGGAAGCACGGGAGGGGTTTGGGGGCCTCGGTCTTGGCCGGATTTCACCGGAGCGTGGCGGCGGCCGAATCCATCGGAGGTGAGGAAGACGACCTCCTCCCGTCGTTCTCTGGCTTTGGGGGGCTCTAGAGAGGTGGTATGAGGTTGCTTGAGGGCCTGGACAAGCTCGGGGGCTCCTTATATAGCATAGCCATGTCGGTTCGCGGTGGCCGTTGATAGGATCGCCAGCGACCGCCATTCTGTAGCAGCAGGGGGACGTGGCGACGATGAGCGCTTGCGGATAAGCTTGAGGTGCTTCAGGGGTTAGCTGGCGAGCGAGGGTAGCTCGGGCGGCGCCGTCCGCGGCAGAGGCTGCTGTGGCCAGCCGCTAGCTGCCGTGGCCGACCTGACGGCGGCGATGTAGGGCTCTAGGTGCTGGCTTGGAGGGTTCCGATGTGTGGACGAGGGCGAGCATGGCTCTGCAAGTGAGCAAGGGCCAGGGGCGCGACGCGGTGGCTCGGGCGCACGCACGTGCAAAACGCATGCTCTGGGTGCGCCCAGCGCACGCACGCTATGTGTTCGATGCAATGTCAGGGCGTGCTAGAGGTCTTGGGTGAGGTTGGGATTTAACAGATCTAGGTTAGTGTCATAGAGGGGCTTAGTGGACATGTTAGTTTGTCCAGAGGTGCAAGGTCACGGTGCAAAGACAAAAATCATGTCAAAGCTGTCCATGCATTCAAGGTGTTTGACAGAATGCCAATAGCATCTAGGCAACTCTTGGGGTGGCCCAAATCTCCAGATCATAGTCTCTTTGGATGTAGGAGAGGATGGCAAGGTGGTTTGGTCAAATCTAGAAACTTGCTAGTGCAAGTTTTGCAAAACTTTAGTTCTGGACAGAAGGTAAATGTCATTGTTTCATTAACCAAAAATGCTCCAAAGAGTCCAACCTCCTGGACTTAAGGGTTTTGTGGGATTGTTTATAAGCAGGAGAAAAGCACATGGTCACTAGAGCAAAAATAATTAGGGTTGCAGTAGAAAATGCCAAGCTGGGCCAGATTGAAGATGAGGATGATTCACTCAAAATTTTCAAAGAACATCACTGGGTTTTTGCATAAAGTTGAATTATAAGCATCTACTGACCTCTCCAATTTTTGGTGGACATATTAATGAAGTATTTAAATAGGTGGTAGTGCAAAATTGTCAGCTGGACCAGATTTGAAAACTTGGGGTAGAGCTCAAAATATCCAATAAGTGAAATATATTTTTGCATAAAAGTAATTAGAAAACATCACATGACATCCCCAAATTTTGGTTGAAATTTTAAATAAACTTATAAAAGGGTTGTAGTTCAAATGGGACCCTAAAACCATGGGAAACCATTTTTAAAGAAATAAACATCAGGGGAGAATAATAATATAATTAAATCCATTGATAAAGGAAATGTTTTTTTTCTAGAGAGGGTTCATAAGTCCAACAACACATTTGTAAAGTTTCCACTTGGTAGAAACTCCACAATATCAAAGAAAAGAATGGTTCTGAAATCAAAGGAAATCCAGAAAATGAAAAATTTAATTACCTGGCAAACTTTTTAATAAACAAAACATGTTCAAATTTTTGGGGTGTTACAACACTACCCCCTTAAGAAAAATCTCATCCTCGAGATTTGCTAAAAGCTGTTTTAGGAAAATATATGCAATAAAATGTGGCAACAGTGAGAGGGCAATAAGTGGTGTAAAACCACAGTGTGGAACACTGGCTCTGCGTGGAAAAATCCACGGTTAGGGGAAAACGAGAGATTTCTACATTGGATACAGTAAATTTAGAATAGATTCTAAATTCTAAAATACGTTGGTCGCACCCGAGAGCACAGTGCTCTCTCTGGCTGACAGGTGGACCCGGGGTCCACTGTCAGTCTCTTCTTCTTCCTCTGGTTCTCTCTTCTTCCTCTCCCCCGCGCGCTTTCCCGCACTTTCTCCACCGGTGACATCTAGCGCGTAGGGCATCTAGGCCGTACTGCGGTAGTGCGCGGCGTGCTAGCTGCCGGTGTAGCCTGCACTCACCTCGCGGGCTAGCGTGCTGTCGGCACTGCTCGCGGATTCGCTTCCGAACACCGGCGATCGGGCGACGAGCGGCGTTGGTGGACTTTGCCCACCGTACACCGATCTCGAGCTATAAAACGGTCGAGGTGTTCCTCTCTTCTTCCTCACACCTGGCGACGCTTCTCCTTCTCCTTCTTTGTCCTCCATCTCCGTTTACAGAAGCTCGAGGCGGGGATCTAATGGCCGGGGCAGTGCCGGACTGGTACGTGATCCTGGTGTGCGGAGGGCTGGCGGCATTGCTGGGGCTCTCCGTGCTCCTGTGCGCGATGATCCTTGATGATCATCGCGATGCTGCCGCTCGAGTGTTGGCTCTCCGCGGTGGCGGTGATCACGAGGATTAGGGTGGTGTCGGGTGCTAACTGTTGTCGGTGCGCTGGGGGTAACTTGTACCGAGATGATTATCCACTAATCTCTCCTTCAGAGACTTTGGTGTGTTAGGGAGGTTATTAGTTAGATGCAACACGGTTACGTGGTTTGCAATTAGTGCAAGTGTTCGAGCGGTTAAGGTTGTGAGTCTGCTGCCGTGGTGCTGCGTGAATAAAATCTTTGTCGTGAGAAGATATATGCTGTAGCAGCTCACGGAGAAGAAATCTCACTCCGGGATTTTTCGCGAGTGAAAATTAGTTAATCAAGAACTAATGGCAGTAAAAACTACTCACAATAACTGAAAGCAAATATTTATCTCATCGCACAAGATTTAGAATAACACGCATAAGTTACAACACTTAACTAAATGCGGGAATAAAAGAACATAGCAGTGACGTCTACAATGAAAATGGCAACTGAAAGGGGTCCCGAGAAAACGTCTCTGGTACTGGGGCGCACTCTTCTTCTATCGGGGGAAGCGGATTGACCAGTCGATGAATGCGTCTCTCCTGGTCGGGCGTCAGTGGTCTGCCGATGGCGATCTGAGGATTTAAATCGGCAAGGCTCTGGAGATAACCCATTACTCGCTAGGTCAAACACTCTTGAGCGATGACATACTGGACAAGGTTGGCCAGTAATGGGTCCCTCTCAATTCGTCCACCGGGAAAAGATGTTACTACTCCGGGTGCTGCTCGACTCGGGAAGTAGTAATACCCTCGTTCACTGGCATAAGGCACCGCAAATCGAAGGCGAACAACTGCTTCATGTGTAGCCGCTTCTATGGCCATCTGTGGAGTCAGCATAGATTTCCCCAAGAAGGAGACTTCCGTTGGGTCTTGGTTTGAGTTTACGGGAGGGATGTGCACTACTGCCCAATAATTTGAGGTGGATGAGTGATTCTCAATTTGAGCAGATCGTACTGGGGTGGCTGGGTAGAACCCATGGTACAGCAGGTAAAGTCCCACAATATTTTAACAAAACTACCCGGGGTTTCATCTGGGGTTCTCAGATAAATGCTAGGGCTCGGCATGGCAAGAAATGGTTGTGAAGGTGGTGCACAAGGTGAGGGGTACTTGGCAAGGTCACGAGGTGGCCTTTTATATAGCAACTGGGCTGGGTTATTTACCGCGGTGAGGGGCAACTGGTCTGTCGGTTCTGCTCTATGGGGTCGGGGTCAATGCCACAGATACACACATCTCACAAAAGCGACGCTTTACTATGGGTGTCATCAGGGTTGGTTTTAAGTAGCTATGCCCGGTATTAAAAATGCAGCCGTACACAAACACACTCATGCATGGCTACAATTTAATATAGGGGCGCACCAGCAAACAACGTTGTGGCGATACAAGATCACACAATTACAGGGTGTGGACATACTGAGACTCGGTACTATTCGAGTGACTTAGTCCACCTCGTTTATACCTAGGCGGGCGTGCCTTGTGGACGCCGTGGTTTCTCCACGGGTTTCACCGTCGGAGTTAGCTGGAGGGGGTTGAGGTGCTGCAAGGTCGGGGTAGCGATGATGACCATTACGGGGGTTGTTGGCCACAATCCCGCTGGAGTGTGTTCCCAAAAGGCGACGAAGCACTTCTGGGTACATCAACGCATTATGGTCGATGGCTGGGGCAGACCTTAAGGACTCAATCGGTTGTCCGCACAGCACGACTGGGCTGTCGGCATTGGGCTCATCTTCTCTTCTTGCTGGGGCTTGGCGGATCAGTTATCCACGAGCTGCGGTCAGATCAAGGGTGATTTGATCGAACAGTTCCTCTAGTGCACTTACATAGCGCACCAGATGCAATAATGCAGGATCCGTCTCGTGATATCCGTTGACAACTTGGGGTGGTCTACCATACCCGTCACGGCTGGGGTAGTAGTAGAAGGAGCGACAGTTAACTCTGGGCGACAAGTGCCGGAGTTGAACTATAGCTTCTCGAGCAGCTAGTTGGATGGCTTGTGGCTCAAACAAAGTTGTCCTTCTGGTGAACCTGTAGGGGCGTTCTGGCGATAGACCCCTACCATAGATGTGCACAGTGGCCCAGAATTGACGGCTCTCACCGCTCATGGACCCTTGGTACACAATATATTCTGGGGGCTCTTCTAATGCAAAGGCACGGCGGGTGAGGTTTGCTAGCACGGTCACGAAGCCTCCAAGGTTGGTTGCTGTGGTCTCATTGTGAACAATGGGTCCTGGAATTTTAGCTTGGTTTGGGGTAGAGGCTGTGTTGTGCTGGGTTGAGGCTAGCGTGCGCTTTTTATAGAAAAAGGGGACGGAGTCTACCTTCGCACGCTTGCGAATGAGACAATTTAGGTGTCGGTCACTGCCGCGTGATCGACAGGCTAGGTTGATAGGTTGGGCACCGACTGCCAAAAGGTGTCGGGTCAATGTGTGGTTATCTTACACGAGAAGCTTGGCCGGGGTTAGGTTAAGGTCTGGTGGGTTGGTTTACCTAGGTTTTTCGACCTGGCTAGGATAGGATTAGCCAATGGTCAGCCTGGCTCTGATAGCAAGTTTGTCAGGACCGGATTTTCCGGATATAAATTTCCGAGAAAATGGCCCTTGTGCTCACCAGCCCCAGGATTACTGTTAGCTGATGAGGCACCAACTTGATACAGAAATTCCAAGCAAACTACATAATATGTAGTACAAGACCATTCTGTCCCATGGGTACAACAAAAAGGTTTCTAGTGGTTGGTGGCGGAAGCAGTCTGCGGATCATCAGCATCTATGGGACTCCATTTCCCACAGGAACAGCTGACCAGGATAACTCCTATCTTCGCGAGGCTGCTATCACCATTGTGTAGGTCTCGGGACTGTCATCACAACGCTCCTCTCCATGCAAGAAATATGGCCAAGACAATAGCCAGGGACAAGCCAGTGAGTACTTTGAATGTACTCGCAAACATTAAGAACACAAGTATAATATAGCCACTGATAATCATGTTTTGAAATATTCTATGATCACTTCGTCAGTTAAGAAATAAGGTTCATGATGCACACAAGCAGGTCATTCAAATAAAACATGAGTAAACAATCCAGGAGTAAATGAAAAGCACCGATCGAGTGTCTGAAGCGACGCCTCGAATGGATAATTATATGAAGCATGCCGCAGTCGGGCGTCTGAGCGACACCACATAAAGGGCTTATAAATAAAAGGAATAACAAGCATGCCACAGTCGGGCGTCTGTGCGACAACACATAAAGGGCTTATAAATAAAAGGAATAACAAGCATGCCACAGTCGGGCGTCTAAGCGACACTACATAAAGGGCCTATAAATAAATGAAATAATGAGCATGCCACAGTCGAGCGTCTGTGCGACACCACATAAAGGGCTTATATAAATAATCACAGTGAATATCCAGGAGGTAGAACCGTCCCAGGGATACAAATTAATTTCAAATAATACAATTGATTAGTCCACAATAATAATAATCATAATCATCACATGTCAAATGTCATAATCAATGTTCTGGTTTAGTAGTTTTTCCTCCGAAGACCGACACTAAGATCGACACTTGACCCATCCCAGACTGTAGTCCTTAACCATGGACATGGCTATTCGAATAGGTATAATATCTCTGTAGAGGGTGTACTCTTTACCCACTAGCAACGGATTCCTTTAGTCCATCGGGACTAATTCCGTCTACGGTCTTTCATTCGAAAACAGACCTGACCGCACACACCAGCTTAACTTACCGGTGTCTAGAATCACCCACGACACCTGTCAAGCAAAACTCTAAGTGGGGAGGCTACAACCTCGCATAGCATGGGATCAAACTTATATCGCGCGCTCTAAGGGGTGCCCCCTCTCGGTCCCAACCGGAAACACCCATGCCGCCGGACCAGGTGGCATGCCTACCGGATGCAGCCGGTATCTTCCACCATGGCCTCTCTATACGGTGTGTGCTAGGATAGGGGTTGACAACTTACTGAACCGTACCTACCTATGGTAGGGACAAGTGGCAGCACGAAACAAGTATGGGAGTTACTGGAACAAGACTCGATATACGGCCAACTCAGGAGGTTTAAGCATTCCTACATGGTTAGCTCAAGAATTATATTTCACATCCATCGGACAGAACCACCACTCATCATACCTCCCCATGCCCCACTGGTCATAACTGTCTCGACGAGGGACAAGCTCGTGTCTACCCAAGACAGAGACTTACCCGGATCCTCCCCGGTAGGTATGAGAGGCATATGAGGGGTATCTCTATCACAAACATATCAAATGCCAACAGCATGAAGTCATCAATATGCACTATAATTATGATCGTATCATCGCATAGCATAATGAAATCTCCGAGACAAGATGGGGTTGCAACTGTATCAACAACGCAAGACAATATCATGCCAGGGTTCAGAATGCTTGCCTTCTAGGTGTGGATAGGTGAGGTGCCCTCCAAAACTTTTGCAAGTTATAATCTCCCCTCCAAATTCCTATTTAAAAGAAATATTCAAATAACGCATACTTTAAAAACAGTACAAAAGGTTGTCCTAATTATTATTGAAATAAGTCTTAAAATAAACTAGGTGAAATTTTAGAGAGGTAGGAAAAAGAATCAATCCATTTGGAGTTTTATTTAAAAAGATATAGCCAGTGAAAGCGTCAGTCAAACTCTGTTTTTTTAAATAAAACAGAAAAAGAAAACATTTCAAATACGAATACGCTCTCGGCAGAGAAAACGTACTTTAGGTTTTGCGCTTCCACTTAAAACACGTGGAGGTGGGGCTGGGTCACTGACAGTGGGTCCCTTGTGCCCACTGGTCAGGTTTGACCAGTCGTCCCCCGCCTTCGCTCTCCTTTGGCCGAATGGAGGCGGAGCTCCGGCGATCTTCGCCGGCGAACGGCGGCTCCTTGTGGGCATCCGAGGGCAGGGATGGATCCGCCAGCCCAAGGCGGTCCTCCCGGTGGTCGACTGGCCGGCGGGGACGGAGGGAGTCGCCGGCGGCGAGCTCCGTGGTGGGGGAAGCTTCGGGTGAATTTGGGGTTCTGGGTTGTGGTGGTTCTGGGTCGCGTTTGAGGGGTTGGGCAGCTCTGCGAGGTCGATGGGAGAAGGATGGAAGCACGGGAGGGGTTTGGGGGCCTCGGTCTTGGACGGATTTCACCGGAGCATGGCAGCGGCCGAATCCGTCGGAGGTGACGAAGACGACCTCCTCCCATCGTTCTCTGGCTATAGTGGGCTCTAGAGAGGTGGTATGAGGTTGCTTCAGGGCCTGGATGAGCTCGAGGGCTCCTTATATAGCGTTGCCATGTCGGTTTGCGGTGGCCGTGGATAGGATCGCTGGCGACCGCCATTCTGTAGCAGCAGGGGGACGTGGCGGCGACGAGCACTTGCGGATAAGCATGCAGATAAGCTTGAGCAGCTTTAGGGGGCAGCTGGCGAGCGAGGGTGGCTCGGGCGGCGGCGTCCGCGGCAGAGGCTGCTGTGGCCGGCCGCTAGCTGCCGTGGCTGACCTGACAGCAGCGCTGTAGGGCTCCAGGGGCTGGCTTGGAGGGTTCCAACGTGTGGACGAGGGCGAGCGTGGCTCTGTAGGCGATCAAGGGCCAGGGACGTGACGCGGCGGCTCGGGCGCACGCACGTGCAAAACACACGCTCTGGGCGTGCCAAGCGCACACTATGTGTTCGATTCAATGCCAGGGCGTGCTAGAGGTCTTGGGTGAGGTTGGGATTTAACAGATCTAGGTTAGAGTCATATAGGGGCTTAGTGGACATGTTAGTTTGTCCATAGGTGCAAGGTCACAGTGCAAAGACAAAAATCATGTCAAAGTTGTCCATGCGCTCAAGGTGTTTGGCAGAATGCCAATGGCATCTAGGAAACTCTTGGGGTGGCCCAAATCTCCAGATCATAGTATCTTTAGATGTAGGAGAGGATGGCAAGGTCAGTTGGTCAAATCGAGAAACTTTCTAGTGCAAGTTTTGCAAAAGTTCAATTCTGGACAGAAGGTAAATGGCATTGTTTCATGAACCAAAAAATGCTCCAAAGAGTCCAACCTCCTGGACTTAAGGGTTTTGTGGGATGGTTTTGAAAGTGTGTTATATCGACTAGAGGGGGGGTGAATAGGCGATTTTTATGAAACTCTTCAAAACATGGAAGTTGTGAAGACAAACGATAGAAATAAACCTATTACCATGCAGCGGAAGGTAGACTACACTAGGCAAGCCATAGTAAAGTATTCAATAAAATGAAAGCACAATGAGTTAATAGCAGCAATGTAGTAAGGATCAGGTAGGAAGATATTATGAAGCCATACAGAACATGCAGTCACTCAGTGAAGACAAAAGATAGTGCAAACATACAATGACTTCACAAGGAGCAACAGTAAGTAAAGGGAAGGGAAGATGAAACCAGTGACTTGTTGAAGACAATGATTTGTTGGACCAGTTCCAATTGCTGTGACAACTTTACGTCTGGTTGGGGAGGCTAGGTATTTAAACCTTAGGGCACACAGTCCCGGACACCCAGTTCTGAACACGCAGCTCAGGACACCCAGTCCTCACCGTATTCCCCTTGAGCTAAGGTCACACAGACCTCGCCCAATCACTCTAGTAAGTCTTCAAGGTAGACTCCCAAACCTTCACAGACTTTGTTCACCGGCAATCCACAGTGTCTCTTGGATGCTCAAAACGCGACGCCTAACCAGCTGGAGGATGCACAGTCCTCAAGTGTAATAAGTCTTCAGATCACACAGACAAGAAGGCTTAAGTGATGCCCAATTCTCTTTGGCTCTGGGTGGTTAGGGCTTTATCCTCGCAAGGAATTCTCTCTCAAAGGCTTTGAGGTGGGTTGCTCTCAAATGACAAAAGCCGTATTCTCAATCTGAGCAGCCAACCATTTATAGTTATAGGGGGTGGGCTATTTATAGCCACTTGGCAACCCGACCTGATTTGTCCGAAATGACCCTGGGTCACTAAGGAACTGACACGTGTTCCAACGGTCAGATTTCAAACTCACACGGCAACTTTACTTGGGCTACAAGCAAAGCTGACTTGTCCGACTCTGGACAAGATTCGCTCTCATAGTCTTCACTCGAAGACATAGGTTTTTGGTTAGGCATCACTTCAGTCATTCTGACTGGTTCTCTTGGACCCCACTTAACAGTACGGTGGTTCCTATGACTCAACACAAAATCAAGAGAACTACGAAAGATCTAAGTCTTCGAGCTCCATAGGCTTCACGTGGTGTCTTCTCTTGTCATAGTCTTCGATGTGAATGTCTTCATATACCACCTTTGACTTCAATGTCTTCATACATTTTTAGGGGTCATCTCTGGTAGGAAAACCGAATCAATGAGGGACTTCTACCTGTGTTATCCTGCAATTCTCACAAACACATTAGTCCCTCAACTAAGTTTGTCGTCAATACTCCAAAACCAACTAGGGGTGGCACTAGATGCACTTACAATCTCCCCCTTTTTGGTGATTGATGACAAACTAGTTGAAGTTTTCAATGGGGAATATAATCTGTGAAATTGTAAAGGATAAGGAATTGTATTCATAAGTTGCAAGAGCTCCCCCTGAAGATGTGCATATAAGTAATTTGCTTTTGGAATGCAAATGCACATGGCAGGTTGTACTAGTGGAGATCCACTTCAACTTATGATGACAATCCACTATGCATGTGAAAGTATATGAAGATAATGACAATGTGTAATGGAAAATGGACGTCTGCAGAATGATCTAAGTGCGGAATTTATCGTCGCACATGCGGAATTTATCATCCCAAAACAAAGTGGCAGATAAGTAGCAGATGACCATCGAGTTTAAGTGTTACAACTCAAAGAACCAAATGTAGGAAAACGAGAGTTGTAAGCACGAAGAAAAATATAAAGCACCCACCCATATGGACCCGCCTGAAGACTATCAGCCTCATATGCTTCTCCCCCTTTTGTCAGTAAGGACCAAAAAGGTTTGAAGACATAGAGCATCTACTCGTTCCCATGCGGAGTAGGTGAAGTAGCATGGTCGTTGGTGGTGTTTGGCGGTGCTGAAGAGCTTGGAGCAGAGTTGACGCGTGCTGAAGGAGGTGGTGGTGAAGTAGCATCATCTTCATCCTCGATAACTCTGGCAGTCACTGTTGCAGCAGATGAAGAGAACTCAGAGTGTTCAAGGGATGGAGTTCCTAGCAGCACAGCTCTTCGAGGAGGTGTGGAGTCAAACTTGAATCGCTCAGTGAAGCCATCCTCTTGGAGATCATCTTCAGAACACATCATCGTTAGCCCTTTCCATGTGCGGCGACAGGTTTCATGGGCAACGAAAGCATTCTTGGTGGCAAGATTGTGAATGTGATTAACATCCACCAAGAGGCTTTTCATCTGACGCTTCAGCCAGTCATGATGCCTATCCTGTTTCTGATGAAGAGCCACAAGAAGCTCTCGGTCGTTGAGAACACGAGTGCGCTTCTTGGGTCTTGGAGCAGTTGTACTATCAGTGGCTTCAGTAGACGCAGGGTGTGGTGCACGTGTAGTGCCAGCCAAAGGATACACCCGAGTGACTGCTTCAACTCCTTCAATGTTTTGTGAGAAACTCTGATGCTCTGCATTCTGAAGACTTAGAGGTTCCTTTGCAGGCTGAGAATAGAAGGCTTCAGTAGAGATATCCACATCAGGTAGAAAAATCCTATGATTGCGAGCAGATGGCTGATATGAGATATCGGGGTGAAGTTTAATTAGCCGCATTACCCATGGGGCGTAGAATTTCAAGCCAAACATATCAGAGCCTGATGCAGCAAGTTGGCGGATGAATAAGTCCTGTGCATTGAAGCATTTTCCATGAAGAATATAGAAGACCAAAGTCTTCATTGCACCCTCAAGCTTGGCATTTGGAGAGTGCCCTTTGATGGGCCAGAGAGTTTGCCTGATGATGTGATAGATGGTTCTTGGAAGATACTCAAGGTCTTCAACGAAGAACTCTGTTGGATAAGCAGCATCTTGGGGCAATGGCTTCATCATGCTGAGCATCTGACTCATATCAGGTTCCGACCTCTTAAAGATGCTCTCAATAGCTTCACTATGCAGCTGACAGCCATGCTCGTAGAGATCGCCAGGAGTGGGCAAACCAGTGAGCTCAATGATGTCAAATGCATTGGCTTCATGATGAATGTTTCCGGTCATCCACTCCAGGACCCAAGTCTTCGGATCTCTGTTGTACCCGCGGATGTGAAGTGTGGCATAGAATTGGAGCAGCAGCTCTTCATTCCAATGCTCTTGGTCAGTAACGAACGGCAGCAGTCCACCTTCCTTGAAGCAATCCAAAGCTTCTTCTAGACAGGGCAGACCAGCTATGGCTTCAATGTCAAGACACTTGTGTGGGAAGATGCGACCTTGGTTGTAAAGAATGCATGAGTAATAGCTTCGCTGAGGATAGCTCCAGAACCGATCAGATGATATCCTTTCCCTTGAGTAGGGGTTCCTGGAGCTATCAAAGAATGTGTTGTCTGCCCTGAAGCCATTGATATTGAAGGATCCAGGTGCTGATGCAGGACCTGGGAACCTTGGCAATCTTGGGATTGGTTTCTGTACCTGAGGCCTGTGCTCAACATGATAGTCGAACTGGGGACCGGCAGCAGACACAGGAACAAAAGTGACGGGATCAGTGGCTTCGCTGTCTTCTTCTTCTGTTGGGGAGGGCTCCACATTAGCTTCATTGGTGGTTGTGGCAGCCGCAAGATTTTCAAGCACGTTCTCCTTGAGAACTGCTTCTTGGTGGGACAGTGGAGTGGCAACTTGTGGGACTTTATCTTCCGCGGCTGATGCAGCCCGATTGTCTTCAGCAGAGACTTGAGGCCTTGGACCTTTGCGAAGCCTGCGCAATGCAGGCGACGCCTGTGGAGTTGGAGTTGGCTGGGCCTCAAAGTCTTCTTCCTCTTGTGGGCGATCCGCCCATGAAGCATCCTGTGCAATTGGCGTCAGTGGACGACTAATGCTGATGAGTTTGCTGTTCTAAGGAAGGACTGCACCATCTTCTACATTGTCATGTTGACCAATGTCTTCAGTAGCAATGGGATCAGCTGCTGGAAAGTCTTCAGCTTCATGAGCCTCTATGGAAGCAGGCTCATGGATAGTCAGTTGGCGTTCAGCTTCAGGATAGACCATAGAAATGGGTTCAACTATCAAGGGTTCTGTGGGAGCAGCCCGATCTTTCTTGGTCTTCCTCTTCTTCTTGGAGGGGGCAGTTGGAGAGGCTTCAAAATGTTTCCTCTTCCTGGCTTCAGCCTCAGCAGTCCTTGTCTTCTTGAGCTCTGAAGCATTTGACCGGCTTTTTGGCTTCGAGCCAGTCAGTCTAGTTGGGAAGACAATTGGGACTGCTTCCTGCCTTGGTGCGTCAGGTTCAGCCGTAGCATGCTACTTCTTCTTCTTTGCGGCCATCCTGGGGTCGATGCCAGGACGCCCAAGGGCCTTGCGCTTCTCAGCCTCATTGTATGCTTGCACACATCTGTCGGCCAGAGTCTTCATGCACTCACGCGAACCCTGAGCTTCTGCACGTTTCTTTACAAAGGCTTCCTTGAGCTCGTGCATCATACTCTTGAAGTTCTTCACTTCCTGCACGCTGAGCTTGGCCATATGCTTCTTGAACTGAGCCTTTTCATAGTCAATCTTTTGCTTCAGTTCAACAATGTGCTGGGCAATAGCGAGTT
Source organism: Triticum dicoccoides (assembly GCF_002162155.2). Classification (NCBI taxonomy): domain Eukaryota; kingdom Viridiplantae; phylum Streptophyta; class Magnoliopsida; order Poales; family Poaceae; genus Triticum; species Triticum dicoccoides. Next base: position 260,377,707 of record NC_041382.1, on the reverse strand, counting down.
CTGAAGCAATGGCACCTTGGAAAGCGACACTGAGGCCAATTGGTAGCTGTAGATCTTCAAAGCTGATGTTTGGCGTGTCAAACCACTCGTCAATGAAGTTCTGGATGATGGTCACATCAAAGAGAGGCAGATCATTGAAGATTTCTGCTTCTTCTTTGCTCATGATGAGTTGCTCAAGAGCGTCATCTGCTAGATCTTCATCACTTGACAGATCAATGTTGTCATTGCGCAGAATGGCAGCAGCAGTTAGCTCTTGTCCGGTGTGAGGCAAAGGCATCTTGACCTTCTGGGCTTGGAGATGCGAGATAAGTCTTCGGACTGCACACTGTCTTCAGTAGGTGCAGTTGCCAGTGGTTTCGCCTGTGAGATTTTTGGTCAAGGGGCAGGCTTTGAAGCTTTAGGCTTCTTCAGCTTCTTTGTCTTCGGCGCTGCAGGCGCTCCATCTGATTCATCATCAGCTGCAGGCTCATTCACTACAGTCCCTTGAACTAAGATGCGGGTGATGAGGCCTTCAAGGTTGTAGAAAGGACCGATGACATTGGGTTCTGCATGTCGTGTGCCATCTGCCCTTGGTGCTGAGGGACCAGGGTTGAAGTCTACCCCCAAAGTCTTCTTGTTCTGCTTCGCTGAGTTCTGGGCAAACTAGAAGTTGCGCTTGAACAGATTGTCGTCACGACACCATAGTAGTGACGATGGGTGTGCATCAGCAGGATGTGGCCCACGGACCATGCAGGGATAGAAGCCTTGTGCAATGGCTTCATCTCTGGACCTGGGTAGAAGATTCTTGTATAGGATGTCTCCCCACGGTCTCTTGATGGCATTTTTCTCAGCATATTCCTGGGTTACAAATCGGTATTTGAACCATTGTTCTGCCCAATATCTTCGAATCCATTGGATTCGGGTCTTGCGCTGATTGTAATCCTCTTTAGGATCTGTCTTGTACAGTTCTGAGAGTTCATCTGGCAGATCTCTGGATGTTTCTCCATGATGCTTTCTGCCACCTTTCCTTGCTGCTTTCTCTGAAGCCATAAACTTTAACTTGAAAGGCTTCAACACGTTCAAAGTCTTCAAAGGTTTTCGCTTGCTGGACCAACAGGAACTGGCTTCGGGAGAATTAATGTGATGCTGTAAGAATTCTGCAAATGAATGCAGACTATGAGAACCAAAGGATTCTCCCACGGACATGTACCTATGACAGCATTAAGGTGCGAGGGAAGGGGAAGAGGTCATATGCATTCTCAGAAGATTTTGAAGATAAATCAGTTTAGAAGACATTGACCTCATCGTGCGAAGACATTCACTCATAGATAAGGAGTTGGTTCCAGATTTGTATGAATCCACAGCTCAGTACAAGTGAGGAATCTAACTGCTTTGTGAAGCATAAGTGAATATACTAGGCATGTTATGAGATGCAGTATGAGAGAGATCTAACTTGTGTGAATAGAAACTGCTTGTTGTAGAAAGTGACAAATCCATAGGATCAACGGTGCTGTAAAAAGGAAGTTTTATTTACCACACTAAGAACTGCTAGACGGAGTGGAAGATGAGGCCGAGCAGTTCGATCTTCCGTGCCCTAACTTGGCAACGGAGGACATCTACGGCGACGGCGGAGAGGACGATGTCTGTTCATTGCTTCCTCAAAACAAGAGTTCCACAGGCGGCTACTCCTGAACGAGCTGCTCATGCTCAAACTGATCAACATAAAGTGGAAAGTATAGTAGAGATATTACTCGCAGTATGAGAAGGAAGAGAAGATCTAACCTCTCTACTTGACACCTCTGAACCAACTTCATTCCTAGCTAAAACAGGAAAGCTGAAAGTACTCAAGCTTCGGTCGGCGTGAAGACGGCGTCAGAGAGGTTGCGACAGCGAAGCGCTTCGTCACCGGCGTCGTCGAGGGCTAGCGGTGGCGCTAGGGTTCGTGCGAGAGTGGAAGAAGAGATAATGACCGCTGTGAAGTCTGTATTTATAGGTACATGGGAGGCACTGCGCTATTACACAGGTGCCCCTGGCGATTCGCATCTGAGGAACATGTGGCCATTATGCAGAATTTTGGGGTTTGTTCCACGTCCCACGCACGCCTTGATTGTTGGGTGGTCGTTCCTACTTCTCCGGGTTTCATGTGGAGGAATGAGCATTGAAAACGGACTTAATGGTTGTCTCTGTATCTTCTGCTGACAAGGACGCAGAGAAGACATTCGACAGTTTCAATAGAATGCATATGATTTGGAGAGATAGAATTTGAGATAGAAAGCATAGAGAGGTTAGGGTCCGATCACATTCACTTAGTTCAAAAGATTCAACAATGAAGACATAGCTATAAGTGAATGCTGTAGAGGACAGAACACTAATATATATATATATATATATATATATATATATATATATATATATATATAATCAACATAGTGAAGATAATCATGAAGATATGTTGAGATCGAAGCCAAACCAAATGTGAAGACATTGCAAGGTAACGCCATGAGTGAAACACTTCAAAATAGAACATTTGGTGGTGGCGTTACCCACCGTATAGGAAGTATTAGACCCAGACACAGCGCACAATTATCGTGGCGCTCCGAAGTCAAATTCCACATTAATGTATTCACACTTAGAATGTATGTCTTCATTGATTGAAGATATACTTTACTTCGTGTGTTGCACATCTAAGTCATCAATATGCATTAGGGTTAGGATGTGTGCCTGATCACAGGACATTTGAGGATTCTAGGATATTTAGCTCACACCGTAACTTGCAAAATCTCTTCTCATCCAAGGGCTTGGTGAAGATATCTGCCAATTGCTCTTCAGTGTTGACGCGTATGATATCAATATCTTCCTTCACAACATGATCTCTGAGAAAGTGATGACGAATTTCAATGTGCTTTGTCTTCGAGTGCTAAACTGGGTTGTTGGCGATCTTGATGGCGCTTTCGTTGTCGCAGTAAAGTGGCACTTGCTTCAGATGAATGCCATAGTCCTTGAGTGTTTGCTTCATCCACAAAAGCTGAGCGCAGCAAGATCCAGCAGCAATGTATTCACATTCAGCAGTGGAGAGAGATACACAGTTCTGCTTCTTTGAAGACCAACATACAGGTGATCGTCCCAGAAAGTGACATGTGCTTGATGTAGACTTGCGATCAACTTTGTAACCAGCATAATCAGCATCCGAGAATCCAACCAGATCAAACTCTGAGCCCTTTGGATACCATAATCCTAGAGTTGGGGTGTGAGCCAAATATCGAAGAATTCCCTTCACAGCTAAGTGATGCGACTCCTTTGGTGCCGCTTGAAATCGAGCACACATGCAAACACTAAGCATGATATCTGGCCTAGATGCACATAGATAAAGTAAAGAACCAATAATGGAGCGGTATACCTTTCGATCGAACTCTTTACCATTGTCGTTGGGACCCAGATGATGTTTGGCTGGCATTTGTGTTGTGAAGCCTTTGTAGTCTTGCATACCGAACTTCTTCAAGCAATCTTTGAGATACTTCTCTTGAGATATGAAGATGCCGTTGCGGTGTTGTGACCGACGAAGAACTTCAGCTCCCCCATCATGGACATCTGATATTGATCTTGCATCATATATCCAAACTCTTCACTATACTTATGATTAGTGCAGCCGAAGATAAGGTCATCCACATAAATTTGGCACACAAACAGTTCACCATCATATGTCTTCGTGAAGAGAGTGGGGTCTAGGGAACCAGGTATGAAGCCTTTGCTCTTCAGGAAGTATTTGAGTGTGTCATACCAGGCCCGAGGGGCTTGTTTGAGGCCATACAGTGCCTTGTTGAGCTTGTATACCATGTCAGGATGTTTTGGATCTTCAAAGCCAGGCGGTTGTGCAACATACACTTCTTCTTCAATCTTGCCATTGAGAAAAGCATTCTTCACATCCATTTGATATAGAAGTATGTTATGATGATTTGCATAGGCCAGCAGTATGCGTATGGCTTCAAGTCTAGCCACAGGGGCAAATGTTTCATCGAAGTCAATGCCTTCCACTTGAGTATATCCTTGAGCAATGAGCCGAGCTTTGTTTCTGACAACTTGACCATGCTCATCTTGCTTGTTGCGGTATATCCATTTGGTGCCTATTATATTGTGCTTCCGTGGATCAGGACGCTTAACTAGTTCCCATACATTATTCAGCTCAAAATGTTGAAGCTCTTCTTGCATAGCTTGAATCCATTCAGGTTCCATGAAGGCTTCTTCAACTTTCTTGGGTTCTGTTATTGAGACGAATGCGAAGTGCCCACAAAAATTTGCTAGCTGAGTTGCCCTTGAACGAGTGAGTGGACCGGGTGCATTGATGCTATCGATTATTCTTTCAATCTGCACTTCATTGGAAACGCGAGGATGTACAGGGCGAAGACTTTGCTCTTGCTGATCATTGTCATTGTTAGAAGGAATGTCTTCAGGCTGAGCATTGTATTCATGTTGATCAGGTGCTGAGATGATAAGTTCTTCTTCAGGATGAGCTTCAGAAGGTATAATTTCTCCAGTTCCCATTAGCTTGATTGATTCACTAGATGGAACTTCATCTAGCACATTTTGTAGTTGCTCTCTTTGTGAACCGTTGGTCTCATCGAACCGCACATCCACTGTTTCAACCACTTTGTAATGAAAGAGATTGAAGACTCTGTAGGAGTGTGAATCCTTTCCATATCGAAGCATAAAACCCTCATGTGCTTTTGGTGCAAACTTTGAGGTGTGATGTGGGTCCTTGATCCAGCACCTTGAGCCAAATACTCTGAAGTAACTGACATTTGGCTTCTTGCCAGTAAGGAGCTCATAAGATGTCTTGTTCAGAAGCTTGTGAAGATAAACACGATTGATTGTATGGCTTGCAGTATCAATGGCTTCAGGCCAGAATTTTCTTGGGGTCTTGTATTCATCTAGCATCGTTCTGGCCATCTCAATGAGTGTTCTGTTCTTGCGTTCGACGACGCATTCTGCTGTGGCGTGTACGGGGCTGATAATTCATGTGTGATGCCCAAGGTATCAAGATATGTATAAAGGCCAGTGTTCTTGAATTCAGTGCCATTGTCACTTCTGATGTGCTTTATCTTGGCACCATAATTGTTCATAGCTCGATTTGCGAAGCGTCTGAAGACATCCTGCACTTCAGTCTTGTAAAGGATTATGTGCACCCAAGTGTATCTAGAATAATCATCAACAATAATGAAGCCATAGAGGCAAGCAGTAGTAGTACAAGTTGAGTAATGAGTGGGACCGAAAAGATCCATGTGAAGCAGTTCGAAGGGTCGAGTAGTGGTCATGATTGTCTTCGAGGGATGTTTGGCCCTCGTCATCTTCCCTGCTTCACAGGCACCGCATAAGTGATCTTTCTTGAACTTGACGCCCTCGATGCCTATGACATGCTTCTTCTTTGCCAGGGTGTGGAGGTTCCTCATGCCAGCATGCCCAAGCCTCCGATGCCAGAGCCAGCATTCTGAAGCTTTTGCTAGAAGACATACGGCAAGCTGTGGTCCTGCTGAGAAATCTACTACGTACAGATCATCTTTTTGATACCCTTCAAACACTAGAGACTTGTCAGATTCCATTAGTACAAGGCAACAATATTTTCCAAATATTACGATCATGTTCAAATCGCAAAGCATTGAGACAGACATTAAGTTGAAGCCAAGGGATTCAAACAAGCATGACTTTATCCATGTGTTGATCCCTTGAGATTGCAACTCTACCTAGACCCAATACCTTACTTTTACCAGTGTCAGCAAATGTGATGTGGCTCTTGTCGGATGGACGTAAGGTTGAGTCCATAAGAAGACTTCTTTTGCCAGTCATGTGATTTGTACACCCACTATCAATAATCCATTCTGAAGACGCTGGTGTCGTACCCTACAGTGCAGTTAGGGGGATAGGCTTCACCAATGGGTTATGAAAGCTTAGATCCAGATTAGGACTAATAGGGAGAGTAGCAAGCGATTCAGGAACGAAGTACATGGTAAGACCATTCGGGCATTTGTTCTTGCGCCCTACAAGATGTTTAAGGTCCCCAGCAATGGCGTCAGACGATTTTGGTTTTCTGCTGGAGACCTTTCCCTGCAAAAGAGAGTTAAGCTTTCTTAGCCACCCACATCTTCAAGGGTGGCTGAGAAGCAATAAGTCTAAGTGCAACATCTGAGAATTTTGGTTTTGGAGCCCTAGCAAACAGTCTTGCAGGCGGACAATAGTACTCATAAGAATAAGCAGAATAGTTCTTGGTCTTATGAACATGGCGGTTTGATGAACCGCTCTCATATTCATATGCCTGAGTATGGTTTCCCTGCAAAACATTTGCGTTAGTGCGACTCAGGTGAGTCCTCTGTCTGTATGAATCCTTTGGACTGTATGAAGCCTTTGGTCTGAGGTTTGTCTTCTTCACGTGAGGTGTCATGATGACATTCACAGGAAGATTCTCCAGACACCTTTTCGGAACCGAGATCTTCTTCATAGGCGGTCCATTCCTGCAGTTAGTACCAATGTACCTGGGAAACACTTCACCATTCTGATTCTTAAACAGTATATAGTTTGCATCAAAGGATTCATTAATGATAATGGGGTTAGCACAAGTGAAGCCAGATAGATTGGATGGGTCTGCTGAAGGTTCCTTTGCAGCAACCCACATGGTTTTGGGGTACTGCTCAGGTTTCCAGTAAGAGCCATCAGCATTCATTTTCCTTACAAACCCAACACCTTCTTTCCTCGGGTTTCGGTTCAGTATCTGCTTTTTGAGGACATCACATAGTGTCTTATGCCCTTTAAGACTTTTGTACATCCCTGTTTCAAGCAATGTCTTCAACCTAGCATTCTCATTAGCAATAGCAGTGGTATCCTCAGCAGAGGGGTTAGTTACCACATCAACAGTTGAAGATATTGCAACAGTAGTAGCAGTAGAACATTCAGCAACAGAAGTAGCATTATCACGCTCAATGCATTTAAGACATGGTGGTTCAAATCCTTCCTGAGCGGGACTAATCTGTTTGGCGCGAAGTGACTCGCTTTCCTTTTGAAGATCTTCATGAACCGCTCTCAATTTCTCAAGATCTTGCTTCCTTTGAAGATAATCATAGGAAAGCTTTTCATGAGTTGTTGAGAGAGTTTCATGACGACTTTCAAGTTCCTGATACTTAACGTGAAGATTTTTTATGTCTTCAATTAAGGATTCAGATCGAGTCATTTCAGCACCTAACAGATCATCGCTTCTGTCTAGCAGTTTTTGAATATGTTCCATAGCTTTTTGTTGTTCAGTTGCAATTTTAGCAAGTGTTTTGTAGCTGGGTTTTGAATCACAATCAGAGTCATCGTCACTAGATGTTTGATAGTGAGTAGTGCGTGTGTTTACCTTGGCACCGCGTGCCATGAAGCAGTAGGTAGAAGCGGAGTAGTCCTTGTCATTTGCATCGGTGTCGGTGACGAGGTCATTGTCTTCAGTATTGAAGATGGACTTGGCAACGTATGATGTAGCCAGACTTGCGACGCCTGAATCGGACTCCTCCTCAGACTCCACCTCCGCCTCCTCAGAAGCGGACTCCTCCTCTGAATCCATTTCCTTGCCAGCAAACGCACGTGCCTTGCTAGATGAGCTCTTCTTGTGTGATGGAGACTTTGAGGAAGAATTTGAGTATTTCTTCTTCTTCTTGTCGTCAGAGTCATATTCCTTGCGCTTCTTCTTCTTTTTGTTCTCATTGTCCCACTGTGGACACTCAGAGATGAAGTGGCCAAGTTTCTTGCACTTGTGACATGTTTTCTTCTTGTAGTCATGAGCAGAAGCTTCATCATTCCTTGAGCTTGATCGGGAAGACTTTTTGAAACCTTTCTTCTTGGTGAATTTTTGGAACTTCTTCACAAGCATATCAAGTTCCCTTCCAATGTCTTCGGGATCATATGAACTGCTGTCAGATTCTTCTTCAGATGAGGAGACAGCTTTTGCCTTCAAGGCACGAGTTCGCCCATACTTTGGACCGTAGATATCTCTTTTCTCAGAAAGCTGAAACTCATGTGTGTTGAGCCTCTCAAGTATGTCAGATGGATCGAGTGTCTTGAAATCAGGACATTCTTGAATCATCAGGGCTAGGATGTCAAACAAACTATCAAGTGATATCATTAGTGTCTTGACGACTTCATGTTTGGTGATCTCAGTAGCGCCGAGGGCTTGAATCTCATTTGTGATGTCAGTGAGTCGGTCAAATGTGTGCTGGACATTCTCATTGTCATTTCGCTTGAAGCGGTTGAAGAGGTTGCGAAGGACACTGATTCTCTAATCTCTCTGGGTTGAGAGGCCTTCATTGACCTTGGAGAGCCAGTCCCAGACCAGCTTAGATGTCTTCAAAGCACTCACACGGCCATACTGTCCTTTGGTCAGGTGACCACAGATGATATTCTTGGCAGTAGAGTCCAGTTGAACAAATTTCTTGACATCAGCAGCAGTGACACCTTCTCCAGCCTTGGGAACGCCGTTTTCGACGACATACCATAGGTCGACATCAATGGCTTCAAGATGCATGCGCATCTTATTCTTCCAGTAGGGATATTCAGTTCCATCGAAGACGAGGCATGCAGCGGAGACTTTAATTATCCCTGCAGTCGACATAGCTAAAACTCCAGGTGGTTAAACCGAATCACACAGAACAAGGGAGCACCTTGCTCTGATACCAATTGAAAGTGCGTTATATCGACTAGAGGGGGGTGAATAGGTGATTTTTATGAAAGTCTTCAAAATGTGGAAGTTATGATGACAAACGATAGAAATAAACCTATTACCATGCAGCGGAAGGTAGACTACACTAGGCAAGCCATAGTCAAATATTCAATAAAGTGAAAGAACAATGACTTAATAGCCGCAATGTAGTAAGGATCAGGTAGGAAGATATTATGAAGCCATACAGAACATGCAGTCACTCAGTGAAGACAAAAGATAGTGCAAAGATACAATGACTTCACAAGGAGCAACAGTAAGTAAAGGGAAGGGAAGATGAAACCAGTGACTCGTTGAAGACAATGATTTGTTGGACCAGTTCCAGTTGCTGTGACAACTGTACGTCTGGTTGGGGCAGCTAGGTATTTAAACCTTAGGACACACAGTCCCGGACACCCAGTCCTGAACACGCAGCTCAGGACACCTAGGCCTCACCGTGTTCCCCTTGAGCTAAGGTCACACAGACCTCGCCCAATCACTCTGGTAAGTCTTCAAGGTAGACTCCCAATCCTTCAGAGACTTCGTTCACTGGCAATCCACAATGTCTCTTGGATGTTCAGAATGCGACGCCTAACCGGCTGGAGGATGCACAGTCCTCAACTGTAATAAGTCTTCAGATCACACAGACAAGAAGACTTAAGTGATGCCCAATTCTCTTTGGCTCTGGGTGGTTAGGGCTTTATCCTCGCAAGGAATTCTGTCTCAAAGGCTTCGAGGTGGGTTGCTCTCAAACGATAAAAGCCGTATTCTCAATCTGAGCTGCCAACCGTTTATGGTTATAGGGGGTGGGCTATTTATAGCCACTTGGCAACCCGACCTGATTTGTCCGAAATGACCCTGGGTCACTAAGGAACTGACACGTGTTCCAACGGTTAGATTTCAAACTCACACGACAACTTTACTTGGGCTACAAGCAAAGCTGACTTGTCCGACTCTGGACAAGATTCGCTCTCATAGTCTTCACTCGAAGACATGGGTTTTTGGTTAGGCATCACTTCAGTCATTCTGACTGGTTCTCTTGGACCCCACTTAACAGTACGGTGGTTCCTATGACACAACACAAAAGAAAGAGAACTACGAAAGATCTAAGTCTTCGAGCTCCATAGGCTTCATGTGGTGTATTCTCTTGTCATAGTCTTCGATGTGAATGTCTTCATATACCACCTTTGACTTCAATGTCTTCATACATTTTTAGGGGTCATCTCTAGTAGGAAAACCGAATCAATGAGGGACTTCTACCTGTGTTATCCTGCAATTCTCACAAACACATTAGTACCTCAACTAGGTTTGTCGTCAATACTCCAAAACCAACTAGGGGTGGCACTAGATGCACTTACAGGTTTATAAGTAGGAGAAAGCACATGGTCACTAGAGCAAAAATAATTAGGGTTGTAGTAGAAAATGCCAAGCTGGGCCAGAATGAAGATGAGGATGATTCACTCAAAATTTTCAAAGAACATCACTGGGTTTTTGCATAAAGTTGAAGTATAAGCATGTACTGACCTCTCCAATTTTTGGTGCAAATATTAATGAAGTATTTAAATAGGTTGTAGTGCAAAATTGCCAACTCGACCAGATTTGAAAACTTGGGGTAGAGCACAAAATATCCCATAAGTGGAATATATTTTTGCATAAAAGTGATTTAAAAACATCACATGACATCCCCAAATTTTGGTTGAAATTTTAAATAAACATATAAAAGGGTTGTAGTTAAAATGGGACCCTAAAATCATGGGAAACCATTTTTAAAGAAATAAAGATCAGGGGAGTATAATAATATAATTAAATCCACTGATAAAGGAAATGTTTTTTTTCTATAGAGGGTTCATAAGTCCAACAACACATTTGGAAAGTTTCCACTTGGTAGAAACTCCACAATATCAAAGAAAAGAATGGTTCTGAAATCAAAGGAAATCCAGAAAATGAAAAATCTGGCAAACTTTTTAATAAACAAAACATGTTCAAATTTATGGGGTGTTACACTCCAGCAGCGAGGAAGAGGACAAGTCGGAGGAGGAAGGCGAAGAAGAGGCGCCAGAGGTCAGAGCGGGCGGCCAACGCCAGCCCGACCGTGCTTCAAGCAATGAGCCGCGCCCAACCGAGCCGGCTGTCGCTAGAGGCGACTAGGCGGAGACTGACCAGCTGACCACTCCACCAACCGGCGCCGCTGATTCCTCCACTCCAACGAACCCTTCTGCCACTTCCTAGGCCGCTAGTTTATCTTTGTTTCGCCTGTCTATCAGTCTTAATGAACTTGTTAATTTTGCACAATTCCACCTGCGGGGTGTATCTTAAACTTGTGTTTTGAAGATCAGCCAAGGGCCTTTGTTATGTAAATATTATTCCGAGTTCTATCTTTTCTTGCTTGCTGCTCTTTGGCTTTTTCCTTTGCCGCCTTCCCTTGGTTGTCTTCTTTCCAGCCGAGCAGCCGCTCTGCGGATTGTGGCTGGGTCAAGTACTTAGCTACTTCTGGGAAGGCAAGTACTTAGCAGTTTTAGAACATTCTAGCAAGTTGAGTAGAAAACGGCGGGCCGACTGCTCAACAGTCAGTCGTAAAAAGAACGTAGTCGGCTTAGACTATGCACATGCTTTGTGTCCTTAGCCATTTTCATGTGGGCACCCTTTCTACCTTGCTCCCGCCCACCATGCAGTCGCTCTGCGAGCTGCGGCTTCTGGCAGAAGACGGCTTAAGTGCCACACATTACTTGTCCGGCTGCAGGAAGCATTGCATAGTACAAGACGGCAAGTCCCCGGGCCGACTAGTCGAACCCGGTGCCAGGCGGCATAACAAAAAAAAGACATACTCATAGGCATAATTCTTATCATATAGATAAAAGAGGGCAGTCCCCGAGCTCTTCTCGGGGGACCCGGAGTCTTCGTATTTTAATACAAAAGGTCGCATGGTACATACTGCATCAACTGTAAAACCTTCGAAGGAGATTTGCATTCCATGGCCGCTCTATCTCCTTGCCGGAGTTGCCCCTCTTGCGCGCTCGAGGCTTCTGAGCGTCAATCAGGTCGTAGAAGTCGTTGCCCAACACTTTGCTGATGATGAAGGGTCATTCCCAAGGCACTGAGAGCTTGTGCTGGCCGACTGTTCGTTGGATCAGCCGGAGCACAAGGTCTCCTTCTCGGAAAGATCTCGGCTTGACCTTCCGGTTGTAGTATCGGCGTAGGCTCTGCTGGTAGATGCTGGACCGGCTGAGTGCCAGCAGCCAGCCCTCCTCCAACAGCTCGACGCCGTCTTGTCGTGCTTCTTCCGCCTCCTCTTCGGTGTACATGGTGACTAGAGGGGAGTCGAATTCTATGTCCCTTGGGATGACGGCTTCGGCACCGTAGACAAGGAAGAATGGCCTAAAGCCAGTTGACTTGTTCAGAGTTGTGCGCAGGCTCCAGAGGATGGCTGGCAGCTCGTCAAGCCAGCAGCCGGCCGAACACTCCAGAGGCTCGACCAGTCGAGGCTTGATGCCGGATAAGATGAGGCCATTTGCTCGCTCCACCTGGCCGTTTGACTGCGGATGGGCGACGGACGCTAAGTCCAGTTGGATGCCCTACGTCGCGCAGAAACGAGCCAAGGCGCCTTTGGCAAAGTTTGTGCCATTGTTGATGATGATGCTGTGTGGTATGCTATACCGGATGGTGATGTCGAAGATGAAAGTCAGAGCGGTTGGACCATTCAGCTTCTTGATTGGTTTGGCTTCTATCCACTTGGTGAACTTGTCCACCGCGACAAGCATATGAGTCATGCCACCTCGCGCTGTTTTGAATGGTCCCACCATGTCCAGGCCCCAGACAGCAAAGGGCCAGGCAATGGGAATAGTCTTGAGTGCAGAAGCCGGCTGATGTGGCTTGGAACGGAACTTCTTGCACCCTTTGTGTTTTTGGACCAAGTCCTTGGCGTCTTCTAGAGCAGTCAGCCAGAAAAAACCATGGCGGAAGGCTTTAGCGACAAGTGCTCTTGAAGCCGCGTGGTGGCCACACTTGCCTTGATGGATGTCTTTGAGGATTGCTTGGCTTTGCTCCGGTTCGATGCAGCGCTGGTAGACACCGGTGACACTGTGCCTCACAAGCTCTCTGTTGACTATGGTGTACGCTGCCGCCCGGCATTGCACTTGCCTGGCCGAGATCTCATTAGTCAGCAACTCTTTGTTCATCAGGAAATTGAGGATGGGCTGGGCCCATGAAGGTGCTGTGATTTTTTCGACTATCAGGGCTGCAACTTGGACGAGGGCGGTTGGGCCGGGAGGCGGCAGGTTGGAGTCGGCAGCTGCCTGCTGGGTTGACGAAGTCCCCGGGCCGATTGGTGCAGTCACTGGGCCGAGCTCTGATGTCCCTTGGCTGGCCGCTGTAGTCCCCGGGTCGGGTACTGAAGTCCTCGGGCCGGGTGCGACTGCCGCGGCCCCCGGGTCGCCTGCCAGAACTCCCGTGCCGGCTGCTGGAGCTCTCAAGTCGGATTCGACTGCTTTAGGAGGAGCCGGCACGAAGATAGAATCTGACTCTAGCGATGGCCAGACAGATAGCTTGAGGAGGCGTTGAAGGGCGGCGCCAGTCGGTATTGCTTGATGGGTGGAGCCATTCATGCAAGGGCATCTGCTTGCTCGTTGTCGTTTCTTGGCACATGGAGAAACTCGCACCCTTCAAAATATCCACTGAGTTGCTATACAAGGAAGCGGTAGCTCGCCATGTTTGCATCTTTGGCGTCCCAGTCGCCTGACGACTGCTGGACCACCAAGTCAGAGTCACCATAGCATAGGATCCGGCGAATGCCGAGCCCTTCGGCAAGCCGGAGCCCGTGAATGAGTGCCTCATATTCGGCGACGTTGTTGGAGGAGGCAAAATGGATTTGCAGCACATATTTGAGCTTGTCGCCTTTGGGAGAGGTGAGGACGATGCCGGCGCCCAAACCGATGCGCCAATGGGTGGAATCGGGCGCTGGTGGCAGGTACTGGGTCTCGGCCCAGTCCATGAGGAAGTCGGCCAGCGCTTGTGACTTGATGGCAGTGCGAGGCTGGTAATAGATGGTGTAGGGGGCTAAATCTATGGCCCATTTGGCCACTCGGCCTGAAGCATCTCGTCTTCCAATGATCTTGGCCAGTGGGCCTGTGCAGACCACGGTGATTCGGTGCTCTTGAAAATATGGTTTCAATTTCTTGGCGGCAAAGTGAACGTCGTAGCACATCTTCTGGTAGTGGGGGTAGCTTTGCTTGGAGGTCGATAACACTTCACTCAAATAATATACCGGTCTCTGGACTGGTAGTGCCTAGCCTTCCTCCTTGCGCTCTACCACGATGATTGTGCTGACCACTCGGCTGGTGGCGGCGATGTACAGGAGCATGGGCTCCTTAGGAGTCGGAGCCGCCAGAACAGGTGGAGTAGTCAACATCTTTTTGAGCTGGAGAAAAGCTTCGTCCGCCTTGTCGTTCCACTCGAAAAAAGTGGTCTTCTTCATGAGCTAGTATAGGGGAAGAGCCTTCTCGCCCAGCCGACTGATGAATCGGCTGATGGATGCCAAACAGCCAGTGAACTTCTACACATCCAGAAGTCGGGTGGGTACTTCCATCCTCTCGATGGCCTTGATCTTCGCAGGGTTGCACTCTATGCCGCGTTCTGACACCAGGAATCCAAGAAACTGGTTGGCTGGTACTCCAAAGACGCATTTCTCTGGGTTGAGCTTGATTTGAAACCGGCCTAGGTTCTCAAAGGTCTCCTTGAGGTCTTCTAGCAGCCTTGCACGCTTCTCAGTCTTCACCAGCACATCTCCTACGTAAACGTGGGTGTTTCTGCCGAGCTGCTTGAGGAGGCACTTCTGCATGCAACGTTCAAATGTGGCGCCGGCATTCCTCAAATCGAACGTCATGGTCAAGTAGCTGAAGGCTCCAAACAGTGTGATGAAGGCAGTCTTCAGTATGTCGGCCGGGTTCAGCTTGATCTGGTGATATCCTGAATATGCATCCAAAAAACTCAACAGCTCGCATCTGACTGTGGAGTCTATCACGTGGTCGATTCTCGGCAAAGCGAACGGGTCTTTGGGGCATGCTTTGTTGAGGCTGGTGTAATCAATACACATACGCCACTGCTTCTTTTTATTCAGCACAAGGACTGGGTTGGCCAGCCATTCTGGAAAGAACACCTCCGTGATGAAGCCGGCTACTAGCAGCCGGGCTATCTCTTCTCCAATGACTCTTCTCGTCTCTTCTGACAGGCGGCGCAAGGGCTGCCTGACTGGTTTGGCATCAGGCCGGACATGTAACTTGTGCTCGGCGAAATCCGTCAGGACACCCGGCATGTCTTTGGGGGACCATGCAAAGATGTACCGATTCTCACGGAGGAAATTTACGGGCACGCCTTCCTATTTGCTGTCGAGGTTTGCACCTACGACAGCGTACCTCTCTAGGTGCTCCGGGTCCAAGGGAATCTTCTTTGTCTCTTTGGCCGGCTTGAACGAGCCCTCAGTTTCCGACTCCTTGCGATCGGGCGACATCTCCAGCCGCTTGCCTGCCATCGCCATAACCCGGTCAAGGAGCCGCTTCTCAGCTGCGATCGCGAGGGAATCAGCCAACCGACTGCTCTCATCCGCGCAGGTGGATGACTTCTTGTAGTCCCCGGCTATGGTCAGAATACCCTTGGAACTCGGCATCTTCATCTTGAGGTAGGCATAGTGGGGGACCGCCATAAAATTGGCCAGAGTGGGCCGGCCAAGCAGTGCGTGGTATGGGCTCTCACACCACCTCAAACCAAACTGGCTCTCGGCGAAAGTGATCCTTGTCCCCAAAGAGGACGTTCATCTGGATCTTGCCGATTGGTGAGCAGGAAAGGCCAGGAACTATGCCATGGAATACAATCCGGCTGGACTAAAGTTGCCTTTGTTTGATTCCTAACTTCTCCATGGTATCTTCGTATAGGATGTTGATGCTGCTGCTGCCATCTATCAGAACTCAGGAGAAACGAGCAGCTCGCCTCTCCGTGGCAAAGGTGGCATCCAAAACCAGGGCATAGGAGCCGGGGTTGGGCATCACTTCCGGGTGGTCGGCTCTACTCCAGCTAATTCGCTTCTCGGACCAATGCATGAACTCTGGGGTCTCTGATGCTACGGCATTCACTTCTTGCTATTGCAGTCGTCTGCTGCATCAATCATCAGCCACGCTGGTGAACACGACATAGGATCCATACTCTTCTCGGTACTCGTATTGTATGGCTCTGACTGGTCTGACCGACGGCTGCTCGGGTAGAGGAGGAGGCGGCTGCTGCCCAGTAGGTGGAGGAGGCGGAAGGCCGTTTCTCTTGGTGATCCTGGTGAGCCAATGGCACTTCCGAGTGGTGTGGTTGGACGGCTTCACACCACTGTGGAATTTGTAGGGTGCATCAAGAGTCTGCTCATATGAGAAGGCGGGCAACCAATTGGACTTGCCGCCATTCGGGTGTTTGGATTGAGGCTGCCCATTCGGCTATTGGTCCTCCACTACTGCCACCTGTCGGCTTATGGAAGTCGGCTGTATGGCTTTGCGCTTGTTGTCGCTCTATTGCTGGCGTCGGCTGGTGTCTCTAGCCGGGGTTCAGGGAGCCTGATGGGCCACTTTGCCAGAGGCGTCAACTTGGATCTCTGCCTTCATGGAGTCGGCTGTGGCATATTTATCTACTATGATCAGCAGCTCGTCGAGGTTCGCCGGCTCGTCGCAGAGGAGTCGGTGCTTGAGGAGGGTGCCTTCTCGGCACCCAGCGGTGAAGTACTCGATGGCCTGCACCTTGTGCACACCCTCGCAAGAGTTGCGGAGCTCGGCCCAGCGCGTGAGGTAGTCGCGAGTCGACTCGTTGGGGCCTTGCACACACAAGGAGGCTGGCGAGGCTTGGGCGGCCGCTTGTACGTGGTGGTGAAGTTGCGGATGAAGGCTTCGGTGAAGTCAACCCAACTGTTGATGCTACAGGGCTTCAGACTGTTCAGCCATGTCTGGGCTGTGCCCTGGAGCATGAGCGGAACATACTTTATAGCGACGTGCTTATCGCCGTTTGCTATGCTGACAGCGGTGGAGTAGTCGACCAGCCAGTCCTCCAGCTTCAGGGAGCCGGTGTATTTGGGCGTGTCTCTTGGGAGCATGAACCCTTTGGGGAAAGGCTCGTCTCAAATGCAGGGCCGAAACATGGCGGGCCCAATTCATCTTCCTCTTCCTGTGCCAGGGACCGGTGGAGATAGTAGATCCGGTGGCGGGCGTCGTTCTCTCCGACTCCCTCTCGACGGCCAAGGCGGTCGCCGAGTGTTGAGTGCTCAACAGGCGGCGGGGTGATGCACCTTGGTCATGCTCAATGGTGATGCATGTCTTGGTCATGCTCAATGGTGATGCGAGTCTGGCTGCAGCTAGAAGTCAAATCCTTGTCTCTTCTCCCGCGGTCGTCACCAGTCGGCGTCCGAGAGGTCGCGCCTTGGTCTCGGCGGGGAGGCGGATCGTTGTTTTGCCGTTGCGATGCCTCAGTGCGGCAGCCGGCCTCGTGCTGCTCAGCTGCCGCATCTGGGAGCCGCTGGATGGGCTCTGCCATCTAGCGACGTTCCTTGCCCTCAAATTTGTCTAGCTCTTCTGATGCCGCCTGGGCAGCTCAGATATTTTCTGCGGGCGTGGCATAGACCGGGCGATCTGCCCCGAACAGGTTGGAGATGGCCACGCCGTGCTGCTGGACCGCGCCAAGGCGGCTGGCCCCCATATGAGCCGGCGTGCCGCCCACAACACGGTCCATCTCGCACCGGTAGGCTTCCGACAGACGTCTCATGCTGGCAAGCTTCTTGGCACCCTTGACGAGCTGGACGCGGCATGCTTCCAGCATCTCGGCGTCGGTGTCTTCTCGCATGGGCGCTGTCATGTCTCGCAGTGCTGCGTCGAGCGGGTTGCGAGCATCTACGCCGGAGTGCTCGCCGTGGCCGATGACAAGCACTTCTGTGATGGTGCTTCTGCCGCTCTCCGCGCGAGGGAGTGGCTCGTCGTAGACCACCATGTTACTGGGGAACGCATCAAGAGACGCAGTGTCAGAGTCAACCAACATCGGGTCGGTGGAGCCTACAGACTCCAGGCCCACAGCTGGCTCGCTGGCGATGTGGAGTTGATCGAGGAGGCCCGCAAGGAGGCTCTCGGGGCCGTCAGTGCCCGTGTCGGACGCGGGCTCGCCGGAGAGGTGGACCTCTCCAATGAGATCAGCGAGGCAACTTGTCGCGCAGGCGAATTCCGCGCCATGCAGTGCGTCGGCGCAGACTCCGTCTAGCGTGCCAGGCTGGCTGCACTCGCCAGGGAGAAAAAGGGTTCCCGTCCAGAACAGGTCTCCGTACGATGATGCACCCTGCCCCATGGTGGGCGCCAAATGTCGGGGGTTGGGTGTGACATATGCCAAGGGATGGCTTATCATGGTGGGATCGAGTAGAACGTCGCCGGTGCCCGGAAGCGGGATGAGGCGTAGACACGAACGCCGGCATACTTTACCAAGGTTCGGGGCTCTCCTAGGAGATAACATCCCTAGTCCTGCTCTGTGGGGTCTCCGCATGATCAGTAAGGCACAAGTGAATACAAGGGCGCTCCTTGAGCTGTATGCTAGAGGTAGGAGAAGGCAGGGCTAGCTCTCTCCTTCCTCTATGATCTGGTCTAGTTCTAACAGGTTGGGAACCCTTTGCATGGGTGCGTTGGGGGGTTTATATAGGCCTACCCCTAGGTGTACAATGGTAATCTGGCTGGGTGTAGGGCCCAGCTATCAGTCTCTTCGGCCGTCGGCTTCTCCGCCGACTGCTGGGGCCTGCCGCTTAGGGGCCCCGGCGACTTGTTGGGTATGGGGCCGACAGGCCGTCCCCGCCGCTCTCAGGTCTTGTCGGCAGCTCATCACTATTGCCGCATCTCTAATGACGCAGGCTTGGTTAGGGGGTCGTGGCTACAGCTCTGCCGCCTGGCGGGAGATTACTGTAGCCACTGCGCGTCTCGTCTGGTTAATGCCGACTCCTAGGGGCCGACCTCCCTCGGGTCCAACTAGTGGGATCGTCGCCGTCTTCCGGGCTCTCGTTGCCTGGTGGGGCCTGTCGTCCTTGGGCCGTACCGACAGGCCATCGTGGGTTCAAGACTCCGCCTGCTTGTGATGATGTCAGGGATCGCATGGCAACAGTGTTGCACCGGGCGGAGATCTCTGCCGTACGGCGCACTGTGACCACGCCAGCCCCTGGAAAGGGGGTGGGGATGGGCTACATTGTTGCCATTCCCTGTCCCGTCCCCCTTGATGAGGGTACGGGCTTCGCTGGTGTCGTCGGCCGACTCCTCGGGGCCGAGTTCTCTAGAAACCGCCAAGTAGGAGCCGGCTCGTCTTGGCCTTGCCTCTAGGACTCGGCCATATACTGGCAGCCGGCTGTTCCTCTAGCCGGCCCCCCGAAGATGGCTCTTCACCTTGGCATCTTGAGGGGCGCAGTCTGCCCCGATGTCTTGAAAGGTTTTGGGCCTCGGGTTAGCCTGCCCATGGCCCATTTCTCCGAGAATGGAGTTGTATGCACAAGCAGTATTCCTGCTTAGTACAAGTGAAGGCTAGAAAAAGACTGGGAAGCAACCAACTAGAGAGCGACAGTAGTCATGAACATGCATTAAAATTAATGAACACCGAATGCAAGCATGAGTAGGGTATAATGCACCATGAACATAAATATCGTAGAGGCTATGTTGATTTTGTTTCAACTACATGCGTGAACATGTGCCAAGTCAAGCCACTCGAATCATTCAAAAGAGGATACCACCCTATCATACCACATCACAACCATTTTAATAGCATGTTGGCACGCAAGGTAAACCATTATAAACTCCTAGCTAATTAAGCATGGCATAAGCAACTACAACCTCTAATTTTCATTGCGAACATGTTTATTCATAATAGGCTGAATCAGGAATGATGACCTAATCATATTTACAAAAACAAGAGAGGTCGAGTTCATACCAGCTTTTCTCATCTCAATAACTTCATCATATATCCTTATTATTGCCTTTCACCGACCAAATAGTGTGGCTAATAATAATAGTGCACATGCATTGGACTAAGTTGGAATCTACAAGCATTCAATTGAAGAGAGAAGACAAGTGTCGGTGTCAAAACCTACGGATCTCGGGTAGGGGGTCCCGAACTGTGCGTCTAGGCCGGATGGTAACATGAGACAGGGGACACTTTCTTTTACCCAGGTTCGGGCCCTCTCAATGGAGGTAGTACCCTACTCCTGCTTGATTAATATTGATGATATGGGTAGTACAGGAGTAGATCTACCACGAGATCAAGGAGGCTAAACCCTAGAAGCTAGCCTATGGTATGATTGTTGTGTATGGAGTTGATTCTCTATGGACTACAACCCTCCGGTTTATATAGACACTGGATAGGGTCAGGGTTACACAGAGTCGGTTAAAATGGTAGGAGATCTTGAATATCCGCATCGCCAAGCTTGCCTTCCACGCCAAGGAAAGCCCCATCCGGACACGGGACGAAGTCTTCAATCTTGTATCTTCATAGTCCAGGAGTCCGGCTGAAGGTATAGTCCGGCTACCCGAACACCCCCTAATCTAGGACTCCCTCAGTAGCCCCTGAACTAGGCTTCAATGACGACGAGTCCGGCGCGCAAATTGTCTTCGGCATTGCAAGGAGGGTTCCTCCTCCAAGTCCTTCATAAAAGATTGTAAACACCAATAGTAGTGTCCGGCTCTGCAAAATAAGCTTCCACATATTGCCATAGAGAGAATAATACTGACACAAATCAAATCTGCTGACGTATTCCGCAGTGCACTATCACACTACGGCCAAGTCCTTTACTTGAATCATTTTACTTTTCCACCTCAGCATGCTTTGCGAGGCGGTTTCCTTGGCATGTCTTGTCAAAGCGGAGATCGTGTGTCCCCTTTACGGGATTCTCGTCAATACGGACGTAGGTAACCCTAACCGCGCCATTTACCACGGCGCTTGGAGATAAGCGAGTTTTACCAGGCTGGTGAGGACACGTAGTTGCGTCCGCCCATATAAGGGGATAAGAATCCACCCTTTCACCTACGCCTTCTTCCTCCTTTGCCTATCTATTTTCCGCGCACTCGAGCTCCAGCGCCCAAGTCCGCACTTCCCAGCTCCAACACCGGAATGTATCCGAGCTCCAACGCCGGACTATGTATCCGAGCTCCAACGCCAAACTGTATCCGAGGTGACATATCACCTTGGTTCAAAAAAGTTGAAGGAGTTTAGCCGAGCTTAATGCCGGAAATGCCCTCTATGGAGCCAGCCACTAGCGCCCGAGCTTTATGCCGGACTGCTTCCGAGGTGGTGCACCACCCCGAATGTGGGCCGATTTTTGTGAATATTTTTTATTGGCGCAATTTATTCTCTGCCGAGATATATAGCCAGTAGCCCTCAAGGTGTGCATCGGTCTAAAAGCCGAGATGCACCCGAAGGATGACGTAAGACCACTGATTCCAGTAGCCGCTGAGACTCAGGTTGATTTGCAAAATCGGCCTGAGGATCAAGTCCAAGCTCGGCAGAATACTTCGGGATACTAAAAGCGGCGTGCTCGGTCCTCGAGACTCAGGTTGGGTGCGGCCGACCAACCTGAGGATAAAAATCTCCTCAGAAACTATATTGCACATAAATTTTTCTGCATTGGACAAGCAATGCAGTAGACCCCGAGACACTGGTCGGGTGGCAACAGCAGATCAGGGGATCGATGTTCCCCTTTAATATTTGTAAATAATAATCCCGAAGCCCAGTAGCCCCCGAGCCTTAATGGGGGCACGGGTGGCCGAATTAAGGATCAATATCCACAAATTATGTGTAATGACTCTATGTATCCATGTACTTTACGTCATTAATGCTCGGATCCGCATTGTACAAAACTTTTGACCGACCATCGGCTTCCACCTCCTTGGCCAGTAGCCGAGGAGTGTTTGTCCTACTTTATAAAGCCTTTATGAGGGCAAAGATTTACGACAAACAAGGCAATCTGGCCACACGGTTTTATAAACAAAGGTACGCAGAGAGATATGTTATATTACTGTTTAACAGAAGAAATGTATTCCAAAGAAAATAGTCCCGCTATCGGTTCCTTTATTTGGGTTGTCATGCTAAGCATGATCATGAAACCTCAGCTCAAATGTAAGACCAAAATATCAAGGATTTAGTTTGGGAGGCCAGTTAATAGCCCCCGGTAGTGTTCGGCGACAGTTGAGGTCAAGCCGTAAACACTTCGGCCAATGTTATGAATGGCCCGTCATTTAACATAGTCATCGGATCGCTGACCAGTTTACGCTTATTATGACAGTCAGTTTTCGGCTTTCTCCACTGAGGTGCTTAACCATGTGAGCTGGAAGCACAATCGCAGTGGTTCTCCCTTGGCACGCCTAGCCGAACAAAACGGAACTTAGGAAGCAAGTGCAGGAGCCGGCAACCCAACTATTGACCGAAGACACAATTCGAAACCGATGCATATATAGCAATATCTGAGAATGTTTTTGCCGAATCCCTAAAGGTGTCCGGTGTTGCACCGCGAGACTAATGCTAGAAAAGCACAAATAGTTTAGAAGTGCCAAAAAAAGCTTGGAAAACCAAGAAACATCAGTAAAAACATGACGTCCGAACAAGATCAAGTGTTTGGTGCCAATCCGAAAATTGGTCTTAGAAAAAAGAAGTGCTTCTGTCGTGCTTTAACATGATACATCCTATCTCAAGACTTCGAGCGGGCTAGCCTATGGCTTCAACCTCCTATCCCGAGGGCGGAGTACTTCTCATCAGGCCAGTTTAGCAAACTAAACTCTAGCGGCTTTGAGGGAGAAATTAGGCTCCCTGGCTAGTGACCGCACACTCGTGTCGAAAAAGGAGTGATAAATAATAATAAAACTTTGCAACGGCTAAGAAGAAGAACACTTATTATAAAACGGCTCAAATAAACTTAAGATCCCCCAAGTGACTTGGGTAGAAGAATGATTGCATGTACCGAAGTACTTATATCATATCTGTGGTCAACCGAACTTTAAACGCGTCTTAACCGACTGTCATCTTCTCCCTCGTCGGTCAAGGACCGAAAAGTGTTATGTACTCCATCGGTCAAGAATATCGATAGTGTTTCCAATAACCAGGCAATCAGGCCATAAGGCCGTAACAGACAAAGCGCTCTCAAGGAACTTATGCTATATTACCGTGAAGTGTAAGAAGCATCTTCGAAGAAAATAGTACCCCCACTGATACCTTTCTTCGGTGCTCATTGTTATTATGAGACTTGTGCAATAGATTTTTTGTACTCATGCGTTCCGTTGTGTGCCGACCATCATTGAATAACTATAAGAGTGCTAGCTTTCGGCTTCACCCAGTCTGATGTCCGGCTCGGGTGACCCGATCGTGACAATCGCAGAGGTGCTCCCTTTACTCCCTAGCCGAACAATCGGGAATGTAGGGGAAACACAGGAGCGAGGCAACTGAGCTTGCAAATCGCTTAAGTCAATATGGTGCATATTGTGGCATAATACACGAACAAGGAACGAAGTCGTACAAGTATAATCACATGCAAGAGGAAAAGCTTCATAAAGGAAGCCCCCAAGTGAATTGGGTCCTTGAATTTGTGTGTCACAAACAAAGTTTGGACAATGAAAAAAAAATTTACAAGCAGCTTTTTTCCAAAAAGGTATAATGCTTGGTCGAACCAAATACAAGTTAAAAATTTAAAACTTTGAGCATGAAGGCAACTTAGTTGGTTAATGTGTTCAGTATTGATGACGCGGTCCGAGCTTGATGCGGGACAAGGTGCCATCCCCCAAGCCGGTCCCGAGGTGGCGGAGCAAAGAGCTCGGCACTCCGAAGTGGTGACATAGCGCCGTCAATGCAGACCGGCAGAGTGATGCCGAAGTCCCCAGATCATTTTCCTGTGCACAAAAAATAGTGCAAACCGGAGATTATAGTAATAATAATAAAAAACCGTTACAGAATCAATAATTTATGCAAAGTGAATGTCAGGACCCCGACTCAATGCCACATCGATCTAGCATGTAACACCTCATATCACTTTGCGGCCTCACGCACGGTATTCCCACGGGTGTCGCATTACCTTTGCCCGGGACCGTTTGCGCCTTTTGGCACACGTATATGACAGTGTCGCTAGCATCCATATGATAAGGAGCCCGGGCTGACATGGCTAGTCGTAAACCCAAAGTGGCACAGACTTACAGGGACAGGCATCCATGACCCAGCATCGAACGTGTCGGTCATCAGCGGGTGAATCCAGGCTGTAGCACTGGGCTAGCAGGACTCCGGTGAACCGGGCTGTAGCGGGCTAACAGGACTCCGGTATTCATCGCGTGACATTTCCCCGAAGGGACAGACACAGGAACGAAGAAGGACACATGCCGGCCAGCCTAAGTGTCCCGGAGCAGTAGCAAGCTACCAAGGCTCAATGGAAACACTAGGAGACATTTCCCGGTAAGAGAGGCTACTAAGGATAAACAACTAGATAGTCAGATCCCACACATACCAAGCATTTCAATAACATACACACAATATGCTCGATATGTGCAATACAACATGGCATCACAAAATGACTCTAGGACTCAAATAATTTATTCAATAGGCTCCGAGGAGCGAGATATTACAATCATGGGTCTCATGACCCAACAATCAGAGCATACAAGTCAAAGCACAAGCGGAAGCTATCATGTCTGAGTACAGACATCTATAAATGAAAAAGGCTGAGAAGCCTGACTATCGATTAGGTCCTGCCGAGGGCTCAAGATCGTAGCTGAGGTAACAAGCTAAACGTCGAAGTCCAAGCGGAACTACTAGTGAGACTGAAGTCTCTCTGCAAAAACATAAAATAGGCAAACATGAGTACAAATGTACCCAGCAAGACTTACATCAGATCTATCTACACATGCATCATTATCAACAAAGGGGATGGTGGAGTTTGACTGCAGCAAGCCAGCTTTGACTCGGTGGCTATCCTGAACTACGACTGCAAGTAACTCTTTTGAGGTGGCGCACACGAGTCCACATATTCACCATATCAATACACCACTATGGAACAGCTCCCGTCTCCCTACGAGAACGCCATCCATAGCACTCACGCTTATCTTGCGTATTTTAGAGTATCCACTTTCAATTGTCTATGAACTGATATAAGCAACCCAGAAGTCCTTTTCCGCGGACATGGCAATTCGAATAGATCATATTAACCCTGCAGGGGTGTACTTCTTCACACACGCTCTCACCACTTACCGCCGTTTACACGACATGTAGTCGGCAACCTTCAAGCGGAAGCCCAACGTGGGTGTCGGCCACGGCCTGCCTAAACACTCAAGTCTCTAGTCCAGGTTTATCGCCTATTCGGGTTCCATCCATGAGGAGATCCGGCCGGAGTTTCGCTCACAGCCCCAAACGATGTGTACAGGGTTCCGTGACACCAAACGGGCGCCCGGTTTACCCGGCCACGTGCCTACCGCATCACAGCCCACCCCTACGGTCAGCGCTGCGCACGGCCTCCAGCATACTACAAACACCAGAAACTACTTGCAACTCCTGGACAGAGGACAAGGGTGATCAAGAAGCCGAGAGGGTCCATTGGTTTCGGGCCCAATGCGTGGTAGTAGCTGAATCATGGATCACAAACACAGAACTCAGTTCCTAAGGACGGCTGCAATGAGACAACCCACCATGTACTCCTACATGGCCTCTCACCACTACCTTTACCAAATCGTGTTCACACACTTAGCTCACACACAGTAGGACATGTTCACACACCTCTGATTCATCCCCGATGAATCAGACCTGACTCAACTCTAAGCAATAGCAGGCATGACAACAAGCATGAATGAGTAGGCACATCAGGGCTCAAACAACTCCTACTCATGCTAGTGGGTTTCATCTATTTACTGTGGCAATGACAGGTCATGCAAAGGATAAAGGGGTTCAGCTACCGCAGCAAGTAACAGATGAATCGGTGTTGTCCTAATGCAGTAAAAGAGAGCAGGAGCGAGAGAGTAGGATTGTATCGGAATGAACAAGGGGGTTTTGCTTGCCTGGCACTCCTGAAGATAGCATTGAGTCTTCATCAGTGTCAACGATCGCATCATCGGTATCACGTCTATCGAGAGGGGACAAATACCGGCAACACAGAAGGGAACACAATCAATGCAATGCACAATATGATGCATGATCATGACATGGCAAAATGAATGTGTTTTGGGCTAATGCAACTAGCAACAGATTAAATGAAGTTGGTTTGAATACAAGATTCAAATTCAAACTCCATTTGTGATTATTCAAATGCCATTTAATTGATTTGTGCTAAACAGCACCTATAAGTTGTTCTAACATGCATGAAAATGGTACAGATGGATTCCTTGAATTTTTCTGATAATTTTTCATATATAATTTATTTAATTTGGAGTTACGGTTAAATTTCTATGAATTTTAGAAGTTTTAGGCATTTTTCTGGAATTTCAGAATTAAATTAAATCCAGAAAGCATTACTGCGTCAGCATGACGTTGGCATGACGTCAGCAAGTCAACAGGGGCCGGCTCGGGTCAAACCTGACGTGTGGGGTCCACACGTCAGTGACACAGGGGCTAATCCCGCGTTGACCCGGGCTTTGACCCGCTACGGGGCCCACTGTCAGTGTCACAGGGTTAGTTAACAGGGTCATTAGCCCCTAACGACGACGCCACGTCAGCACGCCGGAGACCAGCCGACGGCGACCACAGAACACGGCGGGGCACGCCGGACTTGCGCTAGAGGCGTCAGTTTGGCGCACTGAGGGCACCAGGGGATGGCCCTTGCTCTCGCGCATCCAGAGGACCAAGTGGGAGGTCGTGGGGTCGCCGGAACTCATGCCGGCGACGAGCTTTGGCGGCGATGGTGTTCGGTGGTGCTCGGCCGCGTCGCTACGGTGCATCAGTGAGCAAATGGAGAGGCTGGGCAGCACCTGCTAGACATGGGGAGCACTAAGAGCAGCTCAGTGAGGCCAGGGGAGCACGGAGGCTATGCGTGCAGCAGCAATGGCGGACGGTGGCTTCGGTGCTCGTGGGGAACGGCGCTACGGCACGGAGGGGAGCATGCTGAGTTAGGGGAGAGGGTCAGTGACTCACGGCGATGACGAGGGGACGCTCGGCGAGGTCGGGGACGGTCCGGAGCCGGCGAATTTGACGAAGATGGCCGGCGGCTCCGAGGTAGAAGACGACGGCGATGGCGGCGATGCAGGGCTTCCGGAGGGCTGTGGATCGGTGGGGAGGAAGAGGGGGTCGAGGCGGAGCTCCTGGGTGCATCGGCGAGGCTAGGGGTGGCCGGTGGCCATGGGTACGGCGACGATGACGGCGAGCTCCGCTCGGTCGCGGGAGGGGAAACAGATGAGCGAGGGGGAGGGAGGTCCAGAGAGCGAGGGAGAAGTGAGAGGGGGTCGGGGACGTCTCCATGGCGTCGCGAGGAAGTCGGGGAGGCTGCCACGGCGAAGCAGGAGGTGGCCGGCGTCAGCGCGCGTGCGTCCAGCACGCAGCTGCTTCGGGGCGAGGGGGAGGAAGATGACTGGCAGCTGGGCTGCACAGTAACGGGCCGCGCAGAAGCTGGGCCGGCTACAGGTAAGTGGCCCATGTACGGGTCTTTCTCTCTCTCCTTTTCTAATTATCTCAGTATTCTATTATTCTGTAAATTTAGGGCTTTATTAAAAATACTCAGACACTTTCAAAAATCATGAAACTAATCATGGCTACTGTTTAGAATATATCCAACAGTAAACATTTTAGTTTATGATTATTTGAGAATTTGAAATATTTAATAGCATTTAAATGCCCAAATGAAAATACTATATGATTTAATTCAGTGACCAAATATGTCCTGCAAAAATATAAACCATTTTTGGTAGATGCTTCCACCTCAAACCAGAAATGTTGAACATTTTTAGAGGACATTTTGAGTTCAATGAAAAAGGTTTTATTTTGACCCTAGTTGAATTCATTTGGTGCTAGGGCTTAGTCAATCCCCATCTCAGGTTTAAATGAAATTTAAACATGATGTAACACTCTAATGCATGCACTAGGCATTGTCAGAACTAGGGATGTGACAACTCACCCCCACTAAACAAGAATCTCGTCTCGAGATTCAAGCGTAGGGTAAGATGAAGGGGAAACGCAAACTAGTACAATCTTCACGATCCAGGTTGCACTTCATAGGAACGTTGATTCGATCACCATCATTGTCTTGAAGTCTTGCTCTGAGAAATCCTGTCAACATGACATGGAGGGAAGAAGGAGACTCTAGAAGGGTCGATCTTCTCGAAGATCGAACAACTCACAGAATGAGACATAGGACCATCTCTCGGGTTTAGACACGAGATACACATCAAGAGGGGTGGAAAGAAACGGATGACGAAGGTTCACTAGGTGGACAATAATTCCACACCTAAGAAGGTGGTAAACGGTTGTCAACGTAGCGAGGAGTTGAGTTGCCATGATACCACGACGAAACATCCTGGAGGAGGGTGATTCGTAGATTATTACCTTAAGTGGCAAAAAGAATTACCTTTGATTCAGAGATCATTGAAACTCTTTAAACCAGCCTAAGGCAATCACAAGCGATCATTTGGAGGGGGTCGGTAGAATGGCATACTCAGACTTGGATGATGTGGATTACCTTGTTGAAGACAACGTAATGGATGAATTGGCTTATCACCGGAAATGGAAGAGACCCATGGTAGAATGGCACATTGGCGGTGCAAGCTGGGAACAAAATGCAAATGATGGAAATGATTCTAGTAACTGGGGAGAACCCAACAATAGAGAGTGAATTCACTGTTTGAGAAGTTATAACATAACCGAGGAAACTGAGAGCAAACCCAGTTAGTGCCGATGATAACACCTAGCGCTTGAGCGTGCTCTCAAGAACTTGAGCATTTTCATATCCATCAAGGTTTTACCAACATCCGTGTCAAGGATCCTGGCAACACAACTTGCTACCATGATGAATGGTGATGAAGGATGCAGATGCAAAGGAGGATAACACCTTCTCAGATTTCACCTTGGCGAGGCCAAGGAAACAAAATCTGGATGATCGACCGAGAGACATTTAGCACTCCGCTTCTAATGTTCTCCTTGATGGGCTAGCGTAACCCATTCATAGATATGGTTTGATATCTAGAACATCAAGTAAAAGGTCGGACTTCGGGATCTCAAAATCCATAGGGGCAACTAGGGAGTAATTCCTACGAAATCCCTATGGGGAGGTGGCCAACTTCCTCAATCAAGATATTATAATAACAGGTCTTCCGGCTGGGTGTGTTGGCCACGACATCCACTTTACCGGTTATCGCGCGTCCAATATTATAATTCTTGGGAAATATTCCAACCATCATATCTGCCTGAGATTCAGATCTGGTTGGTGTCAGGATTTTCCAGACTCATCGAGTCTAGGAAGAAAAACGGAAGTTTGCAACACGAATCGACGAGATGACGTTGCGAGATTCTCGGGGAATGAACTACGATAGCAAGCTCCAAAACATGAGCTGGTTCTGCTACAAACATGTGAACACGTTGTCCCAGACAAGCATGACCACGTGGTAGTCTTATAATAAAACACTACCGAGTTCAGGTGGGGAACCATCAACGAGGATATCAAAATCCTTGCATAAGGTATACTCTTAAGAAGGAACTTCTTCTCCTTGAACAAATCAACCAGTGGCTTGGTGTGCTCGGAACACATATGGAATGAAGGTTGCAAGTCTCCAGATCACAGAATACTTCGCACGTATGCATGACTGACTTGGGATGATTCCAGAGGAAGCAAAACTAACTTTCTCAAATCCACAGCGGCAACTTTCACCAAATGCACGTGTATAAGAGGAAGTCACTCCTTTCATCAAACAAATACTTTATGAGTTAGCATGAAGAAATGCTTTCAAAAGTTTCCAACACTAACTTAATGTTCAACAAAATCATGGAGGAGATAAGGATGTTGTCAATGGGCTCAACAACAATTCATCTAGGTTTCCTTTTAAAAGGAATTCCATAGTTAAGTGAACACGGTGATAGCATTGGTCAGACCAAAGATGTAATGGTGTATGCTCGAGGGATCAACCACGAATAAGACAACATTACGAGCATCGTTGGTACTGATTTGATTTGACGATAGCCCACACTCAAATCAAAGGATTGATAAGACAATAGGTCCAGCAACTGATCACAAGGACCAATCGATGAAGATATCATCTTTCTTCAACACACACTACACCAGAATATCCCTTTGGAACGAACTAAGTTAGGCAAGCTTTCATCTTCCAACTCTCCAAGTTGTTGTCTAGCTTAACCATCTAGCTCAGGGGTATCCAACACGGATTCTTGGAGAAAGGGGTGGTTTACAGGATAAACCAACTTGATCACGAGCTCAACATAACAGTCAGGTGACGACCTGGTGATACTTCCGAGAAGATATTCAGAAATCACGAACCACCGGTATGTTACTAAGCTCGAGAACAAGCTCGCTTTTGAGGGCAAGACGATATAATCAAATGAGTGAGGACTTGACAAGATCCTAACTCATCAATCGAAGGGTGCACCGGAAATAAGGACTAGGTAGCACGATCAGTCTTAGAAGGATGATTCAAAAACCAACATGCTAAGAATGAAATTATTATCCTTTAACTACCAAGCAACGAGGTTGCTGGGAGTATTGATTTCACACACCATGATTCATTTGTCGGCATTCCGGTGACAATAACACAGGAACCGAGGAATGAACAATGATGGCAAGAAGTATTACTACGTCAAAATTCATGAAAGTTGGTGCAGTTCTCATGACAATTCTGACATAAAGGGGGTAATACTCCAAGGTAGAACAGAGCAAAAGCTGGATTGGCATTTGATCTGCGGAATACAACTACTTTGACCCAATCCTAGATATGGATGAGGTACTGGAGTTTGTTTCTCCTATTCATTCTGCGATAGAATGGCTTGACGGACCACAAGAGTAATAGGCATCGATAAACGAACGCACGCATACTCTTGACTATCAATTGATAGACGAGGGTCAGAATGCAACTAAAGAGAACATCTCAAAGGAACATATAATTTTCTGAGTTGTGGGTGCATGGTTTAGCATGTCGAACGAATTCCACATATTTCTTCCGGATAACCCATGCAGAAAGGTAGAACTGGCAGAGTCACAATGTAGAATCGAGAACCCATCGAGAGCACTCTGATTGTGATCTTTCGATCAGCGAGGAACATCTGCCATAAGCGGTTCATAGTATTTGGAAGAAAGGAATACCACGAACATCGAGGACTAATGCAAAGGTTACTAATAACCTAAAGGAACGAGCAACACTATCAACATGATTTAAGTAGAGTGAATCTCGGGTTCAAAACCCAAGGAGTAGAATACCTACTACTAAGTAGCATCACGGGATGCTTTCGAGAATGATGGCCAGAATCATCACACTGGAAACACAAATCATGGCTAAATTACTAGATGATCCCCTAAGACACCTAGGGTCATAATACTAGCTCCAACATATATGTCAAGGCAGTAAAGTACCTCAACTCACTGATTTGTGTGATTAATCTGACCAAAGGCACATTGAAACGGGAAGAAAGGATTTGCAATTGCATCAGACTACTTAGAAACCTGGGATGACTCGGACAGCATAACGGCTGTAAATGCTCAGAAAAGATTTGAGACATTCACAAAAATGGTGGCATAACCACTCAGAAGCACAATATCAAGGTCTCGAGATCAACAGTTAACATACAGAAGTAGAAACTGAACTCAAGCTTAGAACCATCAATCCTACAAGTCTGCAGATTAGTAACACGTGATCCTGATAGAAAGAAGAGATAGCCTAATTCTTAATCCCCGTAGAAGAGAAGATGATGACTCAGATCAGAAGGGCATGAGGTATAAGGAGTAAAAAGAGCCTTACATTCCATTCCACAATCAATTCCCTTATATAACTAAAGAATTTCTAGACTCAACTTCGACCAGTTTGGCTTGGTAAACCTACAGGCAGTCAAGCTCTGATACCAACGCTGTCAGGACCCCGACTCAATGCCACATCGATCTAGCATGTAACACCTCATATCACTTTGCGGCCTCACGCACGGTATTCCCACGGGTGTCGCATTACCTTTGCCCGGGACCGTTTGCGCCTTTTGGCACACGTATATGACAGTGTCGCTAGCATCCATATGATAAGGAGCCCGGGCTGACATGGCTAGTCGTAAACCCAAAGTGGCACAGACTTACAGGGACAGGCATCCATGACCCAGCATCGAACGTGTCGGTCATCAGCGGGTGAATCCAGGCTGTAGCACTGGGCTAGCAGGACTCCGGTGAACCGGGCTGTAGCGGGCTAACAGGACTCCGGTATTCATCGCGTGACATTTCCCCGAAGGGACAGACACAGGAACGAAGAAGGACACATGCCGGCCAGCCTAAGTGTCCCGGAGCAGTAGCAAGCTACCAAGGCTCAATGGAAACACTAGGAGACATTTCCCGGTAAGAGAGGCTACTAAGGATAAACAACTAGATAGTCAGATCCCACACATACCAAGCATTTCAATAACATACACACAATATGCTCGATATGTGCAATACAACATGGCATCACAAAATGACTCTACGACTCAAATAATTTATTCAATAGGCTCCGAGGAGCGAGATATTACAATCATGGGTCTCATGACCCAACAATCAGAGCATACAAGTCAAAGCACAAGCGGAAGCTATCATGTCTGAGTACAGACATCTATAAATGAAAAAGGCTGAGAAGCCTGACTATCGATCAGGTCCTGCCGAGGGCTCAAGATCGTAGCTGAGGTAACAAGCTAAACGTCGAAGTCCAAGCGGAACTACTAGTGAGACTGAAGTCTCTCTGCAAAAACATAAAATAGGCAAACGTGAGTACAAATGTACCCAGCAAGACTTACATCAGATCTATCTACACATGCATCATTATCAACAAAGGGGATGGTGGAGTTTGACTGCAGCAAGCCAGCTTTGACTCGGTGGCTATCCTGAACTACGACTGCAAGTAACTCTTTTGAGGTGGCGCACACGAGTCCACATATTCACCATATCAATACACCACTATGGAACCGCTCCCGTCTCCCTACGAGAACGCCATCCATAGCACTCACGCTTATCTTGCGTATTTTAGAGTATCCACTTTCAATTGTCTATGAACTGATATAAGCAACCCAGAAGTCCTTTTCCGCGGACACGGCTATTCGAATAGATCATATTAACCCTGCAGGGGTGTACATCTTCACACACGCTCTCACCACTTACCGCCGTTTACACGACATGTACTCGGCAACCTTCAAGCGGAAGCCCAACGTGGGTGTCGGCCACGGCCTGCCTAAACACTCAAGTCTCTAGTCCAGGTTTATCGCCTATTCGGGTTCCATCCATGAGGAGATCCGGCCGGAGTTTCGCTCACAGCCCCAAACGATGTGTACAGGGTTCCGTGACACCAAACGGGCGCCCGGTTTACCCGGCCACGTGCCTACCGCATCACAGCCCACCCCTACGGTCAGCGCTGCGCACGACCTCTAGCATACTACAAACACCAGAAACTACTTGCAACTCCTGGACAGAGGACAAGGGTGATCAAGAAGCCGAGAGGGTCCATTGGTTTCGGGCCCAATGCGTGGTAGTAGCTGAATCATGGATCACAAACACAGAACTCAGTTCCTGAGGACGGCTGCAATGAGACAACCCACCATGTACTCCTACATGGCCTCTCACCGCTACCTTTACCAAATCGTGTTCACACACTTAGCTCACACACAGTAGGACATGTTCACACGCCTCTGATTCATCCCCGATGAATCAGACCTGACTCAACTCTAAGCAATAGCAGGCATGACAACAAGCATGAATGAGTAGGCACATCAGGGCTCAAACAACTCCTACTCATGCTAGTGGGTTTCATCTATTTACTGTGGCAATGACAGGTCATGCAAAGGATAAAGGGGTTCAGCTACCGCAGCAAGTAACAGATGAATCG